>NC_138202.1:360263990-360589138 GCF_964194415.1 Vipera berus
AGAGGGCGAAGACGGCGTCTCCTTAATAGTTCCCAGAGTCCGGCAAGGATCGCTGTGTATCAGGTCTGACGCACGGCAGCGAGGAATTTTGGGAGTTGAAGTCCACACATGGTGGCTGAGGGATTCTGGGATTTGAAGTCCACACTTGATGCGATGGAATGTAGCCCTTGGATTCCCTGCTTAATCACCAAGGCAGAGAGAAGAACTGGAAATGGTGGCGTAGAAACCATGGGCTAAATAAATAATGTTTACTATTTGCTGTGACACTGATGGTGTTGCCTAGCTGGGTCATGAAACGTCTGTAAGAAGAAGAAGAAAAACAAGCTCAGAGAACTCCAGGGACCCCACGGTCCTTTTCTTCTTCCTTCCCCCCTCCTCCTCCTTCTAGCACCCAAGACTTTACCTAGTTGGGTGATGAAATATCTGCAAGAAAACCACCCAGCTCAGAGAGCGCCAAGGACCCCACAGTCTTCCTCCTCCTCCTCCGCCTCCTCCCCCTCCCCCTCCCCCTCCTCCTGCCTTCTAGCACTGATGATGTTCCCTAGTTGGGTCATGAAACGTCTTCAAGACAACAGCCCAGCTCAGAGAGCACCAAGGACCCCACAGTCGTCGTCCTTCTCCTCCTCCTCCTCCTCCTCCTCCTCCTCCCAGCACTGATGATGTTACCTAGTTGGGTCATGAAAGGTCTGCAAGGAAACCACCCAGACTCAGAGAGCGCCAAGGACCCCACAGTCTTCCTCCTCCTCCTCCTCCTCCTCCTCTTCCTCCTCCTCCTCCCACTCTCTTCTAGCACTGATATTGTTTCCTAGTTGAATCATGAAATGCCTGCAAGAAAACCACCCAGCTCAGAGAGCACCAAGGACCCCACAGTCCTTCCTCCTCCTCCTCCTCTTCCTCCTCCTCCTCCTCCTCCTTCTCCTCTTCTTCCTCCTCCTCCTCCTCTTCCTCCCATTCCCTTTTAGCACTGATGATGTTCCCTAGTTGGGTCATGAAATGCCTGCAAGAAAACCACCCAGCTCAGAGAGCACCAAGGACCCCACAATCTTCCTCCTCCTCCTCCTCCACAATCCCCCCTCCCTTCTAGCACTGATTTTGTCCCCTAGTTGGCTGATGAAACGTCCGCAACAAAAAACCCCAGCTCAGAGAGCACCAAGACCCCCCCGCAATAAATAATAATAAATATTAAAGCACTCAGGGTAGCCTCAACTGCGGGATGGAGGGGGAGGCAAATAAATTTGCTAGATAGATAAATAAATCGAAGGTGCGTTATTTGTCTTCACGCCTGTGGGGCGTTTCTTTTGAAGTTTGAAGGAGCTGCACCCACCAGTCTGGTTTTTTTTGGGGGGGGGTCTTTCCTTCTCTCAATGCTTCTTCTTCTTTCCTTTCTCCCAGGGAGGGGCCTACGTGGTGAAACTCTTTGAAGAATATGCCACGGGGCCGGCCGTGATAGCCGTGGTGTTTCTGGAATCCATCGCCGTGGCTTGGTTCTATGGTGAGTTCCCACATGCCCGTCGTTGTTTGTGTGTGTGTGGGGGGGAAAGATGGTTTAGAAAGGATGATGTCTTCTTCCTTGGGGTGGCAAGGCTCTGGCGGACCCCCCATCTCTCCCCACCTGGAAGAAGAAGGCGCCAAGGCAGTCCCAAGGGTGCTTTTTTTTCAAGAGGCAGCTGAACTTTCTTGTTTTCCTTTGAAGACGTGTTGCTTCTCGGCGGCAGCGGCCAAAAAAGCGAATACAATCCTGGGTTGTTGCATAAACAGAGGGGTAGAATCAAGATCACAGAAAGTATTAGTCCCGCTTTATAAAACCCTAGGGAGGCCACATCGGGAATACTGCAGCCAGTTTTGGTCACCATAGCACTAAAAAGATGTTGAGAGTTTGGAAAAAGTGCAGAGAAGAGCAACTAAGATGATCAGAAGCCAGGAGACTAAAACATACGAAGAAGGGCTGTGGGACTTGGGTTTGGCTAGTCGGAAGAAAAGAAGAAATAGGGGAGACATGATAGCAGTCTTCCAGTATCTCAGGGGCTGCCCCAAAGAAGAGGGAGTCAAGCTCTTCTCCAAAGCACCTGAAGGCAGGACAAGAAGCAACGAAGGGAAACTAATCCAGGAGAGAAGCAACGCAGAACTAAGGAGAAACTTCCTAACAGGGAGGACAATTAACCAGTGGAACAGCTTGCCTTCAGATGTTGTGGGTGCTTCCATCATTGGAGATTTTTAAGAAGAGGATAGACAGTAACTTGTCTGAGATGATATAGGTTCTCCTGCTTAAGCGGGGGGCTGGACTAGAAGACCTCCAAGGTCCCTTCCAGCTCTATTCTATTCTATTCATCCAAAAAGCTTCTTCAGCTCTGACTGGATGGTGGGGAATAGAAGGATTTATACTCCTTGCAGAAAGCCGGTCATTTGCATCCTTTTAGAGAGTCGTTGAGGCCACTTGGAGGTTTTACCTGTGTCCTCAGGGTCACCTGAGTGGTGCATATGGTTGTGGAAGTTTCAGAGTTCCAAGAAGGCTCCATTTCCACCACTCAGGTGACCCCGAGGATACAGGTCAACCTCCAAGTGGCCTCAACGACTCTCTAAAAGGATGCAAATGACCAGCTCTCTGCAAGGAGTATAAATCCTTCCATTCCCCACCATCCGGTCAGAACCAAAGAAGCTTCTTGGAGGAGAAGCGAAACGTCTTCAAAGGAAAAAAAAAACACCAGACAGTCCAGTTGCCTCCTGAAAAAGCATCTTTGGGATAACCGTGACCTGGAGGACAGAGCATCTGCAAAGACGTTGAGCCAAGGCAGTCTAGATGTGGTGGGCTTCCATAAGGACAAGGAATTCACGAGGCCCCTATGTTTGGAAGCCCGCTTCTTCTCATCCCTGAGGACTTTATCGCAGGCATCCAGGTTGAGTTTTACCTCCCCCCCCCCCTTTTCATTGCAACTCCCCCCTCCCTCCCCCAGATTTCAAGCTGCAGGACACAGGAGCTGTGACGTTCCTTTGCTCCTCATGGGTAATAATAATAATAATAATAATAATAATAATAATAATAATAATAATAATAATAATAATAATAATAATAATAAGAAGAAGAAGAAGAAGAAGAAGAAGAAGAGAGAGAGAGAGGAAGAAGAAGAAGAAGAAGAAGTAGAAGAAGAAGAAGAAGAAGTAGAAGAAGAAGAAGAAGAAGAAGAAGAAGAAGAAGAAGAAGAAGAAGAAGAAGAAGAAGAAGAAGAAGAAGAAGAAGAAGAAGAAGAAGAAGAAGAAGAAGAAGAAGAAGAAGAAGAAGAAGAAGAAGTTGGAAGGGACCTTGGAGGTCAACCCCCTGCTAAGGCAGGAAACTGGCCTGACCCATCTTTTGCCTGCTTTTCCGCCATGGGGCCTCATTCCTGCTTTGTGTCCCTCCACAGGGGTCACCCAATTTTGCGGCGATGTGAAGGAGATGCTTGGCTTCTTCCCAGGCTGGTTCTGGAGGATCTGCTGGGTGGTCATCAGCCCTGCTTTCATCCTGGTGAGTAGGACCACCAAGCTCAGAGAGCAACAAGGATCCCACCGTCCTCCCCCTCCCCCTCCTCCTGCTGCTCCACAAACCCACACCCGTCTTGCATTAATGTTCCCTAGTTGGGTCATGAAACGTCTGCAAGAAAACCATCCAGATCAGAGAGCACCAAGGACCCCACAGTCCTCCCCCTCCTCCTCCTCTTCCTCCTCTCCTTCTCTTCCTCCTCCCCACACATACACACATTCTTCTAGCACTGATGATGTTCCCTAGTTGGGTCATGAAACGTCTGAAAGAAAACCCCCCAGCTCAGAGAGCATCAAGGACCCCACAGTCCTCCTCCTCCTCCCTGCAAACCCCACTCCCTTCTTGCACTGATGATGTTCCCTAGTTGGGTCAAGAAACATCTGCAAGAAAATCAATTCAGCTCAGAAAGCATCAAGGACCCCACAGTCGTTCTCCTCCTCCTCCTCCTCCTCCTCCTCCTCCTCCTCTTCTTCCTCCTCTCCACACATACACACATCCTTCTAGCACTGATGATGTTCTCTACTTGGGTCATGAAACGTCTGCAAGAAAACCACCAAGGTCAGAGACTATGAAGGATCACCACGCTCTTCCTCCTTTTCCTCTTTCTTCTGCTCCTCCTCCTCCTCCTCCTCCTCTCCGCAAACCCTCCTCCCTTCTAGCACTGATGTAGTTACCCACATGGAACGTCTCCCAGAAAACAACCCAGCTCAGGGAGGGCCCAGGACCCCACAACGTCAACTCTGCAAATAGATCCTGTCCTGTAAATCAAGACGGTCTCCATCAAGGTGTGCTGGAAGCTCTACCTGTTTTTGTCTGAAATGCCCCCCACCAGTTGGAGCACACCGTCCCGTTTTGGCCCTACCCTGCAGACACGCAGACACCCCTCCCAACACGTCTGCTCTCTCTCTCTCTCTCTCTCTCTCTCTCTCTCTCTCTCTCTCTCTCTCTCTCTCTTTCCAGCCCTATATTATCCTTCAATTTTACATCCTGGTTTGACAGAGCTGTTTCTAGCCTTGCTCCGCAAAGCCAGAACTCCTTGTTCCAAAATTAGCTTCGTCTGCCTTTTTTAAGGGCCGTCAACACTACACAGGGGACAGCCAAGGTGTAAGCAACCTTCTCTAGGTCTCCCTGACCTGGGCAAAACACAGCCTTTGCTTTGCTAGCATGATGGATGTCTGTTTAGCAAAGCTTAACTTTATTGCTAAGAATAAAACGGGTAAACAATCACGTGTGATCACGTCAGCCCTTGGTCTAACATGCACACACACACACACACACACACCCCTTCTTGTTTATCCCATGATTTTTATGATCCTGGGAAAAAAAAAAGAAATACAAAGCAATAATCCGGCAAACGGTGTTTGCTTGGTTGTTGAGGACAGTTCAAATAGGAACACGAGAGGGTGTGTGTGTGTGTGTCTGTGTGTCTGTGTGTGTTGCCATGGATGTCTCAAATAAATTTTTAATTTCTGGGGAGTTGAGGTTAGGTCAGGAGTAAGTCAGCACACACACTTACCGTCTCTCCTGCTGTTCCCTTGTTTGCTTCTCCTTTGTTTTTAACTGGCGAAAAGAGGAGCGAAATAGTAAAAGGTGAGAAGGCGGAAGATAATTACTTATCCCTCCAATTTACGAGGATACTTTCGGCAATTGTAAATACCCAACACTTTGCAAGCTGTGCTTTTTGCAGGCGGAACAGCTAGAAGGGCAAAAATCCACAGCCTTGCCAGCTGGCTAAAGAAGATTTTAAAAAGGGAGACGCTTTTTCAGAGCGAAGGGGGTGTGCAAGGAGAGGAAGGCTGTTTCTGGGGCCTTTGCACAATCTCACTCGCCGTCCATCGCTGGATGGAGTTTGGGGGGGGGTGAGGATGGGGGAGGTTGAAGATGGACAGTTGAAGTCCTTCAGGATTCTGGGAAGGCAGCCGTGGGAATGAAAACGCTGGGCTGGATCTACGGAAAGTGGCATCATGAAGATGGCATCAGCCAGGCCTGTCTAAACATACCAAGGTGTTGCTTGGAAAAAGTCCCTTCTCTGGTCTTCTTCTGGACCTGATGGCGCCTGGCTTGAGATCCCATCGGCCAAAAGAAGGCTGAGCTGGTACCCCACACGTGCCCCTCGGTCTCTGCCCCATTGGTTAGGTCCTGAGAAGTTCGCGAGGGATGGTGGCCCTAGAGCTCCAGTCTTTGGGTTCTGCCACCCTGACTAGGTCTGAGAGGCCAAGAATGACCACTGATGGTGGGTCTGGAGTTTCAGCCTTTGGGTTCTGCCCCACCAGCTAAGACCTTGGGGGTCTTCTCCAGTTTATCCTCTGCAGCTTCATGGCCAGCCCACCGGACCTCCGCCTTTTTGACTACAGCTACCCGTACTGGACCATGGTGCTGGGCTATTGCATTGGGACTTCCTCCTTCATCTGCATCCCGGCCTACATGGTTTATCGCTTGGCAAGGACTCCAGGGACTCTCAAAGAGGTAGGCCGGGCCTCGGCTGGAGGCAACTGAAGGAATTGCAGGAGGAAGGCAAAGCATGGGCTTCTCCACCAACAGAGGCAGCTCCCCGGGATGGATGATTTCACAACCTTGGCAACTTGAAGATGGGTGGACTTCCACTCCCAGAATCCCCCAGCCAGCCTGCTTTAAGATGGGTGGGCTTCCACTCCCAGAATTCCCCAGCCAGCCTGCTTTAAGAGGGCTGGACTTCCAATCCCAGAATCCCCCAGCCAGCCTGCTTTAAGATGGGTGGGCTTCCACTCCCAGAATCCCCCAGCCAGCCTGCTTGAAGAGGGGTGGGCTTCATCTCCCAGAATCCCCCAGCCAGCCTGCTTTAAGAAGGGAGGACCTTCACTCCCAGAATCCCCCAGCCAGCCTGCTTTAAGAGGGGTGGGCTTCCACTCCCAGAATCCCCCAGCCAGCCTGCTTTAAGAGGGGTGGGCTTCCACTCCCAGAATCCCCCAGCCAGCCTGCTTTAAGAGGGGTGGGCTTCCACTCCCAGAATCCCCCAGACAGCCTGCTTTAAGAGGGGTGGGCTTCCACTCCCAGAATCCCCCAGCCAGCCTGCTTTAAGAAGGGAGGACTTCCACTCCCAGAATCCCACAGCCAGCCTGCTTTAAGAGGGGTGGACTTCCACTCCCAGAATCCCCCAGTATCTGAACCCTCACCCCGTGCCCCAGTTCATTGGGGAGAAAGTTAGGGTACCTTCTCTCCACCTCTGGGGGTCCCCCTGGAGCCAGCCGTTGTGTGGGCTGCCTCTCACTGCCATTGTGTTGTCTTCTCCTCTGCAGCGTTTCTTGAAGAGCATCACGCCCGAAACGTCCACGGAGATTCCCTTCGATGGGATCCACATGAACGCCGCATAGGTCGCCCCCACATTTGGGGGGGGGGGGCTGGGCAGAAAGGGAGAGACAAGGAAAGGGGCCCGATCCTGTCTCCCGTCTGCCTTCTGCTTTTGTTCCGAAGACCTGAATGTCCTCCGGGGAACGTTCTCGGCACGGAAGGCAAGGAAGATCTCGGAAGCGATCCCCTACAGACAACCGCCCGGGGAACCCCAGGATCGTCTGAACGCCCGTGACTTTCTTTTGAACACTTGAGTGCAAGTGAATACTCACTGCCGACCCCCCCACACCCCACACCCCACCCCCGTTCCCTGGACCTGGAGCCGTCTGAATGGATATGCATGGTTTTCCTCAGCATTCCTTGGGCCTCTGTGCAAGTGAAGAGTGTCTTAGAGGCACCTGTGTGTGCAAACACCATCCATTGTGACATTCCCCCCCCCCAACCCGGTACTAGATCTCTGTTGTGTCGTGGCAAAGAATCTCAGTATTTTTTTCACCAAGGTGGGGGGGGAAACCCCGAGAACAAAAGCAGGAACGGTTCGCCCAGGTTTGTTAATCGTGATCTTAGCTTAATCCAGCTCAAACCCTGCGGGAGAGATAACGTTAGGGTTTAAAAGTGGCACGTGCCGCAAACTGCTGGAAGGTAAAAAGAAAAAAAAGGGGGGGGAGATTAAAAAAAACCACCCTTACCCACAGCTGGAAAAATAGCAATGCCAGGAGCTTGAAAGAGACTAGTCCTCCTTGAGAAAAAAAAACACATCTGGGTGCGTGCATGGTTTGGGGCGGTTTTGCTTAACTGAGGGGGCGTGGATCCCAACTCTGAAACTGGTTTAGTGGGATCCTCCTTAATCTGGATTTTAGGCCGACTAGGGCTGGCTCTGATTTGGCTGCCCATTCACGCACATCCCACTCCACCCCCATCTGAAGACGGTGGTCAGGAGCTGGGAAGTGGTCAAGGGACGTAGCCAGATGTCCTTTGCCCACCTGGATAGAATTCCCTCTTGTCCGCAAAATGCAGACTCCAGGCGGAGCCCCGAAATGACCCAAGACTACGTTGGGGTCCTTGGTGCTCTCGGCGCTTGGTGGGTTTTCTTGCAGACGTTTCGTTACCGTGCTAGGTAACATAATCAGTGCTCTGTAAGCCCTGTAAAGAGAACGTGGGTGATGTCACCTAGTTGGGTCATGAAATGTCTGCAAGGAAACAGGCGCCGAGAGCACCAAGGAACCCACAGGTCATCGTCTCCTCCTCCTCCTCCTCCTCCTCCTCCTCCTCCTCCTCCTCTTCACAAACCCACTCCCTTCTAGCACTGACAATGTTACCCAGTTGAGTCATGAAATATTTACAAGAAAACCACCCAGCTCAGAGAACACCAAGGACCCGACAGTCCTCCTCCTCCTCCTCCTCCTCCTCCTCCTCCTCCTCCTCCTCCTCCTCCTCCTCCTCCTCCTTCCTCCTTCTAGCACTGATAATTGTTCCCTAGCTGGGTCATGAAACGTCTGCAAGAAAACCACCCAGCTCAGCGAGCACCCAACAGTCTAACCCTGAAATACAGTCTCTACTATTGATATACTACTTGGATGATCGTGCCCCAAGTCAAGCCTCTTCTTGCTGAAGGCCTCTTTCCCTGCGGTGAAGTTGCAGTAGAGGGAAGGGCACCCTCTACCCACCCACCCCGAGTGTGCGAGTGTGTGTGTGTTGTCCACTAGGACATTTCACAATCCCTCTAAATCCCACAGGAGGTGCCGCCAAGCACGGGATCCCCTTTGCAAGAAGCTGGCGGTAAGAGTTTCCTCTTGATCAAACAGACGAAGGTGAAAACTATAAACCAGGTGGAAACACATGTTTAGCATGCATATAGGGTAATTCCCCAAAACAAGGTGTAAAACCGTTCCCTCACCTGGGCTGGTCGAAAACCGTCGAACGCACACAAAAGGGGAGCCAAATTTACACGGCTGTTGCACAGGCGCCCTTTTGAACCCTACCCACCCGTGGAATCCTCCAAGGTGTCCAAAGAAAATCATCTTAAAATCAATTGGTTGATCCAGAAACAGAATTTGCTGCTTCTGGGTTATCTGCAGAAAAAGAGTTGGGCCAGGTTTGTCCAACCTTGGCCTGCTTTAAGACTGGGCAGACTTCAACTCCCAGAATTCACCAGCCAGGCTGGCTTGGGAATTCTGGGAGTTGAAGTCAGCCCAGTCTTAAAGCGGGGCCAAGGTTGCACAAACCTTGTTTAAACCTTTCTCCAAGCCAAAGCAACTCATTCCGCGCAAACCGGGAACTTGCGCGTCAAATCATTTTCGTACAGAGAAATGAATAAAGAAATTTTAAAAAAACTGGACTTTTCTTTTACAGAACTAGGCGCGCGATGGGTGCAATAGGCCACCTCTGTTATCTTTTGTTGCTGCTTTTCTGGAATGTGCCAAGTGCAGTGTACGTCTGTGTCTGTCAACAGTCAAGGTGTTGTAATAAAGTTGGTGTGACAATAAAAATGGAAGTTGTACTTTGCCTTTCTGGTGACTAAATGACTAAAATTTAAAGTCTCAGGGGAAGGACGTGTTGACTGAAACCGCATAGCTTGGTTGCTTAATACGGTTTAAAAATCGAGTTTTCGTTGACTAACTACCAACGTTGTCAGGATGAAATCATCGGAGTGGGGAGACTGCATTTATGTCATCAGCGTTTCTGCATTCCACTCGTAAGAGCATCATTGCTCTGTTTGTTTCAACCGGCCATATTCTTTCGAGTCGCCTCGCATTCGTTCCTATGGAGTGTGATTTTCTCCGAGTGTCTGCTGTCGGAGGTACCTGCCAGTTTCCAAGTGTCTCCAGTTTGATCATGTGACCGAAGAGATGCTGGAACGGTCATCAGGGTGACAAAGCGGTCGTCAGCCACTTTTGCAGTGCCGTTGTAGCTTTGAACGGTCGCTAAACGAATAGGCTGCCGGTACACTGGGAGGGACCTCATGCTGGGGTCCTCGGCGCAAGCAACGCTGGGGTGACGTGCACAAGTCAAACAAGCAGCCTGCCGGATTCTCACCAGATTACTCTGGTGTGGGAACCCTGGGAGGATGCCGTTAAGCACAGCAGAGAAGATTGAATGTGTATATATATCACAGAGGGTGACAAATCTTGGATTCTTCCCAATCCCAGGATTAAGTGTGTCTCTTAACGCAGGGCTCTCCAATCTTGGCAATTTTAAGACTTGTGCATTTCAACGGAGGAATTCTGGGAGTTGAAGTCCACAAGTTTTAAAGTTCCCAAGGTTGGAGACGCCAACCTTAATACTTTGCTAAGACCCATTCAAGCCCGACATATAAAGCAGAGGCACCCATCCTTTTTGGCACCAGGGAATGCTGGTTCCGTGGAGGGAGGATTTTCCGCGGCCCGGAGGGTGCATGGTTTTGTGTGCTGCCTGCATCCTGCGGATGGGGCTTTGCTTGTTTGTGCGGACCAGTTGCTGGCGTGCCGTGGCTCGGTACTGGTCCATGGACCAGGTGGGTGGTTGGGGACCCCTGATATAAAGAACGGTTGCTGGAATTGGGTATGTCTAGTTTAATGAAAATAAGGAGCAGGGGTGACACGATAGCAGTGTTCTGATATCTCAGGGGCTGCCCCAAAGAAGTGGGTGGGGTTTTTTTTCTCCACCTATTCTCCAAAAGCACCAGAAGACAAGGACAAGAAGCAACGGATGGAAACTGATCAAAGAGAGAAGCAACTTGGAACTAAGGAGAAACTTCCTGGCAGTGAGAACAATTAACCAGGGGAACCAGAAGTTGTGGGTGCTCCAACACTGGAAGGTCTTTAAGAAGAGATTGGACAGCCATTTGTCTGAAATGGTGTAGGGCTACCTGCCTGAGCAGGGGGTTGGACTAGATGACCTCCAAGGTCCCTTCCAACTCTGTTATTCTATTCTATTCTATTCTATTCTATTCTATTCTATTCTATTCTATTCTATTCTATTCTATTCTATTCTATTCTATTCTATTCTATTCTATATTCTATTTTATACTCTATTCTATTCTATATTCTATCCATTCCTTTGGGACACTCCCTAGTTCCTGGGCTGTGAAGGAGATTGGAGAGGAGGGGGTAGGAAATGTGTACTTGCATTTGCTAATCAATAGAAGAGGGTATTTGTAACTCAGGGGTCAGCTGATCACTTCCAGCATTTATGATGTTACCTAGTTGGGTCATGAAACGTCTGCAAGAAAAGCACCCAGCTCAGAGAGCACCAAGGACCCCACAGTCGTCATCGTCATCCTCCTCCTCCTCCTCCCTTCTAGCATTGATGCTATTACCTGGTTGGGTCATGAAATGTCTGCAAGAAAACCACCCAGCTCACAGAGCACCAAGGATCCCACAGTCCTCCTTCATTTTTGAAATGACCATTGCGCCATCCTTATCATCACCGGATCAAAATTCAGACATTTGGCAACTGACTCACAGTTATGACGGTTGCAGTATCTGTGTGTGGGGGGGTGGGGGTGGTGATCCCCTTTTGCGGCTTTCTGCCAAGCAAAGTCAATGGGGGAAGCCAGAGTCACCTCACCACTGTGTCACAACTGCAGTGATTCATTTAACAACCGTGGCAAGGAAGGTCGTAAAGCAGGGCCACACTCACTTAAAACCACTGTCCCACTCAGCGGCAGAAATTTTGGACTCAGTCGTGGTTGTAAGTTGAGGACCGCCTTCCCTTTCTGCTGAAATTTAATCTGATTTTTTTTGTTTAAACATGTAATTATTATTATTAATAATGATGATGATGATGTTGGAACAGACCCTGGAGGTCATCTAGTCCACCACCCCCTGCTCAGGAAGCAAACCCTATCCCATTTCGGACAAATTAAAGCTTTTATAGGAAAAGTTTCCCAAATCCTCTCCCATTTCAGCAGCCGCTTCGGCTGTAGGACAGCCGTCCTTTCCCGCTTTGTAAAGGAACAAGTAGAACTTTCTGGAAAAACCTTCGTGGGGTCCAAGACTTTAGAAATTCCGTGAGGGGAACTTTCCGCCAGATTCAAGTGCCTGGAAAGAAATCCCCTAAAAAAAAACCCCTTCTTTTAAGATCGCCCACCCCACGTGCAAAAGGAAGAGGAAAGCGTCTATTTTGGGATACTTTGCAAAAAAAAAAAAGGTCCCTGCTGTCTCCGTGGCAACCATAAAATACAAGGGCCCCTCCGAATAGCTTTCCAGGAGACGGGATGTAAACATCAGCTACTTCGCACCGAGAAAAAAAAAATCTTTTAAGAAATTTAACTTCGTTCGGGAAGATAAATGCGAGTCTACGCCGAGGAGCTTTTCCGACGTCGGATCCAGGCTTTAACGCCAGGTTTTCCATTGATGCACTTCCAACACGGGGACTTCAACTCCCAGAATTCCCCAGCCAGCCACGCTGGCTGAGGAATTCTGGGAATTGAAGTCCAAGGCGTCTTAAAAGAAGCCGAGGACGTGGATTCCTGGTCTAGAGGAACAGACCAGTCTTGAACAAACCACAATTTGGAATTTATTTTTTTTGGGGGGGGGGGGGAAATGCGGTATTTTGGAAAAGGAGCGGTGTTTGATGCAGCCCTTTTAGAAAAGGTCGCGGGAAGGTGACCCGGGAAAGGACGGAGTTTGGCTGGGTTATAAAAACATGGACCCTCCCAGGTTCCTCTTGATAAGGCCGAGATAGGAGGATCATGGGCAGACTCGTAAAGTCTTGGCGCTCGTCTGGCCCAGAGAGCTGATACACAGCAGGAAATTCCCTATTTTATGGCCCGCGTTTTTATGCTGACTATTCATCCTAATTAACAGACGGGAGTATCTGGAGTTCAGGGTTCAACTGGGTGCTGAGTTAGACGGTTTTCTTACGGATGTCTCATTACCCAACTAGGGAACATCATCAGTCCTAGGAGGGAATAAGGTTTGGAGGAGGAGGAGGAGGAGGAGGAGGAAGACTGTGGGGTCCTTGGTGCTCTCTGAGTCTGGGTTGTTTTCTTGCAGACATTTCATGACCCAACTAGGTAACATCATCAGGGTTAGAAGGGATGAAGAGGAGGAGGAGGAGGAGGAGGAAGAAGACCTGTGGGGTCCTTGATGCTCTCTGAACTTGTCTTCCTTGCAGACATTTCATGACCCAACTAGGGAACATCATCAATGTTAGAAGGGAGGAGGAGCAGGAGGAGGAGGAGGAGGAGGAGGACTGTGGGGACCTTGGTGCTCTCTGAACTTGTCTTCCTTGCAGACTTTTCATGACCCAACTAGGGAACATCATCAATGTTAGAAGGGAGGAGGAGGAGGACTGTGGGGTGCTTGGTGCCCTCTGAGCTTGGTTGTTTTCATGCAGACATTTCATGACCCAACTAGCGAACATCATCAGTGCTAGGAGGAGGAGGAGGGGGAGGAGGAATAATCTTTGGTGCTCTCTGAGCTGGGTTCTTCTCTTGCAGGTATTCCATTACCAAACGAGGTAGCATCACCAGCGCTGAAGATTCAGCGTGTATAAAAAAACAACAGAGCCTAAAGCAGTTCTCCTTTTCACTTTATTTGGCTGGCTCTGGAAGGCAGAAGTAAGAAAACGCCAAACAGCAACTCCTAATCTTTACATCTGCGCTTAAAACGAAACAAAACAAACGTTAGATTGTCCCTGATCTTGTATAATCTGCATGCTTTTTCTTCCTCAAATTTTTGAATCTTGAGGAAATGTCTCTGAAGGGTTTGGGTTATTTTTTTTTTTTGGCCCTGGCTAAGCCTCAAAACTGGCCCAGCAGACTCCCGGCCTCAAAACAGGCAGGCTAAAAGGAGTCTCGGCTCCCTCCGAGGTTCGTATCTTGGCTTCTCGCATCCAGAATCCTTGAAATAAATAGCCCCCAATCTTACCTCAGCTCAAAGAGCCCCTGAGATTCCCAGCGAATTTTCCTCCTCAGATCCCACCAGTCTAGCCACCCCTAATCTTCCTCTTTTTCCACATAGGTTTTGCTGCCCATGCGGGCCATTTGCCGTGCGAGGTAGCGGTCCCGGGCGGACGAGACGGACTCCTGGTCGCTGCGCTTAGCAAATTTGTTGACTTTCTCGGCCGACTTCTCTGGGGCCTCTCTGCTGTCAGCCGAAGCCTCGTGTGTCAACTGAGGTGATTTCTCTGGGCTCGGAAGGTTTCCCCCTTGAGTTTGGGGGTCTTCTTGGGCACCGGACCCCGAGTTGCGTTTCCACCCGTGTTTCGGCTTCTCGTCTCTGTCTTCCCTGCTGGCTGCATCCTTTCCCCGTCCTTTTTCCTTCTCTCCATCTTGGTCGTTCTCTCTGGACCGATGTTCCTTCTTTTCTCTTCCTCGCCTCTGCTCTCGCTTCTCTTCTTCCTCCTCCTCTTCCTCCCGATCCTTCTTCCTGTGCCGGTCCTCTCGGTCGTCTCGCCTCCGATGATGCCCTTCGGCCCTGCTTCGCTCGTCCTTTCCGTGTCTTCTCGGGTTATTCTTTCCATCATGGTGGCGAGGCTCGTCTCTTCTGCGGTCTGGCTTCTCTGCCTGAGGGGAGTGCGGGCGTCTTTCCTCACTGGGTGACCTCGAATCCCTCTGGCTTTGCCGAGGCTTCGAATGGCGACCACGATGGTACCCATCACCTGGCCCAGCAGCCTTCCGCTCGCCACGTGTCTCCGGGACTCCCTCACTGTCGCTGCTGTCGGTTCGCAAGTCACTGTCCGCATCCAGGTTCTCCTCTCCCTTCCCGGGAACGTGAGTTCTCGTTTTGTTTTCCAGACCTTGATGGGAGCCTGCCGGTTTCTCAGTGAGGTCTTCTCCTTTGAACCTAAACGTCGTTGGGAGACAAAATAATTTGTATGCGTTAATTCTCTATAAATACAGAGTGTCCATGAAAGCACAGGTATCCGTTTGTGGGCCTCACATTTTTTGAACCATAGCTGGGATACAGATGGTCCTCAGCTTATGGCCACAACTGAGCCCGAAATTTCTGTTGCTAAGCGAGACAGCTGTTAAGTGAGTTTTGCCCTGTATTATGACCTTTCTTGCCACAACTGTGAAATAAACAGTTGTTAGACCCAACTAGGTAACATCATCAGATGCTAGAAGGGAGTGTGGGTTTTGTTCTCATTATGTACCAGCTGCTTGCCCTAACAGTGTTGGGGGGAGTGCTGTTTCCTGCTTGGTGATTCCTTCATTAGGCTGTTGTTTACTGTAGTTCCTGTACATAAACAGAAGGCAAACTCCATTCCCTTCCAGCACTGATGGAAGTAACTTTTCTCTCCTTAGTTTCCATCTGTTGCTTCTTGTCCTGCTTTCAGGTGCCTTGGAAAATACGTTGACCCCCCCCCCCCTCTTCTTTATGGCCGCTGTGAGAGGGACCTTGAAGTCCTGGTGGATGATCACTTGCCTATGAGCCAGCTGTGTGCGGCAGCAGCCAAAAAAGCTAATACAATCCTGGGTTGTTTAAACAGAGGCATAGAATCAAGATCACGCAAAGTATTAGTACCGCTTTATAAAGCCCTAGTAACACCATACCTGGAATATTGCACCCAAATTTGGTCACCATATCACAAAAAAGATGCTGAGAGTTTGGAAAAAATTCAGAGAAGAGCAACTGAGGTGATCCAAGGCCTGGAGACCAAAACATACAAAGAACGGCTGCAGGACCTGGGTTTGGCTAGTCTAAAGAAAAGAAGAAATAGGGGAGACAGGATAGCAGCATTCCAGTATTTGAGGGGCTGCCCCAAAGAAGAGGGAGTCAACCTGTTCTCCAAAGCGCCTGAAGGCAGGACAAGAAGCAACGGATGGAAACTGATCAAGGAGAGAAGCAACCTGGAATTGAGGACAAACTTCATGACAGTGAGGACAATCAACCAGTGGAACAGGTTGCCACCAGACGTTGTGGGTGCTTCCAACACTGGAGATTTTAAAGAAGAAATTAGACATTCACCTGTCTGAGATGGTATAGGTTCTCCTGCTTGAGCAGGGGGCTGGACTAGAAGACCTCCAAGGTCCCTTTCAGTTCTATTCTATTCTATTCTATTCTATTCTATTCTATTCTATTCTATTCTATTCTATTCTATTCTATTCTAATATTATTCTATTCTATTCTATTCTATTCTATTCTATTCTATTCTATTCTTCTATTCTATTCTATTCTATTCTAATATTATTCTATTCTATTCTATTCTATTCTATTCTATTCTATTTTCTTTCTATTCTATTTTCTATTTTATTCTGCATTCTCATCTGCTCTATTCTCTTCTCTTCTATTATTTATTTTCCATCTATTCCTATTCTATTCTATTCTATTCTATTCTATTCTATTCTATTCTATTCTATTCTATTCTATTCTATTCTATTCTATTCTATTCTATTCCATTCCATTCCATTCCATTCTATTCCATCCCATCCCATCCCATCCTATTACACTATTCTATTCTATTCCATTCCATTCCATTCCATATTCTGTTCTGTTCTATTCTATTCTATTCTATTCTATTCTATTCTATTCTATTCTATTCTATTCTATTCTATTCTTCTATTCTATTCCATTCTACTCTACTCTACTCTACTCTACTCTACTCTACTCTACTCTACTGTATTCTACTCTATTCTATTCTTTCTATTCTATTCTAAAAATATTGGAAGACTGCTATCCATAACACCCTTAGTCTCTTTTCACTAGACATACCCAATTCCAGCAGCCGTTCCTTATATGTTTTAGCCTCCAGCCTCTGAAAATCCTCTTTGTTGCTCTTCTCTGCACTCTTTCCAGAGTCTCAACCTCTTTTTTACATCGTGGTGATCACTAAAAATTCCTCCTTAGTTCCAGGTTGCTTCTCTCCCTGATCAATTTCCATCCATTGTTTCTTCTCCTGCCTCCAGGTGCTTCGGAGAATAGCTCAACCCCCAGAGGGTTTGTGGCAGCCCCTCAAATATTAGAACGCTGCTGTCATGTCACCCCTGGTCTTTCTTTTCATTAAACGAGACATACCCAATTCCTGCAACCGCGTTTTGGCCTCCACTCCCCTAACCATCTTTGTGGCTCTTCTCTCCGTCATGTCGAATCGCAGGGAGACTCCTTCGTCTTCTGAACCCTGCCTTCTACTATTCCTCCTCCTCCTCCTCCCTTCTAGCACTGATGAGGTTACCAAGTTGGGTCCTGAAACGTCTGCAAGAAAACCCCCCAGCTCAGAGAGCACCAAGGACCCCACAGTACTCTTCCTCCTCCCTCCCTCCCTTCTAGCACTGAGTATGTTCCCTAGTTGGGTCCTGAAACGTCTGCAAGAAAACCCCCCAGCTCAGAGAGCACCAAGGACTCCACAGTCCTCCTCCTCCTCCCTCCCTCCCTTCTAGCGCTGAGTATGTTCCCTAGTTGGGTCCTGAAACGTCTGCAAGAAAACCCCCCAGCTCAGAGAGCACCAAGGACCCCACAGTCTTCCTCCTCCTCCTCCTCCTCCCAGCACTGATGATGTTACCTAGCTGGGTCATGAAACGTCTGCCAGAAAACCACCCAGCTCAGAGAGCACTAGGGACCCCACAGTCTTCTTCTTCTTCTTCCTCCTCCTGCTCCTCCTCCTCCTCCTCCTCCTCCTCCCTTCTAGCACTGAGTATGTTCCCGAGTTGGGTCATGAAACGTCAGCAAGAAACCCACCCAGCTGAGAGAGTACCAAGGACCCCACAGCTGTCCTCCACCGCTTCTCTTCTCTTTTCTCCTTCCCTCCCTCCCTTTTACTATTCTTCCTCCTCCTCCTCCTCCTCCTCCTCCTCCTCCTCCTCCTCCTCCCTTGTAGCACTGATGAAGTTACCAAGTTGGGTCCTGAAACGCCTGCAAGAAAACCACCCAGCTCAGTGGGGGCACCAGGGACCCCACCCGGCCAAAAGAAATGCTGCCTTCACTTAGTTGTCCATCTTCTCCAAAGTTCATTTCGGCTGCATTTGCCAATGGAGACCCCCTCTGGGTCCCGAAGGCCCTCGTGGGAACGAGCGAGAGCTAGAATTCCCAGCCTCACCCAGCTCGAGCTTACCCAGGCCCCCGAAGGCTGCAGTCGGGTGCCTTCTCTTCCCCCACGGTTTGGTTCAGCAGGTGCCGGTAGAAGCCGCTCAAGTCCTTTTGCTTGGTGACGTCCAGCGAGGCTGGGTAAAAAAAGGAGATTTTGCTTTTACGTTAGGCTTACTCGTGCGCCTTAACGGAGGGATAGTAGCGGGATGGACCCATCAGCCAGGGCTACCTAATGGCGGATGAAAGCAAGACGGGCGGCCGATAAACGTAACAAACCCAATAATAAATAATAAATAAATGATAAGATTGGCTTTGATTCCGGATAATTACTGTTTCTCGGGCGGATGGAAAGCCAGCTGAGCTGTTTAATGTATTAGGAGTCCCGACGGTCGTCTCTACTTGGCTATACAACTGAATTAAAAAATATACTAAAAACAATATAGAAGTAGAGGTGGTCCCCGACTTACAACCACCCCTTTAGGGACCGTTCGAAGTCAGAACGGCACTGGGAAAAAGCCACTTGTGACCGTTTTTCACACTTAGCGACCGTCGTGGCTTCCCTGCGGTCGCGCGACCCAAATCCGGACGCTTGGCAACTGACTCGTATTTATGATGGTTGCGGCGTCCCGGGAGGGTGTGTCTGTACGTCCCAGGATCCCCCTTTTGCGAGCAAGGTCAATTGGGGGGGAAGAGCCGGATTCGCTTAATGACCGTGTGACTAACTGAACCCCCGCAGCGATTCGCTTAACGACTGTGGCAAGAAAGGTTGTAAAATGGGGGCAAGGCTCTTTTTAACCGTCTTGTTTGGCAACTAAAAGTTTGGACCGTTGTGGACGTTAAGTCGAGGACTGCCAGTTAATTGCCAGGCTCGACTGGGGTCGTAAGTCGAGGACGGCCTGTAAGCCAGCCCCGTTCAATATCCTCTCTGAGCAACGTGGTATATGCCGTACAATGCAGTGAGCCGGGTGCAAATCTGTACATCGGGGAAACAAAACAACCACTTCACAAATGCCTGACACAACGTAGGAGAAAAAAAACCATCAGGACAAGAGTCAGCTGTCCATCTGCATTTGAAAGACGAAGGCCGCTCTTTCGAAGACAGGAAAATCCAAATTTTGGACAGAGAGGACCGCTGGCTTGAAAGAGGGGCCAAAGAGACCATCTAGGTCCAAATTGAACGCCCCTCCCTCAACAGAGGGGGAGGGATAGGACGTCATCCATCTCCAGTCTACCCCACGGTCCTTTCCGCAGTTCCAAGATGGCTCCACACCCATTTGCACCACTCAGGTGACCCTGAGGGCGCAGGTAAATCTCCAGGTGGCCTCAACGACTCTCTAAAAGAAGGCAAATGACCGGCTCTCTGCAAGGAGTATAAATCCTCCCATTCCCCACCATCCAGTCAGAGCCGAAGAAGCTTCTGGGATGGGAAGGGAAACGTCTTCAGAGGAAAAACAAAAAAGTCCGGCTGACTCCTGAAAAAAAGCACCTTTGGGAAAAGGATGGAAGAGGAAGAGGAGAAGGAAGATGGGAGGGAAAGAAGGAGAAGAGAGAAAGAGAGACAAAGAGAGAGACAGAGAGAGAGAGAGAGAGAGAGAGAGAGAGAGAGAGAGAGAGAGAGAGAGAAAGAAAGAAAGAAAGAAAGAAAGAAAGAAAGAAAGAAAGAAAGAAAGAAAGAAAGAAAGAAAGAAAGAAAGAGAAAGAAAGAAAGAAAGAAAGAAAGAAAGAAAGAAAGAAAGAAAGAAAGAAAGAAAGAAAGAAAGAAAAGGAAGAGAAGGGAGGAAGGAAGGAAGGAAAGAAGAAAGAAAGAGGAGAAGGAGGGGGAAAGAAAAAGGAAGAAGAGGTGAAGGATAAGGGAAAGGGAAAGGAGGAGGAGGAGGTCTTTTCAAATGGCTCTCTGAAAGAAGGCAAAGGACCGGCTCTCTGCAAGGAGTATAAATCCTCCCATTCCCCGCCATCCAGTCAGAGCCGAAGAAGCTTCTGGGAGGAGAAGGGAAACGTCTTCAGAGGAAAAACAAGAAAGTCCGGCTGACTCCTGAAAAAAGCACCTTTGGGAAAAGGATGGAAGAGGAAGAGGAGAAGGAAGATGGGAGGGAAAGAAGGAGAAGGAGAAGAGAGACAAAGAGAGGGAGAGGGAGAGAGAGAGAAAGAAAGAAAGAAAGAAGAAAGAAAGAAAGAAAGAAAGAAAGAAAGAAAGAAAGAAAGAAAGAAAGAAAGAAAGAAAGAAAGAAAGAAAAAGAAAGAGAGATGAGGAGGAGGAAGAGGGGGAAAGAAAAAGGAAGAGGAGGCCTTTTCAAATGGCCTCAAGGACCCTCTAAAAGGAGGCAAATGACCAGCTCTCTGAAAGGAGTATAAATCCTCCCGTTCCTCACCGTCCAGTCAGAGCGGAAGAAGCTTCTGGGATGAGAAGCGAAACCTCTTCAAAGGAAAAACAAGAAAGTCCGGCTGCCTCCTGAAAAAGCCCCTTTGGGTCCTCCCTGATGATTCCTGCTGTGGCCCTTGAGGGTCCCCTCAGCCCGGACCCTCCCCAATGCAGAGCCCCCCTCCCTCCGCGCACCTTCCACCGCCGCCTGCCTCCTCTCCTGCTCCTCCTCCTCGGCTCTTTCCTGCAGCTTCTTCTTGTAGGCCGAGGTGACGAAGGCCTCCTTGTCCTGGAAGGCGTCTCCTTCCGACTCCCGCTCCTTCTGGATCTTCTTCTCCATCCGCCGCTCCTGCTCCTTCTTCCGCAGCTCGGCCGCCTGCAGGATGTTCTGGATGTATTTGGGCTGCCGGGAGGAGAAAGGGCCGGGATTTCGGATGTCGGCTTACCTGCACCCCGCTTTCGTCGTTTCCAACGCATCGACAGAGGTGTGTACATAACGCAACCGAAACTCTTCCTCCTGTTTTCCCCAAAACAACAACCCGGCGAGGTGGGCTAGGCCAGGGCTTTTCAACCCGTGGTACAGGTACCACCCGTGGTACATGGGCACCTGGCAGGTGGTACACGACCATCCTAGAAAAGTGGTAGCGGGGGAGGGGAATGAGCTGAACCGGTGGCAGCACCGCACAAGCCTGGGCGAGAGCCGGCTGGAGCTGCAGGGCTGTCAGGGCTCAGCGGAAGCGCCAGGATCAGCGCCAGGATCCAGCTGGAACTCGGCACCGATCCTGGCGCTTCTGAGCCCAGAAGAAGCGCCGATCAGCTGGAATGTTGCAGCATCTCCAGGGTCTTGTGATTGACATTCAGATGCTTGGCAACCGATTCATATTTATGACGGTCACAGCGTCCCAGGGTCATGTGAAGGGACCAAAACCTGCTGCAACCACCCAGCAGACCGAGGGGGGGGCGGGATAAAAACCAAACACCCCCCCACACCACCCCCACTGCCGATCCTCAACAGAAATGCTCACAGCAATGATAACCTCGGACAGGAGGAAGAGCGCCGCCGGGCGGGCAGGCAGGCAGGTGTCTTGCTCGGCTGTGGCTTGGGGGGCACTTTTTCCAGGGCCATGGTAACTTCGAACAGTCACTAAGCGAACTGTTGTAAGTCGAGGACTATCTGTACTTCATCACTTTTTTCCTTTTCCTTTTTTTTTTTGGTCATCAAGTTTTTGACCCCTTGCTAGGCGACTGGTGGCCCTTGGATGTTGCCCTATCCTAAAAGTGGCACAGTGGGTGAAAAGGTTGAAAAGGCCTGGGTTAGGCGGAGAGACGGGGACTGGTCCAAGGTCACCGTTTCCAGCCTGAGGCAGGACTAGAACTCGCTGTCTCCTGGTGACTGGCCCAAAGTCACCCAGCTCTCTCTCTCTCTCTCTCTCTCTCTTTCCTCTCTCTCTCTCTCTCTCTCTCTCTCTCTCTCTCTCACACACACACACACACACACACACACACACACACACAGAGTCAGGAACGGACCTTTTTTCCCTCTTTGCCGGCCAGGAAGCTGGCCTGGCTCTCGGCCGCCTTCTTTTGCTGGATATCCTCATAGATGCTGTCATATTCGTAGACAGTGGAGTCCTCAGCCAGGGCCCTCTGGATCTCCAACTTGGTCTTCCAGGCACAGCAGGCGGAGGGGGGGGAGGGGGAAGAAAAAAAATGATATTATTTTCATTAGGGAACCTCCCGAAGGCGCCAAGGGGTGCTTGATAGGAAGGTGGTGTATAAGGCTAATTAAATAAGCAAAGAAAATAAATGCGATCTCAAGACGCTGAAAAGACGCAGTGTTTTGTAAGGCGAGATGGGAAGGGGGGGGGGCTAGCCACGTAATCGGGTAAATAAAAGAAATGCAACCTTCAGATATTGAAAACGCAGCATTTTATAAGGTGAAATAGGTGGCGTATAAATTTATATGAAATCAATAGATAAAAAAATATGATTTCAGATATTGGAAACGCAGCGTTTTGTAAGGTGAGACGAGCTGCATATATAAATAATCCAGAAGCTCTGAATGCTCCAACACTGGAAGTTTTTAAGAAGAGACTGGACAGCTGTTTGTCTGAAATGGTACTATAGGGTTTCCTGCCTGAGCAGGGGGTTGGACTAGATGACCTCTAAAGTCCCTTCCAACTTTATTATTATTATTATCAATAGTAATAATAATATCATCATCATCATCGCAACCTGGCCATCAAAACTGTGCAATTATGGATGAAACGCATAACGGGGACACCCATCGTCATCGGGGACACTGGAAACTATGTCCAAAAATTTTGCAAAATACATCAAGAAATTTTAGCTTCCTGCAATAACTCCAGCAAAGCTACAAAAAACTGTGCTACTCGGAACATCTTACATTTTAATAGCTACCTGTTTGATACCTAGGATGCTGGCAGCAACCCATGTCAACCATCAGCGCCAGTCAATTTGAGTGTTCAGTTGACTGAGTTTCATGTTTAATGAATAAAAGTATAATAATAATAATGATGATGATGATGATGATAGAGAAAGAAGTGGAGAAGATAACAAAATACAAAGAACTACAAATAGAAATAGAAAGAGTGTGGCAAAGGCAAGCAAGGGTGGCACCAATAGTCATAGGCGCCTTGGGTGCAATCCCAAAACAACTAGAGCACCACTTGAACACCGTCATCGGCATTGACCAATTCACCATTAGCCAATTGCAAAAGGCGGCCTTACTAGGAACTGCCTCCATCCTGCGATGAGATCTGTAATACCATCAAACATCCAGATCTGCCTATGCCAGGTCCTTGGGAAGGACTCAACAGGTAGACAAAAATGCCAAATCCAGTCTGAACATCTGGCTGACTGTGCGATGATTAATAATAATAATAATAATAATAATAATAATAATAATAATAATAATAATAATAATAATAATAATAATAATAGTTGTTGTTATTATTATTATTATTTGCATGGACAGCATTTGAAAAACATTGAAGGAAAATGTGATAACTTGACATGGGCATGGCTTAAGATGGGAACCATCAAGAAAGAAACGGAAGGCTTAATACTGGCTGCTCAAGAACAAGCACCACAAACTGACGCCATGAAAGCGAAGATACAAAAATCTACTGACAATCCAAATTGCCGACTTTGCAACAACAAAGTTGAAACTGTTTCACATTTAATATGTGAGTGCAGCAAAATCACGCAAACTGATTACAAAGCCAGACATGACCGAGTTGCTAAACTAATCCACTGGGCGTTGTGTAAAAAATACGACTTGCCCGTGTCCGAAAAGCCATGGGAACATAGGGTGGAAAAAGTTGTCGAGAATGAGAGGGTGAAGATCTTGTGGGACTTCCGAATACAGACAGATCGCCATTTGGAGCACAACACGCCAGATACCGCAGTCGTAGAGAACAGAAGCGTACAGCTGATTGATATCGCTGTACCAGGAGATGCCAGAGTCGAAGAAAAAGAACTGGGAAAAATTACGAAATACCGCAACCAGGCCATCGAAACTGCGCGATTATGGATGAAACGTGTAACAGTGATACCCATTGTCGTCAGGGCACTGGGAACTATGTCCAAAAACTTGGCAAAACACATCGAGAAACTGCAGCTTCCTGCAATAACTCCAGCAAAGCTACAAAAAATTGCGCTACTCGGAACATCTTACATTTTAAGGAGATGCCTGGTTGATACCTAGGATGCTGGCAGCAACCCGTGTCAATCATTAGTGCCAGTCAATTTGAGTGTTCAGTTGACTTGAGGTTCATGTTTAATGAATAAAATTTTTATATAATAATAATAATAATAATACCTGGTTGATACCTAGGATGCTGGCAGCAACCTGGGTCAACCGTTAGTGCCAGTCGAGTTTCATGTTTTATGAATAAAAGTTTTATATAATAATAATAATACCTGGTTGATACCTAGGATGCTGGCAGAAACCCGGGTCAACCGTTAGTGCCAGTCAATTTGAGTGTTCAGTTGACTGAGTTTCATGTTTTATGAATAAAAGTTTTTATAATAATAATAACAATAATACATAGATAGATAAACATGAGCTCAGGCATTGAAAATACAGTATTCTACCAGGCTAAGAGCAATCCCGCAAGTCCTTATGAGTTGGGGAGCCCACCAACAGCTCCCCAAATGGCACATAATGCTGGTAGTCCTCCACTTATGACACCAACTGACCCCAAAGCGTCTGTTGCTAAGTGAAAATTTGTTAAGTGAATTTTGCCCCACATTACCAGCTTTCTTGCCACAGTTGCTAAGTGTAATCGCTGCGGTTGGTAAGTTAGTAACCCGGCTGCGAAATGCAGAGATTAATTTAACCACTGTGGCAAGAAGGGTTCTGAAAATGGGGCAAAACTCACTTAACGAATGTCTCACTTGGGGCTCAGCTGAGGTCGTAAGCCGAGGACAACTTGCGTTTTTAGCATTCCCCGTCTTTCTTTCTTTTTTTCATATTGTATTTTGCATCGCAAAATTCAGACAGCAAAAGCGGCCGGCTTGGGAGGGTCACCTGAGCTGGGTGCTAAATTAAGTCTCTGCAATGTGTTGTAAACTGTGAGGGAGATCCATGGCAATCCACGACTGGCCAAAAAGATTTATTGGTCACTTGGGCGCTGCCCAAAAAATAAAAATAAAAAAACCCAGAGGGGAAAAAAAAAAGCAGGCTTGTATAAAAGTAGAGTCATCTGTTAAACAAATAAAGTCATGGAAACTTAAAAACTGAACATTTTCATGTATTATTTTTTTTTAGGGAGTTAAGACAGCCAGTTCCAGATCTGGTGCCAAGAAGGACAGGATTGTGTAAAAAACCCTGGACATAAATCATGTCAAATAGTCCGATAATGAATTCACATCTAAGCCCGTCTATTTACACATTTAGGCTGACTGATAAGTTGTGAAGTCATAAAAATGGAGCTGGGAGAAAGGGGGAAAATGGGATTAACACTGGCATGAATGTTTCAACCTCGTTCGCACTTATGACTGTCACGTGATTAAAAATCAAGAGGCTTGACGGCCTGGCATGTATTTATAAGGGTCGCAGCGTCCAGGGGGGTCACATCACCACCACTTGCGGGCTTCCCACGAGCAAAGTCAATGGGGTTAAGCTGGATTCATTTAACGGCCCTGTGATTCACTTAACAACGGCGGGGCTTTGTTTAACAATTGCCACAAAAAGTTAAAAAAAAATCTTCCAGCCGGGCACAACACACTCAAGCCATGGACAATCCAATCACAACTGCGTTTGTTAAATGGAGGACAGCCTATAATCACCTATGAGCCGTTATACTGAATAGAATAGAATAGAATAGAATAGAATAGAATAGAATAGAATAGAATAGAATAGAATAGAATAGAATAGAATAGAATAGAATAGAAAATATGGAATAGAATAGAATAGAATAGAATAGAAAATAGAATAGAATAGAATAGAATAGAATAGAATAGAATAGAATAGAATAGAATAGAATAGAATAGAATAGAATAGAATAGAATAGAAAATATGGAATAGAATAGAATAGAATAGAATATGAGCCAGCCGTGTGCTGCAGCTGCCAAAAAAGCCAACACAGTGCTAGGCTGCATTAACAGAGGGATAGAATCAAGATCGTGTGAAGTACTAATACCACTTTACAATGCTTTGGTAAGGCCACACCTGGAATACTGCATCCAGTTTTGGTCAGCACGATGTAAAAAAGATGTCGAGACTCTAGAAAGAGTACAGAGAAGAGCAACAAAGATGATTGGGGGACTGGAGGCTAAAACATATAGGGAACGGTTGCTGGAATTGGGGATGTGTAGTTTAACGAAGAGAAGGGTGAGGGGTGACATGATAGCAGCCTTCCAGTATCTCAGGGGCTGCCCCAAAGAAGAGGGAGCCAAGCTATTCTCCAAAGCACCTGAAGGCAGGACAAGAAGCAACGGATGGAAACTAATCAAGGAGAGAAGCAACCTAGAACTAAGGAGAAACTTCCTGACAGTTAGAACAATTAACCAGTGGAAATATGGAATGGAATAGAACAGAACAGAAATAGGAAGAGCTGGAAGGGACCTTGGAGGTCTTCTAGTCCAGCCTATACCATCTCAGACAAATGATTGCCTAGCCCTAGCCTCTTCTTAAACCTCCAGTGATGGAGCACCCATGATTTATGGTGGCAAGCTTTTCCACTGGTTGATTGTCCTCACTTTCAGGAAGTTTCTCCTTAATTCCAGGTTGCTTCTCTCTTTGGTCAGTTTCCAACCGTTGTTTCTCATCCTGCCCTCTGGTGCTTTGGTGAATAACGTGACCCCCTCTTCTTGGTGGCAGCCCCTCAAATACTGGAACACTGCTATCATGTCTCCCCTATTTCTTCTTTTCTTTAAACTGCCCATACCTCAATCCCGCAGCCCTTCTTCGTATGTTTTAGTCTCCAGGCCTTGGGTCATCTTAGCTGCTCTTCTCTGAACTTTTTCCAAACTCTCAACATCTTTTTTGTGATACGGTGACCAAAATTGGCTGCAGTATTCCAGGTGTGGCCTTACCAGGGTTTTATAAAGCTGTACTAATACTTTGCATGATCTTGATTCTATGCCTCTGTTTATGCAACCCAGGATTGTGTTAGTTTTTTTGGCTGCTGCCGCACGTTGCTGGCCTACGGTCAAGTGATGGTCCACTAGGACTCCGAGGTCCCTCTCACAGCTGCTGTTTTGGAGCCAGGTCTCACCTAATCTGTGCTTCTACGTTTGATTTTTGCTGCCTAAGTGTAAAACTTTGCTTATCTCCACATTGAAACTCATTTTGTTGGATGGGGCCCATGGTTCACGCTGGCCAAGATCTTTTTGGATCTTGAGTTTGTCTTGTGGGGTGTTGGCTACTCCTGCCAGTTTGGTGTCATCCTACTGGCATGGAGGGCACCTGAGGCTGGCACCCAAAATACCACGTCAACTTACTTGTTTCATTGCTTGCTTCTTTAGGGCTTCCCGTTGAAGGCTCTCGCTGATGGAAGACTGTGAGGAAAGAAAATTAACGCGAGTTAATAACTCATTATAAGCAGGGGAAATCTGGGTGCAAGGCTCTACTTATAACACCACTGGGTGACGTCGCCAGGGCTCGTTGCCTTGGAAGAGTGAGGAAGATTCTCAGGGATGACTCACACCCTGGACGGTATCTCTTTACTCTCCTACCATCCGGTAGGAGATATAGGAATATAGCCAGCCGTACCAACAGGCTGAAAAATAGCTTTTGTCCGTGGGCTGTTAGGCTTTTAAATGGGACATAATCTTATGCAGAATTGACTTGGGAGGCCGGTGTGTGGTGTAGTTGATTCACATGGTGTGGTAGGATGGAGGGTTTGTTGTCACTGTGTGTTGGGGGGAGAGAGCACAGGGGGGGGGGGAGGCTCAGCTAATCTCAATGTACACATGTTGTACTTTGACAATAAAGGTTTATTTATTTATTTTATTTTATTTATGTGGAATAGAATAGAGAGTGGAGTGGAGTGGAGTGGAATGGAATGGAATAGAATAGAATAACAGAATTGGAAGGGACCTTGGAGGTCATCTAGTCCAACCCTCTGCTCAGGCAGGAAACCCTATACCATTTCAGACAAATGGTTGTCCAATCTCTTCTTCAAAACCTCCAGTGTTGGAGCATTCAGAACCTCTGGAGGCAGGTTGTTCCACTGGTTAACAGAATAGCCGAGTTGCAAGGGACCTTGGAGGTCATCTAGTCCAACCCCATGCTCAGGCAGGATACCCTATACTTGTGGTGGCGAACCTATGGCACACGTGTCACAGGTGGCATGCAGAGCCCTCTCTGGGGGCTCGCGTGCCGTCGCCCCAGTCCTAGGCCTTCAGCTGGGTTTTATAAAACCTTTTGGCTTTAGGCCTCCGCCGCCGTGTGCAAAAAAAAAAAAAAGGTTCAATCAACTTCAACTTCTCGCGGGGGGGGGGGAAATCTCGCAAAGTTGGAATTGATTGATTGAACTTTTTAGTCCCACCCAGTCTGCCGTTACCACCGCAGCCACGCCCACCCAATGGGCCACGCCCACCCAATGGGCCACACCCACCCGACACCCAACGATATGTAAGTGGGTTTTAGGTTGCAGTTTGGGCACCATCACTGCCCTATGCCCTTTCCAGAATTCCAGAATAATGGAAGGGACCTTGGAGGTCTTCTAGTCTGACCCCCCTGCTTGGGTAGGAGGAGACCCTAGACCACTTCAGACAAATGGCTGTCCAGCCTCTTCCTGAAACACCCCTCCCCCCCCCGTGATGGGAGCATCCACTGGTTGTCAGGCTGAACAACGGGCTTCTCAAGAGCATCATCGCCCCATTTGGTCTCCAGAGCAGATCTTTCCTGCATGTTCCACCTGCGTGCAGATGACTCTCCAAAGATCCTCCTGGCTTGACCAGGCCTCTTTTGCCAACGTGTTGAGAGAGCCAAAGCGAGCAGGATCCTTTTTTTCACCACCTCTCAAAGGACTAGGTGAAAAATGGAGAGAGAGATATACATATATTTTTCTTTCCAACTCATCCTGGCAGCTGGCGAAGTTTTCCAGTCCCGCTGTGACTCATCCTGTAGGCCAGGGCTTCATAGCATCCCCAAGAAGATGGTGTCACCACTGGCTCCGTAACGTTCACAGCTGCTCCTTCTTGGCTACGCCGTCCCCTTTACGCACGCTGGCTCAGCCTCTCTAAACACCTTGAGTGATGGGCTCTGCAACTCCAACCGAAGGACCAGCAACCAACTCATCCAGCCTCCCACACGGGACACCGAGATCCTGACGGTGTTCCTTGGCCTTTGAACTCGGACGCCTTGGGCTGCCTTCCAGCCTCGTCAACGTTTCTGGGGAATGAGGGGGGGGGGCTCTGAGGCTGACCCCAGGACGACGTGTTCGCAACTGGGTGATTTGCGATGCGGGTCAAAGAAAGGGAGAAGGATTCGTTAAGCCGGAATTGCAGAAAGAAGTTTGGCTTTGGGGTTTCCCAAATGCACCTCTGGAGAGGCAAAAAAAAACCCCAAACAAACCACAGTCTGCTTAGATCAGAGTTCCCCAAACTTTTGGGGTTGGCGGGCCAGAGTGGGGAGATGGGGGGGGGAAGAAGGGATGGTTTTGTAAGGGGGAGATGAACGGACGCGCACGCATGTGCGTGCGAACAAACACACCTTACTAGTGCCAGCGAGACTCACGCAAATGGGGGCGCAAAGGTCGGCAGCCACACTTGAGCAAGTGGGGCTCTGCGCGTGTGCATGCAGGCATGTGGGCTGGGCAGCCATCATGGTCCCCATGATATGAAATGGATGTTGAGATCCGACCGTTGCTAAGCGAGGCATTTGTTGAAGGAGTTTTGTCCCATTTGATGACTTTTCTTTGTTAAGTAAAGTAAGGTTCTACATTTAGGCAGGAAAAATCAAATGCACAGCTATAGTATAGGGGGTACCTTGCTCAATAGCAGTAACTGTGAGAGGGATCTCGGAGTCCCAGTGGACAATCCCTTAAATATGAGCCAGCCGTGTGCTGCAGCTGCCAAAAAAGCCAACACAGTGCTAGGCTGCATTAACAGAGGGAGAGAATCAGGATCACATGAAGTGTTAATACCACTTTACAAGGCCTTGGTAAGGCCACACTTGGAATACGGCATCCAGTTTTGGTCACCACGGTGTAAAAAAGATGTTGAGACTCTGGAAAGAGTGCAGAGAAGAGCAACAAAGAGGATCGGGGGACTGGAGGCTAAAACATACAAGGAACGGTTGCTGGAATTGGGAATGTCCAGTTTAATGAAGAGAAGGGCGAGGGGGGACATGATAGCAGCCTTACAATATCTCAGGGGCGGCCCCAAAGAAGAGGCAGTCAAGCTATTCCCCAAAGCACCTGAAGGCAGGACAAGAAGCAACGGATGGAAAGTAGTCAGAGAGAGAAGCAACCTGGAACTAAAGAGGAATTTCCCGACAGTGAGAACAATTTACCAGTGGAACTCCTTGCCTCTAGAAGCTGTGAATGCTCCAACACTGGAAGTTTTTAAGAAGAGACTGAACAGCCATTTGTCTGGAATGGTATAGGCTTTCTTGCCTGAGCACAGGTTTGGACTAGATGACCTCCAAGGTCCCTTCCAACTTTATTATTATTATTAACAACCTGCCTCCAGTAGCGGTGAATGCTCCAACACTGGAAGTTTTTAAGAAGAGACTGAACAGCCATTTGTCTGGAATGGTATAGGCTTTCTTGCCTGAGCAGAGGGTTGGACTAGATGACCTCCAAGGCCCCTTCCAACTTTACTGTAATGAAGTGGAACAGATTCCCTCCTGGAGTTGTGGGTTCTCCAACACTGGAGGTCTTCCAGAAGAGATTGGATCGCCTTTTGTCTCCAACGGTACAGGGTCTCCTGCTTGAGCGTGGGGGTTGGACTAGAAGACCTTCAAGGTCCCTTCCGTTATGCTGACGCTCTGGCTCTTCCTCCTAAGCTCCAAAATGCCTCATCAGCAGGAATCACAAGAACTGTGGGGCTTAGTAGCGGCCCCCAACTTTTTGGGCACCAGGGACCGATTACACGGAGAGAGGTTTTTCCGCGGATCAGAGGGCGCTGTGGTTTTGCGTGCTGCCTGCATCCCGCGGATGGGGCTTTGCTTCTTTGTGCGGACCGGTTGCTGGCGTGCCGCGGCCCGGTGCCGGTCCACAGACCCGGGGAGGGGAGGGGGCTGGGGACCCCTGCCGCACAGCATGCAAGAAAGCCAATTTAACCCTCCCCAAGAGGGGATGGCTCTCCAGCCTCCTTTGAAAACCTTTCAGGGACAGAGAAGGCAGCAACTCTGCAGGGACAGAGGAGAGGAGACGGGACCCTCAGGGGGTTCTGAGCCGCATTGAAAGGGGAAGAAAGATTCCACACGGCTTTGATAGGTTGCTTCTGATGTAGCCGGAAACTGGGATAATCCTTCTAAGCCTGTTTTTTTCCCCCAACCTTTCATATGAAGAAGAGTGGGCTTCAAATTCTGGGAGTGGAAGACCACCCCTCTTAAAGCAGGCTGGCTGGGGGATTCTGGGAGTGGAAGCCCACCCCTCTTAAAGCAGGCTGGCTGGGGGATTCTGGGAGTGGAAGCCCACCCCTTCTAAAGCAGGCTGCCTGGGGAATTCTGGGAGTCCACCCCTCTTAAAGCAGGCTGGCCGGGGGGTTCTGGGAGTGGAAGCCCACCCCTCTTAAAGCATGGCTGGCTGGGGGATTCTGGGAATGGAAGTCCTCCCCTCTTAAAGCATGATGGCTGAGGAATTCTGGGAGTGGAAGTCCTCCCCTCTTAAAGCAGGATGGCTGAGGAATTCTGGGAACGGAAGCCCATACCTCCTAAAGCAGGCTGCCTGGGGAATTCTGGGAGTGGAAGCCCACCCCTCTTAAAGCAGGCTGGCTGGGGGACTCTGGGAGTGGAAGCCCACCCCTCTTCAAGCAGGCTGGCTGGGGGATTCTGGGAGTGGAAGTCCACCCCTCTTAAAGCAGGCTGGCTGGGGGATTCTGGGAGTGGAAGCCCACCCCTCTTAAAGCATGATGGCTGGGGAATTCTGGGAGTGGAAGCCCACCCCTCTTAAAGCAGGCTGGCTGGGGGATTCTGGGAGTGGAAGCCCACCCCTCTTAAAGCAGGCTGGCTGGGGGATTCTGGGAGTGGAAGCCCACCCCTCTTAAAGCATGATGGCTGGGGAATTCTGGGAGTGGAAGCCCACCCCTCTTAAAGCAGGCTGGCTGGGGGATTCTGGGAGTGGAAGCCCACCCCTCTTAAAGCAGGCTGGCTGGGGGATTCCGGGAGCGGAAGCCCACCCCTCTTAAAGCAGGCTGGCTGGGGGATTCTGGGAGTGGAAGCCCAGCCCTCTTCAAGTTCCCAATAGGATGCCAGCAGGGCCAGAGTGAGGCAGAGAGAGAACACCCCACTCCTGCACACAACAGCTTCACCGGAGAGCGCCAAGGGTGCAACTGACAGGAGATTAAGCAAACAATGCGAACTCTACTTCAGGTACATAATCTTTCTAAAGAGGCCCACCTGCCATTTGTTTGGCGGGGGGGGGGGACGGGGGGGGGGAAACAGCACCAGCACAAACCCTCCTTTCCAGAGCTTGAGGGGGGGTGTGTGTGACAATTTCCTGTTGTTCTGCCAGGGCCGAGAGATAAGAAACTTCCTGTCCTTTTGTGTTATTTCGACTTATCGGCAGGACGTTTATTAAGCAACCCGACAAAGTCAGCAATCTGGCTGCAAGATTTCTTTGTCCCCAAACGCGGTCTTTTCCCCCCCCCTCCCTTTTTTTTTAATATTCCTTGGCGGCACAAAGCTGGGAGTTAGAACAATTTTTTCCCCTCCTCATTATTTCCCTGGAAGGGAGCGGACTCTTTAACCCTAGGCAAATTCCAAAACACGGGCGTCTTTTGTTATTCAGTCAGAAGACAGAATGTCAGTGCATGGGCAACGCTGCTCCTCGACAGGCTGGGCTGGCCTGCCAGGGGCAGAGTTGTAAACCTGACAATAAAAGGATTGCAAACACTACAACAGGGTAGCAATAGGAGTGGTTATGTGCCGCTGAGAGGTCCCTGGTGCTCTCTGAACGTGGCTGCGTTCTTGCAGACGTTTCATGACCCAACCAGGTAATAGCATTAGTGCTAGAAGGGAGGAGGAGGAGGAGGAGGACTGTGGGGTCCCTGGTGCTCTCTGAGCTTGGTTGTTCTCTTGCAGATGTTTCATTACCCAACTAGGGAACATCATGAGTGCTAGAATGCAGGAGGAGGAGGAGGAGGAGGAGGAGGAGGAGGAAGAGGAGGAAGAGGAGGAGGAGGAGGATTACGAGGTCCCTGGTGCCCGCTGAGCTGGGTGGTTTTCTTGCCGACGTTTCATGACCCAACTAGGGAACATCATCAATGCAAAGGGGGGGGGGGAGGTGTGGAGAGGAGAAGGAGGGGGAAGGGGAGGAAGAAGAAGACTGTGGGGTCCTTGGTGCCCTCTGAGCTGGGTGGTTTCCTTGCAGACCTTTCATGACCCTACTGGACAGCATCATCAGTGATAGAAAGGAATGAGGTTTGCAGAGCAGAGGAGAACTGTGGGGTCCCTGGTGCTCTCTGAACTTGGCTGCGTTCTTGCAGACGTTTCATGACCCAACTAGGTAATAGCATTAGTGCTAGAAAGGGGGGGAGGTTGTGGAGAGGAGGAGGAGAAGACAAAGGAATGAAGGGGAGGGGGGAGAAGACCAAGAGGTATTTCCTTGCTTATTTTCTCATTGACTGGGCAAAATACTGTATGTAAGGAGGGAACAAACCTCACTCCCTTCTAGCAGTGATGATGTTCCCTAGTTGGGTCATGAAACGTCTGCAAGTAAACCACCATGCTCAGGGAGCGCCAAGGAGCCCACATTTCTCCTCCTCCTCCTCCTCCCTTCTAGCGCTGATGATGTTCCCTAGTGGGGTCATGAAACGTCTGCAAGGAAACCCCCCAGCTCAGAGAGCAACAAGGACCCCACAGTCCTCTTCCTCCTCGTCTTCCTCTTCCTCCTCCTCCTCTCCACAAACCCTCCTCCTCCTCCTCCTCAAACACCACTCTCTTCTAGCGCTGATGATGTTCTCTAGTTGGCTCATAAAATGTCTGCAAGGAAACCACCCAGCTCAGAGAGCAACAAGGACCCCACAGTCTTCCTCCTCCTCCTCTTCCTCCCCTTCCCCCTCCTTCTCCTCTCCACACCTTCCCCCCACCCCCTTTGCATTGATGATGTTCCCTAGTTGGGTCATGAAATGTCTGCAAGGAAACTACCCAGACTCAGAGGGCACCAGGGACCCCAAAGTCTTCTTCTTCCTCCTCTTCCCTTCTAGCACTGATGATGTTCCCCAGTTGGGTCCTGAAACATCTGCAAGGAAACCACCCAGCTCAGACAGCTCCCAGGAGCTCCCATTATATCCTCCTCTTAAATCAGGATTTAATGCTTCGCAGCTGGAATTCAAGGCTGCTACCTTGGCTGCCCCCTTCATGGATTACTGCCTTGTCGTGGCGAAGGGGCTTGCGTAATTCAATGAAGCTATGAGCTATGCCGTGCAGGGCCACCCAAGACGGACAGGTCATAGCAGAGAGTTCTGACAAAACGTGATCCACTGGAGAAAGAAATGGCAACCCACTCCAGTATCTTGCCATGAAAACCCTATGGACAGTACCAAAAGGCAAAACGATATGACGCTGGAAGATGAGCCCCTCAGGTCGGAAGGCGTCCAATATGCTACTGGGGAAGAGCAGAGGGCTAGTACTAGTAGCGCCAGAAAGAATGAAGCGACTGGGCCAAAGCCGAAAGGACGCTCAGCTGTGGATATGTCTGGTGGTGAAAGGAAAGTCTGATGCTGTAAAGATTTTTTCTCCATAGGAACCTGGAATGTAAGATCCATGAATCAAGGAAAGCTGGACGTGGTCAAACAAGAGATGACAAGACTGAACATTGACATCTTAGGTATCAGCGAACTAAAATGGACAGGAATGGGTGAATTTAATTCAGATGACCATCAGGTATACTACTGTGGGCAAGAATCCTTCAGAAGAAATGGAGTAGCCTTCATAGTCAATAAAAGAGTAGGAAAAGCAATACTGGGATACAATCCTCAAAATGACAGAATGATCTCAGTTCGAATCCAAGGCAAACCATTCAATATCACAGTAGTCCAAGTCTATGCCCCAACCACCAGTGCTGAAGAGGATGAAATTGACCGGTTCTATGAAGCCCTACAGCACCTTATAGAACTAACACCAAAAAATGATGTCCTTATCATCATGGGGGATTGGAATGCTAAAGTAGGAAGCCAAAAGATAACCGGAATAACAGGCAAGTTTGGCCTTGGAGTACAAAATGAAGCAGGGCACAGGCTGATAGAATTTTGTCAAGAGAATACGATGGTCATAGCAAACACTCTTTTCCAACAACCCAAGAGACGGCTCTACACATGGACATCACCAGACGGTCAACACAGAAATCAGATTGACTATATGCTCTGCAGCCAAAGATGGAGAAGCTCTATACAGTCAGTAAAAACAAGACCAGGAGCTGACTGTGGCTCAGACCATGAGCTTCTCCTTGCAAAGTTTAGGCTTAAACTGAAGAAAGTAGGGAAAAGCACCAGGCCAGTCAGGTATGAATTAAATCATATCCCCGTTGAATATACAGTAGAGGTGACAAATAGATTTAAGGAATTAGATCTGATAGACAGGGTGCCTGAAGAACTATGGACAGAGGTTCGCAACATTGTACAAGAGGTAGCAACCAAAACCATCCCAAAGAAAAAGAAATGTAAGAAAGCAAAATGGCTGTCTGAGGAAGCTTTGCAAATAGCTGAGGAAAGGAGGGAAGCAAAAGGCAAGGGAGATAAAGAAAGATACGCCCAATTGAATGCAGAATTCCAGAGAATAGCTAGAAGAGATAAGAATGCCTTCTTAAATGAACAGTGCAAAGAAATAGAAGAAAACAATAGAATAGGGAGGACCAGAGATCTTTTCAAGAAAATTGGAGAGATGAATGCAAAAATGGGCATGATAAAGGACCAAAATGGCAGAGACCTAACAGAGGCAGAAGAGATTAAGAAGAGATGGCAAAATTACACAGAAGAACTATACAAGAATGAGCTTAACATCCCTGATAATCACAATGAGGTGGTCACTGACCTCGAGCCAGACATCCTAGAATGTGAAGTGAAGTGGGCCTTAGAAAAGCTGAGCAACAACAAAGCTAGTGGAGGTGACAGTATTCCAGCTGAGCTATTCAAAATCTTAAAAGACAATGCAGTAAAAGTGCTACACTCAATTTGCCAGCAAATTTGGAAAACTCAACAGTGGCCACAGGATTGGAAAAGATCAGTTTACATTCCAATTCCAAAGAAAGGCAGTGCCAAAGAATGTTCAAACTATCGCACCATTGCACTCATTTCTCATGCTAGTAAAGTTATGCTTAAAATCCTACAAGCTAGACTCCAGCAGTATGTGGATCGAGAACTACCAGAAGTAGAGGCAGGATTTCGAAGAGGCAGAGGAACTAGAGATCAAATAGCCAACATACGCTGGATCATGGAGAAAGCTAGAGAGTTCCAGAAAAACATCTACTTCTGCTTCATTGACTATGCTAAAGCCTTTGATTGTGTGGATCATAACAAACTGTGGCAAGTTCTTAAAGAGATGGGAGTACCAGACCATCTTATTTGTCTCTTGAGAAACCTATATGCGGGTCAGGAAGCAACAGTGAGAACTGGTCACGGAACCACTGATTGGTTCAAAATTGGGAAAGGAGTCCGGCAAGGCTGTATAATGTCGCCTTGCCTATTTAACTTATATGCAGAGCACATCATGAGAAAGGCAGGGCTAGAGGAGTCAAAAGTTGGAATTAAGATTGCTGGAAGAAATATCAACAACCTAAGATATGCAGATGATACCACTCTAATGGCAGAAAGTGAAGAGGAACTGAAGAGTCTCTTGTTGCGAGTGAAGGAGAGTGCAAAAGTTGGGTTGAAACTAAACATTAAGAAAACCAAGATCATGGCATCCGGCCCTCTCAATTCCTGGCAAATAGATGGGGAAGAAATGGAGGTAGTGACAGATTTTATTTTCCTGGGCTCCAAGATCACTGCAGATGGGGACTGTAGTCAAGAAATTAAAAGACGCTTGCTCCTCGGGAGGAAAGCCATGGCAAATCTAGACAGCACACTAAAAAGCAGAGACATCACCCTGTCAACAAAAGTGCGTATAGTCAAGGCTATGGTCTTCCCAGTTGCAATGTATGGCAGTGAATGTTGGACCATAAGAAAGGCTGAGCGCCAAAGAATTGAGGCCTTTGAACTCTGGTGCTGGAGAAGACTCCTGCGAGTCCCTTGGACTGCAAGGCGATCCAACCGGTCGGTCCTAGAGGAGATCAACCCTGACTGCTCTTTAGAAGGCCAGATCCTGAAGCTAAAACTCAAATACTTTGGCCACCTAATGAGGAGGAAGGACTCACTGGAGAAGAGCCTAATGCTGGGAAAGATTGAGGGCAATAGAAGAAGGGGACGACAGAGAATGAGGTGGCTGGATGGAGTCACTGAAGCAGTAGGCGTGAGCTTAAATGGACTTCAGAAGATGGTAGAGGACAGGAAAGCCTGGAGGAACATTGTCCATAGGGTCGCGATGGGTCGGACACGACTTCGCAACTAACAACAACAACAACAACAAACCTTGGCTGCCTTCCATTGTCCTGATCAGCTGTCTTTCCCCTCGAGACAATTAAAAAGACAAACAGACGCTGCGAAGAACGAATGGGAGCCCCTTTAGTGCAGGGGTTCTCCAACTCGGCCCTTTGATGACTTGTGGACGTGCCTGGCTGAGGGATTCTGGGAGTTGAAGTCCACAAACCATACAAGGGCCAAGTTGGAAGACCCCTGTCTTAAAGCATCCTGGCTGAGGGATTCTGGGAGTTGAAGTCCCCAAGTCCTAAAAGGGCCAAGTTGGAAGACCCTTGCTTCAGCACAACCCTGACTGTTTCTGGAGTCCTGCTTGCAAGCAGAATTTGGTGATGAATGTAGAGTAATTGGTTTAATATCATTCCCCAGAATGACATTCTTGGGGATATTCCCAAGGTGTAACTATTTAAGGCCAAGATTTTTTTTATTTTATTTTTTAAAACATTTCCCAAATTCAGCACCATCGGTCTCAGGCTTTCTGGAAATCCTGACACACATATTGGAAAAGTCTCGGCGTCAAATCCGGTGAACTACGGAGAGGGTAAAGTAAATCTCAAGCAATCCCATTAGACTTGGGGGGGGGGGGGGGAGAAGCTGGTGACTTTAAGAGGTTTCTGAACCATGGCAGGTTGAAGGTCTGGGATGGAGGAAAGTCAACTCTCAGGATTTCCCAGGATTCCCCAAGCAGTATGTCCACCCCTCTTAAAGCAGCCTGGCTGGGGGATTCTGGGAGTGGAAGCCCATCCATCTTAAATTATTCTGGCTGGGGAATTCTGGGAGTGGAGGTCCACCCCTCTTAAAGCATGGCTGGCTGGGGGATTCTGGGAGTGGAAGCCCGTTCATCATAAAGCATGGCTGACTGGGGGAGTCTGGAAAGTTACTAACTGAACAACAGCAGCGTGTATTAACAACCACGGCAGGGAAGATTGCAAAACAGGACACAACTCACTTTAAGAAGTGTCTCACTTAGCAACAGAAACTTAGGGCTCCACTCTCGTCGTAAGCCGAGGACAGCTTGTCCTTGAAAAACAGAAGGGGAACAACGGCCTCTTCATACCACCCAGCTGTTGGAACCCCTTCATGAAACATGCAGAGCGATATATTTTCAAAAGGGAAGGAAAGTTTGCTATCTCATGTACCATCGGCTGGGCCAAGGCAGGTGTGCCGGACTTTTATTAGAGTTCGGTTATAAATACCCCACCTTGAGACACGCCAGGCGTTACTTGTCGCTGATAAGGGAGCAGCCAGGAAATGAAACCCTCCCCGAGGCGCCTTCCTTATCTCGAAAAGGCCTAAAATTATTACCGAACTAATAAAGTAATTTTGCTCTTTTTTAAAAAAGATCTCTCTCTCTCTCTCTCTTTGTTTAATGATAAAACGCAGGCAAGTAGATTTATTAGGACTTTGTGGCCTGCGAAATAATGGAAGGTTTTTAAACTTTACAATCTCCCCGAGGGCGCAGCCTCACAATCGCAATAACAACTTGAAGCCCCGCCTGTTCTTGTTATAACCTCAGGGCACCATTGTGGTGTATTTTTTTTTTTTTGAACCCTCCGGGACTGCACCAACATTGCCATTTTTTTAAAAAAAAAGAAAGAAAGAAAGAAAGAAAGAAAGAAAGAAAAGCAGGGCAAAGCCAAAACAGCCAGCCATCTGGTAAATTTCGAATTTGTATTTGGAAAAAAAAATGTTCTCGGTGCCCGGATTGGCCCCCGTTGTCGCCCTACAATATTACTGGATTGCGGCACCTGTCATCAAGATGGCCTCACCTGGAAAAGGACTTGGCTGGAGCCCCATCAATTCCCCCCCCCCCACCCCATCCCCACCTGCCTGGAAAGGTGCTTTGCTTGGGGTGACCTTCAACATCCTGCAGCCAAGGAGGCTCCCCACCCGTTTGCACCGCTCAGGTGAGACCGAGGACGCAGGTCAGCCTCCAAGTGGCCTCAACGACTCTCTAAAAGAAGGCAAACGACCGGCTCTCTGCAAGGAGGATAAATCCCTCCATTCCCCACCATTTGGTCAGAACCTGAAGAAACTTCTGGGAGAAGAAGCGAAACCTCTTCAAAGGAAAAACAAAAAAGTCCGGTTCCCTCCTGAAAAAGGCACCTTTGTGAAAAGGGATGGAAGAGGAAGAGGAGAAGGAAGATGGGAGGAAAAGAAGAAGGATAAGAGAGAAAGAGAGACAGAGAAAGAAAGAAAGAAAGAAAGAAAGAAAGAAAGAAAGAAAGAAAGAAAGAAAGAAAGAAAGAAAGAAAGAAGGAAGGAAGGAAGGAAGGAAGGAAGGAAGGAAGGAAGGAAGGAAGGAAGGAAGAAAGAAAGAAAGAAAAGGGGGAAGAGGAAAGAAAAAGGAAGAGGAGGTGAAGGATAAGAGAAAGAGGAAGAAGGAGGAGGAAGAGGCCTTTTCAAATGGCCTCAAGGACTCTCTAAAAGGAGGCAAATGACCAGCTCTCTACAAGGAGTATAAATCCTCCCATTCCCCTCCATCCAGTCAGAGCTGAAGAAGCTTCTGGGATGAGAAGGGAAAGGTCTTCAAAGGAAAAACAAGGAAGTCCGGTTACCTGGAGGCTAAAACATATGAAGAACGGTTGCAGAAATTGGGTATGTCTAGTCTAGTGAAGGACCAGGGGGGACACGACAGCAGGGATCCAATATTTGAGGGGCTGCCACAGAGAAGAGGGGGGTCCACCTATTCTCCAAAGCACCTGAAGGCCAGACAAGGAACAACGGATGGAAACTGATCCAAGGAGAGATTCAACCTGGAAATAAGGAGACATTTCCTGACGGTGAGAATAATCCACCAGTGTTGTGATTCAGGGTCAGTCTGTGGGTTCGGCAGAGAGGAGGAGGGGGGTGTTGAAGACCTTGCTGATGATAGCCCTCAGGCAGGCCCCTCCCACTTGGTCACCATGGAGACCCAGCTGTGTGAGCCTGACAGTGTGGATGAAGATGACCCACAGCTGGCCCTGTTCAAGGACGCCCGACGCAGGAGGCAGTCAAGTAGGAGCAAACAGAGGAAGGCTGTGGGGCTTCTCGGAAGGAGGCAGAGAGAGGCCACGCCCTGAACTCTTTATAAAGGGAATGTGTGGGGAGGGCTGGTTTGCTGAAAGCAACCGCTCGGATAGTGTTTCAAAGCTCCTGTATCTTGGTACGTGTCTTGTTTGTTTTTTGTAGTAATAAATTTGGCAGACGTCATTCCAGCCTCTTGCCGTTTATAAAGGGGTTGCCTTTTCTGCAGGGCCGGTAGCAGCCTGGTACAGAACAACCAGTGGAACAGAAGTTGCCTCCAGAAGTTGTGGGTGCTCCCATCACTGGAGGCTTTTAGGGAGAGAACTGGATTGCCATCTGTCGGAAATGGTGTAGGCTCTCCTGCTTGAGCAGGGGGTTGGACTAGAAGACCTCCAAGGTCTCTTCCAGCTTTATTCCTATCCCTATTCTCCTGGGGTCACGGGATCGCCATTTGTGACCTCCCCAGGTTGACTTCCGACAAGCGAAGTCCACAGGGGAGGCTGGATTCGCTTAACGACATCGTTCACATTTACTTTAACAATTGCAGCTATTCGTTTAACAATTGTGGCGGTTGGGGGGGGGGAGGTCGTAAAATGGGTGTGTCTCACTCAACGTCTTGTTTGGCGGCAGAAACGTCAGGCTCAACTGTATACTGGTAGTCCTCAACATTATTATTATTATTATTATTATTATTATTATTATTATTATTATTATTATTATTATTATTATTATTATTATTATTATAGATGGAAGGGACCTTGGAGGTCATCTAGTCCAACCCCCTGCTCGGGCAGGAAACCCTATACCATTTCAGACAAATGGCTGTCCAGTCTCTTCTTAAAAACTTCCAGTGTTGGAGCATTCACCGCTTCTGGAGGCAAGGAGTTCCACTGGTTAATTGTTCTAACTGTCAGGAAATTCCTCCTTAGTTCCGGGTTGCTTCTCTCCTTGATGAGTTCCCATCTGTTTCTTCTTGACATGCCTTTGGGCGCTTTGGAGAGCTTACAATGATTCTTTAAGTGACTGTTCGAAATGACAACATTACTGGGAAAAAAGGGACTTCACATAAGACCTCACGCTTACAAAATCCCTGCACTTGGCAACCCAGGTGTGTATTTCCAACAGTGGGGGGGTGGGGGGTGGGAGTGGGCAGACCCTTGTTTAACCCCCACACATGATCCGCTTAACAAAGGCAGAATGGCTCGTTTACTAACAGTGGCAACCAAAGGTGGTAAAATTAGATGTGACTCACTTAACAACAGCCTGGCCCCAATTGTGCTGGTAAGTCGAGGACGGCCTGTACTTTGCTGAGATAAGAACACACTGTGTCTTCTGAGTCTTTGCCTGGAAAAAACTAAGTATTTCTGCAGTTCTTCCAGGGACTTTAAAAGTTGCTTTCGGACCCAGGGAAAGTTAATAATGTAAACTAGGTTTTTGTGGTGTGTAGCGCCCTCTACTGGAAAAAAAACACCTTTTAATCATAGATTTTGAGAATAATAATAATAATAATAATAATAATAATAATAATAATAATAATAATAATAATAATAATAATAATAATAATAATAATGTTGGAAGGGACCTTGGAGGTCATCTAGTCCAACCCCCTGCTCAGGCAGGAAACCCTATACCATTTCAGGCAAATGTCTGTCCAGTCTCTTCTTAAAAACTTCCAGTGTTGGAGCGTTCACAGCTACTGGAGGCAGGTTGTTCCGCTGGTTAATTGTTCTAACTTGTCAGGAAGTTTCTCCTTAGTTCCAGGTTGCTTCTCTCCTGGATGAGTTTCCATCCGTTGCTTCTTGTCCTGCCCTCAGGCGCCGTGGAGAATAGAATAGAATGGAATGGAATAGGAATAGGAATAGAGCTGGAAGGGACCTTGGAGGTCATCCAATCCAACCCCCTGCTCAGGCAGGAAACCCTATCCCATTTCGGACAAATGGCTGTCCAGTCTCTTCTTAAAAACTTCCAGTGTTGGAGCATTCACCGCTTCTGGAGGCAGGTTGTTCCACAGGTTAATTGTTCTAACTTGTCAGGAAGTTTCTCCTTAGTTCCAGGTTGCTTCTCTCCTTGATGAGTTTCCATCCGTTGCTTCTTGTCCTGCCTTCAGGTGCTCTGGAGAAGAGCTTGACTCCCTTTTCTTTGGGGCAGCCCTTGAGATACTGGGACACTGCTATCATGTCACCCCTCGCCCTTCTCTTCATTAAACTACACATACCCAATTCCAGCAACCGTTCCTGATATGTTTTTGCCTTCAGTCCCCCAATCATCTTTGTTGCTCTTCTCTGTACCCTTTCTAGAGTCTCGACATCTTTTTTACATCGTGGTGACCAAAATTGGATGCAGTATTCCAGGTGTGGCCTTACCAAGGCATTGTAAAATGGTATTAGTACTTCACTTGATCTTGATTCTATCCCTCTGTTAATACAGCCTAGCACTGTGTTGGCTTTTTTGGCAGCTGAAGCACACTTCCTGGCTCCTATTTAAGGGATTGTCCACTGGGACTCCGAGGTCCCTCTCACAGTTGCTACTATCGAGCAAGGTACCACCCATACTATACCTGGATACATCTGGAAGGGACCCTGGAGGTCTTCTAGTCCAACCCCCTGCTCAGGGAGGAAAGCCTATACCATTCCAGACAAATGGCTGTCCAGTCTTTTTCCTAGAAACCCTCCAGTGTTGGAGCATTCACACCTTCTGGTGGCAGGTTTTTCCACTGGTTAATTGTTTAGGAAGTTTTTCTCCTTAATTCCAAGTTGCTTCTCTCCTTGATGAGTTTCCATCCATTTTTTTTTTCTTGTCCTGCCCTCTGGTGCTTTGGAGAATAGTTTGACCCCCTCTTCTTTGTGGCAGCCCCTCAAATATTGGAATGCGGAAATATTGGAATGCTGCTATTGTGTCCCCCCCTTGTTTCTTCCTTTTCTCTAGATTGGCCCCCTACCCAATTTAGTCTCCAGGCCTTTAATCATCCTAGTTGCTCTTCTCTGCACTTTCCCCCCCCCCCCAAGTCTCAGCATCTTTTTTGTAATGTGGTGAGTCCTAGAGATGGGAAGGCCTAGAACAGGGGTAGGCAACCTCGGCTCTTTTATGACTCATGGACTTCAACTCCCAGAATTCCTGAGTCTCAGGAATTCTGGGAACTGAAGTCCATGAGTCATAAAAGAGCCGAGGTTGCCTACCCCTGGCCTAGAAAGAAATTGGAAATAGAAGGGGGAAAAACACATTTTTTTTCCAAACGGCTTTGGGAGGGGGGAAAAAAAACTCCCCCCCCCCCCAATTTTTCTGGGTTTTTTTTTCCCCCAGGCTCTAGTGGTGACCAAAACGGGATGCAGGATTCCAGGTGTGGCCTTACTAAGGCTTTAGAAAACGGTGCTAACGCTTTACGTAATTTTGATTCTATGCCTCTGTTTATACAAGCAAGCATTGTGTTAGCTTTTTTTTTTTTGGCTAATACAACTGTTGGTTTGAGAACCAATTTTGAGAACGGTCCAATAAGAGGCTGTATAACTGAATTAGTGAGATAAATAAATGCAGAAAAACGTGTTAAATAAATACCAATAAATAGCAGTGTTCCAATATCTCGGGGGCTGCCCCAAAGAAGAGGGAGTCAAGCTATTCTCCAAAGCACCTGAAGGAAGGACAAGAAGCAACGGATGGAAATTCATCAAAGAGAGAAGCAACCTGGAACTAAGGAGGAATTTCCTGACAGTTAGAACAATTAACCAGTGGAACTCCTTGCCTCCAGAAGCGGTGAATGCTCCAACCCTGGAAGTTTTTAAGAAGAGACTGGACAGCCATTTGTCTGAAACGGTACAGGGTTTCCTGCCTGAGCAGGGGGTTGGACTAGATGACCTCCAAGGTCCCTTGCAACTTTATTATTATTATTATTACATACAGTTTTACAAAAACAAAATTGCAAGGGTGGCAATGTCCAGGACACTCAGCAGTAATGTTTGTTTGATAAAGAGACTCTTAAGTGTTGCATATCCACAAAGCAATCACAAGACAGGCCGTAATTTGGAAATCACTTTTCTTAATGCTACAGATAGTCCTTGTTTAACCAGCGGTCCTTGTTTTATGACCATCCAAAGTTACAATGACAAAGCACCCCTGGCCACTGGAAAGGGACACGTGACCGTATCTTCCGGCAAGTCAGCCGTGCAACCCACAGCAGCCCACAAGTGATGTCACCATGATTCTTGATTTATTTATTTATTTGCTGGTTTCCCTGCCAGTTTATGGCAAAAACACCCATTCATATGAATGGGTTTGCTTACTGACAGTGGTCAAATAAGGAAGACCCATGTTGGCTGATAACTGAATGGCATTGTAACAGTAGTATTTCTCAACCTTAGAAGCTTTCAAAGGGGTGGACTTCAGCTCCCTGATTTCCTGAGCCAGCCAGGAATTTTGGGAGCTGAAGTCCACAAGTCACAAAAGGCCCATGGTTCCCCACCCCTGCCCTACAAGGTTTGTGTCAGGATGATTGATTTAAAAGCTTAACAGCTTGGGTAATTATGTAAAGATGTAACGTGGAGGACGCAATATGGGAATGACTCAGCTTACGTGTGTATCCCTTTAAGAGCCTGAGTATAAAAGGGAAGTTTTTCTGGCTGGAGTTTTTTCCTCTCTCATCAGTTTGACTGCTGTAATTGCTGTGCATTGGAGTTTGCTGTTTAACCACGTGTATGTATCTTATTTCTAGTGTATATTTGTAGATATAATAATAATAATAAAGTTGGAAAGGACCTTGGAGGTCATCTAGTCTAACCCCCTGCTCCGGCAGGAAACCCTATACCGTTTCAGACCAATGGCTGTCCAGTCACTTCTTAAAAACCTCCAGTGTTGGAGCATTCACCACTTCTGGAGGCAAGGAGTTCCACTGGTTAATTGTTCTCACTGTCAGGAAGTTTCTCCTTAGTTCCAGGTTGCTTCTCTCCAGGATTAGTTTCTCCATCCGTTGCTTCTTGTCCTGCCTTCGGGCGCTTTGGAGAATAGCTTGACTCCCTCTTCTTTGGGGCAGCCCCTGAGATACTGGAAGGCTGCTATCATGACCCCCCTGGTCCTTCTCTTCATTAAACTAGACATCCCCAATTCCAACAACCGTTCCTTATATGTTTTAGCCTCCAGTCCCCTGATCCTCTTTGTTGCTCTTCTCTGCACTCTTTCTAGAGTCTCAACATCATTTTTACATCGTGGTGACCAAAACTGGATGCTGTATTCCAAGTGTGGCCTTACCAAGGCCTTGTAAAGTGGTATTAACACTTCACGTGATCCTGATTCTATATAGTGCAATATACACCACCATTTAAATACAAACCACTGTTTACTGCACTTACTCCTGGGTTACCCCAGTGCAATAGGACTGTGCACGCTCTGACAGTTTGGGACTGAGATGGGAGAGACCCAAAGCAAGGATGGGCCTCGGTCTAACTTTGGCCGGGTTGTTGCTACCTTGGGATGAAATGCAGGCTTTGCAAGCCACACAAAAGAGCACTCTCACACCGGCTAAAAAAAAGCCACGTCAGCCACTGACCTCGTCGTCGGAGTCCTCCATAAACACAGCATGCTTGACCAGTCCTTTCTGCTGAGCCTTCTTAGGAAATATAAGTCCATATCTGTCCAGAGAAAAATCAAAATATAATGACTATGGTTTAACTGATTTTATGGACTTACATCCTGGCTATTGTCCAGGACTGAAAGGTACGAGTAGTCCTCGACTTACGACCTCAATTGAGCCCAACATTTCTGCTGCTAAGCGAGACGGCTGTTAAGTGGATTTTGCCCCATTTTATGACCTTTCTTGCCACTGTTGTTAAGTGAATCACTGCAGCTGCTAAATTAGTCACGTGGTTGTTAAGTGAGCCTGGCTTCCCCACTGCTTGTCGGATGGTCACAAAGGGGATCGTGTCACCGTCGTAAATAGGAGTCCGTCACCAAGCATCTGAATTTTGACCATGTGACCCTGAGGACGCAGGCTGCAGGGGTGAAAAAAATGGTCATAAATCACTTTTTTTTCAGTCCTGCTGAAACTTTGAACGGTCACTAGATGGACTGTTGTAAGTCAAGGACTGCCTACATATGTAGAGCGTCGTTCACCTATTTTTCTCCTTGCAACTAAGAGGTTTTACTTTATTTGATCGATTGATTTTAAAACACTGAGTAACTTGCGATTATACAAATGGATGTGATAAGTACATGCATGGATGGAAACTAACCAAAGAGAGAAGCAACCTAGAACTAAGGAGAAACTTCCTAACAGTTAGAACAATTAACCAGTGGAACTACTTGCCACAAGAAGTTGTGGGTTACTCCAACATTGGAAGTTCTTAAGAAGAGACTGGGACAATCATTTGTCTGAAATGGCATACTTTTCTGCTTGAGCAGGGGATTGGACTAGATGACCTCCAAGGTCCCTTCCAACTGTTATTCTATTCTATTCTAAATTCTGTTCTTTCATAATTCTATTCTATTCCATTCTGTATTCTGTTCTGTTGTATTCTGTATATTCTATCTATATTCTATTTGGGGGGGGGGGGCGAAAGCCCTAATAAGCAGGCATATACATAGAATGAAGGCTATTGCTGAGCACATTGGTTTGTGCTTAAATTGTAAGCCACCCTGAGTCTTCGGAGAAGGGCGGGATATAAATGGGATTAAAATAAATAAAATAAAAAATAAAAATATTCTCGTCTAGTCTACTCTAATTCTAATTCTATTCTTCTATATTCTATTCTATTCTATTCTATTCTATTCTATTCTATTCTATTCTTCTTACCATTACTCTACTCTCTACTTCTATTTTATTCTATTCTGTTCTATTTCATTCTAATTCTAATTCTAATCTATTCTATTCTTACATCTTACCTCACTACGATTTCTTAATTCACAACGTAGAAGCACCTTTGTTGGCTGAATATTCTGGCAGTTGTTTGTCAAACTCGGCAACATCAAGAAGTGTGGATTTCAACTCCCGCAGTTCCCCAGCCAGGCATTTTCCTAGCTGCCTATTACAGGTAGTCCTCACCTTATAACAGTTCATTTAGTGACTGGCTCCAAGTTACACCGGCACTGAAAAAAAAGCGATTTATGGCCCATTTTTACCCTTAGCAACATCCCCATAGTCACGGGATCAAAATTCAGATGGTTCGTATCTGTGACGGTTGCAACTCAGCTGTGATTGCAAGTCAAGGAGTACCTGTGTTATTAGTGCTTTAACCACCAAACGGCAGTCGGGATGTCAATTTGAACTATAGTATTATGATGCAGGATCCAGAGGTCTTCCGAACCATGCCGGAGCCCATCCTTGGGAAACTTCTCTTTGGAATATGATTCTGGCTCTTTGCATCGTCAGCCAGAAGTTTAGATGGGATCTGGCATTTTTATCTATCTGTCGAGTGCTTATCGTTAGTATTATTAGCCGTGGTGGCGCAGTGGTTAGAATGCAGTCACTAATTCTGCTGGCTGCCGACTGTCAGCAGTTCGATCTTGACCGGCTCAAGGTTGACTCAGTCTTCCGTCCTTCCGAGGTCGGTAAAATGAGGACCCAGATTGTTTGGGGGCAAATAGGCTGACTCTGTAAAACGCTTAGAAAGGCTGTAAAGCACTGTGAACTGGTATGTAAGTCTAAGTGCTGTTTCGAAGGAAGGAAGGAAGGAAGGAAGGAAGGAAGGAAGGAAGGAAGGAAGGAAGGAAAGAAAGAAAGAAAGAAAGAAAGAAAGAAAGAAAGAAAGAAAGAAAGAAAGAAAGAAAGAAAGAAAGAAAGAAAGAAAGAAAGAAAGAAAGCCGTGGTGGAGCAGTGCTTAGAATGCAATATTGCAGGCTAAACTCTGCCCACTGCCAGGGGTTTGATCCTGACCGGCTGACTCAGCCTTCTGCCCATCCCAGGTCAGTAAAATGAGGACCCAGATTGTTGGGGGGCAAACAGGCTGACTCTGTAAACTGCTTAGAGGGGGCTGTAAAGCACCGTGAAGTGGTATATAAGTCTAAGTGCTGTTGCTAAGGTAGGTAGGAAGGAAGGAAGGAAGGAAGGAAGGAAGGAAGGAAGGAAGGAAGGAAGGAAGGAAAGGAAGGAAGGAAGGAAGGAAAGAAAGAAAGAAAGAAAGAAAGAAAGAAAGAAAGAAAGAAAGAAAGAAAGAAAGAAAGAAAGAAAGAAAGAAAGAAAGAAAGAAAGAAAGAAAGAAAGAAAGCCGTGGTGGAGCAGTGCTTAGAATGCAATATTGCAGGCTAAACTCTGCCCACTGCCAGGGGTTTGATCCTGACCGGCTGACTCAGCCTTCTGCCCATCCCAGGTCAGTAAAATGAGGACCCAGATTGTTGGGGGGCAAACAGGCTGACTCTGTAAACTGCTTAGAGGGGGCTGTAAAGCACCGTGAAGTGGTATATAAGTCTAAGTGCTGTTGCTAAGGTAGGTAGGAAGGAAGGAAGGAAGGAAGGAAGGAAGGAAGGAAGGAAGGAAGGAAGGAAGGAAGGAAGGAAGGAAGGAAAGGAAGGAAGGAAGGAAGGAAAGGAAGGAAGGAAGGAAGGAAGGAAGGAAGGAAGGAAAGGAAGGAAGGAAGGAAGGAAGGAAAGGAAGGAAGGAAGGAAGGAAAGAAGGCCTAGTGGCACAGCGCCATATTGCAGGCTGACTCTGCCCACAGCCAGGAAGTTCGATCCTGACCAGCTCAAGGTTGACTCAGCCTTCCGTCCTTCCGAGGTCGGTACAATGAGGACCCAGACTGTTGGGGGGCAAACAGGCTGACTCTGTAAACCGCTCAGAGGGGGCTGTAAAGAGCGGTATGTAAGTCTGGGTGCTGTTGGCATTGCTATTCTTACTTATTACTGAATAAGACAGTTGGGGCGCATCACAATTATTTCTTTTCAGGAAAACAACTTGGGAGGTGTCCACCGAGGTGAATATTACTAATTTTTTAAAACAGAAAAGCAAAGCAAAGGGGGAATCCGTCAGGGCAATGGGGATTAGTTATTTTTTTATAATTGTTGATTATTTTATATTATTATTGTTGAGATTATATTATTATTATTATTGAACAAAACAGTTGAGGAAGCTTCAATCCTGGCAAATCTTTCTCTCTCCTGTTTGTGTGTGTGTGTGTGTGTGTGTGTGTAAAGAATATAAAGAATTCATTTTGAACTTCTTGAAAACCTCAACCCAGCCAAAACTTATTTTTTTAAAATAAGCATAACCATAATAATAATGTTAATAATAATAGGAAATAATAATGTTAATAATAATAGGAAAAGAGCAGCGGGTGGGATCAGCATCCAGGGAAAACTTTAGTGTTGCTGCGGCGAAAACAGGAATTATTAACAGGATATTTTTATGGACTATGTTTTTTCCATATGTTTCTTTTTCTTTCTTTCTTTTTTTTAATCCGATTTTAAAACCGCCCGGCCAAGATGCGGAGGACACGGGGGGCCAAGCCCAAGTTCAGAAACCGGTCTCTCGGACTCCTGTAGAATTTAATTATAAGGTTAATTATGCAATTCTAATTCATTATAATATTAAGTTTAATTAATTTTTATTGTAATTGGGCTTTAACATTTAATTTTATCTTAACTTTTGTATACTGTATTTTTATTGTATTTATTGCCCCGTACACCGGTCCCTGAGTCCTTCGGGAGAAGGGCGGTATAGAAATTAAATTATTATTATTATTATTATTATTATTATTATTATTATTATTATTATTATTATTATTATTATTATTATTATTATTATTATTATTATTATTCTGTGCAATTGAACCTTTAAGACAGGGGTCTTCAAACTTGGCCCTTTTATGACTTGTGGACTTCAACTCCCAGAATTCCTCAGCCAGCTTGGCTGGCTGAGGAATTCTGGGAGTTGAAGTCCACAAGTCATAAAAGGGCCAAGTTTGAAGACCCCTGCTTTAAGAGTTCTTTTTGCAAATATTTCCAATTTTTCATCTCCCCACAGAACCAAAGCAAACCTCCAAATTGAGGAGGGGGGGAGGGAATTCCCACCCAACTGTGGGAACCGACCCCTCCCCACCGAAAAGCCCCGTTGGGGGGGGATGTCCCAGGATTGAGGGGGAGGCCTAGCTCGCCCCCCCACCTCGAGACCCCCGGAATGCTGGCCTGGGGGGGGCTTCTCGGGACCTCCCCCCCCCACCTCGGGCCTCGCGCCTGAGTAGGCCCGACGAGGCTTCCCCGCCGCCTCGGCAGCTCCCTCCCTCCGCGGCCGCCGTCTGCCCATGCTCAGAGACCCCCGTCCGTCGCCGACGCCCAGGCCGGGCTTACTGTTTTCCGGGCGCCGCCATCTTGGGAGGCCGAGATTGCGCCCCGCCCCGCCCCGCGTCTCCAGGCCACGCCCCCCTCCAAGTCCCCGCCCTCGCCCCGCCTCCCTTCTTGCTCTGCACCCGCTCGGAGGGGGAATCTCTCGCTCGCTCGCTCGCTCCACCCCTTCTCGGGGAGGGGGAAAGAGGAGGGAGGCGCTCTGCGCATGCCCAGCAAGCGCGCCCTGTCCGAAGATGGAGGTAAAACAGAGAAAATTTTTTTACACACACACACACACACAGAGAGAAAAAGGGGTCCTGTTCTGAGATTTTAATTTGAATTTAACTAATTTGAATTTTTTTAAATTTAATTAATTTAAAATTGTTTTTTTTAATTTTGGAAAGCAAGGTCTGCCAAACGAGGAAACTGGGTTTTTTTTAAATTTAATTTCGAAATGTCCCTTTGGAAAGGTTTACTTTGAGACGAAATGATATTTTTATATATCTGTATCTATCCATCCATTCATCCCTCATTTGATCTATCATCTATCTACCTACCTACCTACCTACCTACCTATCATTTATCTTTTATCTATTTCATCTCTCTATATATAGTAATAAGATGGAGGGTTTGTGTCACTGTAATTTGGGGGTGGGGGCACGAAGTGAGACTCAGCCAATCTCAATGTATATATGGTTGTACTTTGACAATAAAGGTTCATTCAAGTCATTCAATAGATGATACATATATTATCTGTCTATCTGCCTGTCAATCTAATCTAATCTAATCTATCTATCTATCTATCTATCTATCTATCTATCTATCTATCTATCTATTATCCATCCATATCTCCATCCGTCTGTCTGTCTATCTTCAAAAAGGAATTGTCCCTTTCCAAACACCTATTTTAAAAAGAATTTTTTTAGTTCTAAAACCGAAATTTCCCTTTTAACACCTTTATTAGATTTTTTTTTTACCCGACTATTTCTTTCTAAGTAATTTCAAGGCAGCAAACATACCAAATCCTTCCTCCTATTTTCTCATTTTTATTAACATTCCTATAAATATTCCTCCTAACATACTATGAACATAACAACATGACCTACATATTCCTATTAAGGTGAATGGTAAAGAGGAAATTCAGCTCTTTTTTAAAAAATATATTTTAAAATCAAAATGTCTCTTTAAAAAAATACGGCAGAAAACTTTGCTTGAAACTTCCCCCCCCCCCACGGTATGATGGAAGTTTTCCTTCAAAAACGGGGCTCTCCAAACTTGGCAGGTTTAAGACTTGTGGACTTCAACTCCCAGAATTCCTCGGTCAGTATTGCCAGCTGGCAGAGGAATTATGGGAATTGGGAATCCACAAGTCTTTCTTAACAAAGCAGTCATAAAACGGGACAAAGCCCACTCAACAAATGTCTTGCTTAGCAACAGTTGGGCTCAATGGGTGTCCTAAGTGGAGGACTGCCTGCATTTTCACTAAAATGTTTCTTGGTGGACAATACTCTCCGCCTCGAGCACAACTCCACGGTTGATGCAACTAGTGGTAGCCACACATTGGACACTCCATGCAGTAAATGAAAAGAATCCTCTTTTTCTGCTGCTGGTGCCTTGGGGGTCCTTCGGACAATGGGTCACCTGGTGTGTAGGCCTCATGTTGTGTGTTGTGAAGGTTGCACCTGCAGCTCTGGCTTCTTTGCGCTTGATGCTTTGGGAGGCAGGAGGTGTGGGAGCTCCTCCCTTGATGGTCTCTGGGCACCGCTTGTCCTCAGGTGTGCTGGCTGTGAAGGTGGGAACGCACCTGCTTCTCTTCTTCCCGGAGACGGTGGTGTGTTGGCTGGTCAATGTCATTGCAATGCCTGGGTGAATCAGCTGAGGCTGATGGGTGGACTTCAACTCCCAGCATTCCCCACCCATCTTAAAGCAGGCTGGCTGGGGGATTCTGGGAGTGGAAGTCCAGCCATCTTAAAGCACACTGGCTGGAGAATTCTGGGAGTGGAAGTCCTCCCCTCTTAAAGCACGCTGGCTGGGGAATTCTGGGAGTGGAAGTCCAGCCATCTTAAAGCACACTGGCTGGAGAATTCTGGGAGTGGAAGTCCTCCCCTCTTAAAGCACGCTGGCTGGGGAATTCTGGGAGTGGAAGTCCAGCCATCTTAAAGCACACTGGCTGGAGAATTCTGGGAGTGGAAGTCCTCCCTTCTTAAAGCACGCTGGCTGGGGAATTCTGGGAGTGGAAGTCCAGCCATCTTAAAGCACGCTGGCTGGGGAATTCTGGGAACTGAAGTCCAGCCATCTTAAAGCAGGCTGGCTGGGGTCCAGCCATCTTAAAGCATGCTGGCTGGGGAATTCTGGGAGTGGAAGTCCAACTGTCTTAAAGCATGGCTGGCTGGGGAATTCTGGGAGCTGAAATCTGCCCCTCTTAAAGCAGGCTAGCTGGGGGATTCTGGGAGTGGAAGTCCTCCCCTCTTAAAGCACGCTGGCTGGGGGATTCTGGAAGTCCACCCCTCTTAAAGCAGGAAGGCTGGGGAATTCTGGGAGTGGAAGTCCACCCCTTAAAGCAAGCTGGCTGGGGGATTCTGGGAGCTGAAGTCCGCCCCTCTTAAAGCAGGCTAGCTGGGGGATTCTGGGAGTGGAAGTCTTAAAGCATGACTGGCTGGGGAATTCTGGGAGATGACGTCTACCCACCTGCAAGTGGCGAAGGTTGAGAACCACTTGCTGTGAGTCCTTCTCCCAAGTGCTCCTGCTTAGTCAGAGAACACCTCCACGCTCCTCCAGTGAGGCAAACTGCCCTCCAGAATTGCAGCAAGTTGAGTGGTGCAACCCCCTACTCAGTCTATTCCACCCCCCTCCCCCCACCCACCCCATCCGCTCACTTTGGTCCTAAGTTCCCATGTCTCAGAATTTACAAGCAGGAGACCTTATGCCATTTCAGACCAGCCTCTTCTTAAAAACCTCCCGTGATGAAGCACCCACAACGTCTGGAGGCAAGGAGTTCCACTGGCTAATTGTTCTCACTGTTAGGATGGTTTTTTTCCCCCCCTTAGTTCTGGATTGATTCTCTCCTTGATTAGTTTCCATTCATTGCTCTTCCTTCCTTCCTTCCTTCCTTCCTTCCTTCCTTCCTTCCTTCCTTCTAATTTTCCTTTCTTCTATCCCTCCCTCCCTCCTTCTTTCCTTCCCTCCTTCCCTTCCTTCCCCTCCCTCCCTTCCCTCCCCTTCATTCCTTCCCTCCCTCCTTCCTTTCTTTCCTTCCCCTCCCTCCCTCCCTTCTTTCCTTCCCCTTCCTTCCTTCCTTCTCCTCCCTCCCTCCTTTCCTTCCTCCCTGCCTCTACAACCATTGGTCTGGAAGGGACCTTAGAGGTCTTCTAGTCCAACCCGCTCCTCAGGCAGGCAACCCCATGCCATTCCAGACAGGTGGCTGTCCGTGTCCCTTCTTAAAAGTCTCCAGTGAGGGAGCGCCCACGACTTCTGGTGGCAAGCTTTCTCTCCTGAAGTCTTTAACTTATTTATCGAGGTGTAGGCCTCTTGGTTGCTAGAAGATTCCTCAGCCAGGGACGCCCGGAGCTGAAGCTTCAGTTGGCGTCTTATCCAGCATCCTGACCATGATTGAGGCACGGGTGGTCACCGCACAGACAACTGAGGTCGGACCGTCGTGGCTTCTTCTGAATGCTTAGGGGTGCAGGCATCACAGTTGCGGTCCCGTCTGAAGTTCTCTGCCTCTAATCTTGCCCCAAACGTTGACTTTGGGAGTATACAGCTACTCCTCCACTTACAACAGTTCATTGTTCTCAATATTTGTATTTACTGTTTTTACCTTGGGCATTATGTTTAATTCCTTTTAACTTTTGTATTTTTGTATTTTTATACATTTGCCCTGTTCACCGCCCTGAGTCCTTCGGGAGAAGGGCGGTATATAAATAAAATTATTATTATTATTATTATTATTATTATTATTATTATTATTATTATTATTATTATTATTATTATTATTATTATTATTATTATTATTTAGTGACCGTTCAAAGTCACAATGGCTCTGAAACAAAGTGACTTTCGACCATTTTTCGCCCTTGGGACCGTGGCTGCATCCCCTTCTCCGTCGTGATCGAAATTTGGATGCTTGACCACCGACTCACACTTATGACGGTCGCAGCATCCCAAGGTCAGGTGACCTCCCCCCCCTTCTGAGAAGCCAAGTCAAGGGGGAAGTCGGATTCACTTAACAACCGTGTTACTCATTTAACAACCGCACTGATTCGCTTAACCACCGTGGTGAAGGACATTGGTAAAACGGGGCCCAAGCTAACTTAACCAATTTCTCACTTAGCAGCGTAGATCTGGGGCTCAATTGTGGTCGTAAGTCGAGGACCACCTGTACATTATCACCTTGTTCCATTTCATTAAAAGCCGCCGTTTGTTTAGAGCTGCTCGACAGCGGCTCCCCGCTGGCCGAGAAAGTCTTCTCTGCATCAGAAAGAGATTGCAAAATTTATTTCCAGAATTATCGTTTCTGTCCCGTCCGTCTTCCCGATATTAAAACACCCCCCCCCGGCTCTCGACGCAGCCGATAATCAAAAGGATCGCCAGTGGTAATAACACACACAACGTATTTATCACGGGAACCTTGTAATCAGCTTGTAATCTCCAATTACAAAACGGCTTTGCCAGATAAGGCATTGTGCTTTGTCAGAAGGGGGCGAGAAGGATTTTAATTTCCCCCAATTTTTATTAAAAACCAGGCCGGCAAAGATAGCGGGGGCAGGGCTGTCATCTCCCGGCCGGTGGGAAAAGTCCTCGTTTGGTTGGGGAGGGTTAGGGTCCTTCCTCCCTTCTCCCGTCAAATCGGAATAATTTCTCAAAAGCTGCTCAGGGGTGCAAATCTTTCGACGTTGACCTTTGTGGCTCACGAGACCCCAGCTGGTTTTTCACCTCCCTGCCTTGTACCGCAAATTCTCTCTCTCTCCTCTCTCTCTATCTCACTCTCTCCTCTCTCTTCTTCTCTCACTCTCTCCCCTCTCCCTCTCTCTCCTCTCTGCTTCTCTCTCTCCCCTCTCTCACTCTCTCTCTCTCCTTCTATCTCTCCTCTCTGCTTCTCTCTCTGCTTCTCTCTCTTTCACTCTCTCCTCTCTCTCCTCTCTGCTTCTTTCTCTTTCACTCTCTCTCTCCTCTCTGCTTCTCTCTCTCCTCTCTGCTTCTCTCTTTCACTCTCTCCTCTCTCCTTCTCTCTCTCTCCTCTCTGCTTCTTTCTCTCTCACACTCTCTCTCTCCTCTCTGCTTCTCTTTCACTCTCTCCTTCTCTCCCCCCCCCCCTCTCTCTCTCTCCTCTCTCCTTCTCACTCTCTCCCCCCTCTCTCCTCTCTCCTTCTCTCTCTCTCCTCTGCTTCTCTCTCTTTCACTTTCTCCTCTCTCTCTCCTCTCTCCTCTCTCTCCACTCTCCTTCTCTCTCTCTCCTCTGCTTCTCTCTCTCCCTCTCTCCTTCTCTCCTCTCTCCTTCTCTCTCCTTCTCTCTCCTCTTTGCTTCTCTTTCTTTCCCCTCTCTGCTTCTCTCTCTCTCTCTTTCCCTATCCAAACATTTCTGAATTAAAGTCGAGAACTATAATTCCCACCTGGGAAATCAGGCGCCGCATGCTAAACAAAGGCAATGAACTTGGGGACGGGGGGGGGGGGAGCTGCAACTCGGATTGAGCGGTTAGAGAAAAGAGGTGGACCAGAGAGACGAAACTTGCGATGACCGGAAGGACTGAGAAAAGGTGGGGGTGAAGAGGCCCGAAGCTGAGCTGGCCATGCTGTTTTGGTGCTGGAGTTTCTTGGACATTTCGATCAGGGACAAGCAGGCGCACGTCCAGTTGTAAAGGTACTCCAATGGAGCTGAGCCGAACCTCCAGACCGCTTTCCTACGTACGCCTAGTTGGTTTCGGAAACACAGAGAGACATCCCGGATTAGTGGGGGGCTTCAAGAAGACACTGGAGAGTCACTTATCTGAAATATTATAGCAGGGGGCTGGACTAGAAGACCTCCAAGGTCCCTACCAGCTCTATTCTATTCTGTTCTAATATTAATTCTATTCTGTTCTATTCTATTCTATTCTATTCTATTCTATTCTATTCTATTCTATTCTTATTTCTATTCTATTCTTCTATTCTATTCTATTCTTATTTCTATTCTATTCTATTCTTATTTCTATTCTATTCTATTCTATTCTATTCTATTCTATTCTTATTTCTATTCTATTCTATTCTATTCTTATTTCTATTCTATTCTATTCTATTCTTATTTCTATTCTACTCTATTCTTATTTCTATTCTATTCTATTCTATTCTTATTTCCATTCTATTCTATTCTATTCTTATTTCTATTCTATTCTATTCTATTCTATTCTATTCTATTCTATTCTTATTTCTATTCTATTCTATTCTTATTTCTATTCTATTCTATTCTTATTTCTATTCTATTCTTATTTCTATTCTATTCTTATTTCTATTCTATTCTATTCTTATTTCTATTCTATTCTATTCTATTCTATTCTTATTTCTATTCTATTCTATTCTATTCTTAATTCTATATTTTCTATTCTATTCTATTCTATTCTATTCTATTCTATTCTATTCTATTCTATTCTATTCTATTCTATTCTTATTTCTATTCTATTCTATTCTATTCTTAATTCTATTCTATTCTATTCTATTCTATTCTATTCTATTCTATTCTATTCTATTCTATTCTATTCTATTCCACTCCATTCCACTCCATTCCATATATTCTGTTCTGTCCTGTCCTGTCCTGTCCTATTCTCTCTCACATTCCAATTTACAGCATGCTTCTCTTTTTCTTTTCACCTTTCCCCTACCCTTTTTCCTCCTCCCCTTCTCCTCTTTTATTTTCCCCGTATTTTCTTTCATTTTTCTCTATTTTGATAGGCTAGTAAAATTCCGCAAGCAAAGTTATGGCGCCACTGGAAAAAGCGACTTACGACTTGGGTCCTCACGCTTAGGACCGTTGTAGCATCCCCTCGGCCCCATGATCAAAAGCTGGGCGCCTGGCAACCGGCGTGTACCGACGACTGTTGCCGTCCAGCGATCACGTGATCAACATTTGCGACTGGCAAGCAAGATTCCCTTAACCACCGCACAATTCCCTGCGTGCCTCATTTTACAACCGGCGTGTTTAGCAGTGGCAATTCTGATCCCGACTGTGATCATAATTTGAGGACTACCTGTATATTGGCCCTGTTCTGTTCCAGCCTACGACCGGCCCTGTTTGTGTGTCAGGGTCAACCCCTTTTTCCTTTTAACAGTCAATAGGCTGGAAAAAAAATCCAACCCAAATTTATTTACAGTTCCAAATAACAAAGTCTTTCAAACCAAAAAGCAGCAGAATATTTTCGTCAACCAAAAATACATGATTCAAAACATCCAACAAGAGTCAAACAAGAGTCAAACAGATTAGCAAGAACAGACCACGATTCTCTTTGAATGTCTCCGAACGGTTGCCTTCAGCAACCAGCCCCGCCCACACCTTCCCCTTTTATTATCTGTCCCAAGGCGTAGCTTCTCACTGCCTTCTCCTCCTCTCACTGAGTTGCCTCATTGATTTTCTCTGCTCTGCTCTGCTGGATTGCCTTCTGCTTCTAGCGCAGACATGTCAAACACAAGGCCCAGGGGCCGGATCTGGCCCGCGAAGTGGTTTCATGTGGCCCGCGAAGCCATCCTGGAAACAGTGAGAGAATGGCCCCCACTGCCTTGGCCCTGGCCCAGAGACCCTCAGATCTGTCCCACTCCTGCCCAGGCCCCCATAGGCACCCTTGATGCGAACGATGTAGAGCTGGCCATGCCCACCCAGTAGGCCATATGCACTCTAGCCACACCCACCCAGTAGGCCACACCCACCCTGGCCATACCCACCCAGCCCCCTGAGGGCAACCGCAATGCTGATGCGGCCCTCAATGAAATTGAGTTTGACACCCCTGTTCTAGCATCTCTGAACAGATTCAGCTGTGACTCCTCTGAGTCCGACACCTCATACTCACACAGCTGAGCCTCATGAGGAACACGACTGAAGGGGCCAGGCTGAGAGTCCTGTAGTGCAGACATATCAAACACAAGGCCCGGGGGCCGGATGCGGCCTGTGAAGTGGTTTCATGCGGCCCATGAAGCCATCCTGGAAACAGTGAGGGAACGGCCCCCACTGCCTTGGCCCTGGCCCAGAGACCCTCCTCCTGCCAGAGACCCTCAGATCTGTCCCACTCCTGCCCAGGCCCCCATAGGCACCCTTGATGCCAACGATGTAGAGCTGGCCATGCCCACCCAGTAGGCCATACACACTTTAGCCACGCCCACCCAGTAGGCCACGCCCACCCAGGCCACACCCACCCGGCTCCCTGAGGGCACCCGCAATGCTGATGCGGCCCTCAATAAAATTGAGTTTGACACCCCTGCTGTAGTGCATCAGAGCCTCCCTCCGACACTGAAGGCTCTCCAAACCCCTCCTCCTCCTCCTCCTCAGGTTCCTCAGACTCAGCTGCTGGGAGCACAGGCTGACACTGAATCACAACAGGCCCATTCCTCCATTTCAAAGGCTGACAGACATGGTGGATGGTTGCTAAGAACTAACAGGTACCTGGAAGGTCCCTCAAGGACACCTGAATCCTACCCCATCGGTTCCTCATTAATTTTATTTATTTTTTATTTTATTTTTATTACATTTATATCCCGCCCTTCTCCGAAGACTCAGGGCGGCTTACAAGCTTAGCAGTAGCCTTCATTCTATGTATATGCCTGCTTGTTAGGGCTTTCACACACCCCCAAGCGGCATTATTACAAAGTCAGCTTAATTGCCCCCAACAATCTGGGTCCTCATTTTACCTACCTCGGAAGGATGGAAGGCTGAGTCAACCTTGAGCCTGGTGGGATGCGAACCTGCACTAATTGCAGGCAGCTGGTGTTACTTAAGGAGGCATTAGCCCACTGCTCCACCAAGGCTCTTATATATATAAATTGTTAAATAAATAAATTGAAAGTCAGCGGGCAGGCGACATTGTGAGCTTTGCCGCCTTTGGAGCATGCCCTGGGTGTAAATGTGTACCCTGAATTTATTTGTTCTTTATTTATTTATCCATTAAGAACGTTTTCTATGGCCACCCAAGTGATTCATGGTGACTGTAGGCAGCTTATAAAAATAACACCCCCAATGCAAAAGCCAATGCCCCCCCCCTTAGTGACAACAATCAAACAAACCATTTGATGGGCTCCGTGCTCCCCTGGGGTCCCCAGGCCTGCTGGCAAAACCCCGTCCTCAGGGCCCTTTGGAAGAAGGTCCAAGTGGGGGCCAATTCTATCTCTGCAGGGTTGGTGTTCCACAAGGAGGGAGCCACCATGGAGAGGGCCCTTCTGGGTCCCACCAGATGGACCTCCTCAAGGGAGGGGACCCATAACGTCTTCTTTCCAATCTTATTTCTGCAGGGATGATGTCCCACAGGGAAAGAGCCACCACGGAGAAGGCCCCCTTCTGGGTCCCACCAGGTGGACCTAATTAAAGAGGAGAGACCCGTAACATCTTATTTCCAATCTTATCTCTGCATGGATGATGTCCCACAGGGAAGGAGCCACCACAGAGAAGGCCCTTCTTCTGGGTTGCACCAGGTGGACCTCCTTAAAGAGGAGAGACCCGTAACATCTTATTTCCAATCTTATCTCTGCAGGGATGATGTCCCACAGGGAAGGAGCCACCACAGAGAAGGCCCTTCTTCTGGGTCCCACCAGGTGGACCTCCTTAAAGAGGAGAGACCAGTAACATCCCCCACCTCCCTCCTCTGGTGGGTCAGGTGGATATAACTGGGAAAAGACGGTCCTTCAAATAACGAGGGAGCCACCACGGAGAAGGCCCTTCTTCTTGGCCCCATCACATGGGCCTCCTTAAGGGAGGGGACCCATAACGTCTTGTTTCCAATCTTATCTCTGCAGGGATGATGTCCCACAGGGAGGAAGTCCCAACGGAGAAGGTCCTTCTTCTGGGTCCCACCAGGTGGACCTCCTTGAGGGAGGGGACCCATAACATGTTATTTCCAATCTTATCTCCACAGGGATGATGTCCCACAGGGAAGGAACCACCATGGAGAAGGACCTTCTTCCTAGTCCCACCAAGTGGATCTCCTTAAAGAGGAGCGACCTGTAACATCCCCTGCCTCCCTCCTCTGGTGGGTCAGGTGGATATAACTGGGAAAAGACGGTCCTTCAAATAACGAGGGAGCCACCACGGAGAAGGCCCTACTTCTTGGTCCCACCAGGTGGACCTCCTTAAGGGAAGAGACCTGACTCCCGCATCGGGTGGTTTACTGTTACCTTTCAGGCAGCTGTACAGCACCTCCGGCCGGACCTCCACGTAGGAAGCCGTGGGGTCAAAGTAGCAAATGTTTTCAATGAATTCTCCATCGAGTTTCTGCAGAAAGCCGAAGGAGAAGAAAAGGTCATCAGGATCAGAGGTGAAAGGGCTGCAGGGCAGGTTCCGCCCTCTGCAACTGGAGAGAGGGGGGGCTACAGAAATGGGAGGTGAGCACAGAGAGGGCAGGTGAGGGCAGTTCTGCTTTCGGAGGGGGGTGCACGCCTTGGTGTCCCTTAGAGATTTGGCTCTGTTTATTTGTCAGAGATGGTAAAGGGATTCCTGCCTGAGCAGGGGGCTGGACTAGAAGACCTCCAAGGTCACATCCAACTCTGTTATCCTATCCTATCCTATCCTATCCTATCCTATCCTATCCTATCCTATCCTATCCTATTCTATTCTATTTTATATTCTATTCTATTCTTATTTTAATTCTATTCTATTTTCTATTCTATTCTATTCTATTGTATTCTATTCTACTCTACTCTATTCTATTCTATTTTATATTCTATTATTTTAATTCTATTCTATTTTCTATTCTATTCTATTCTATTATTTTTATTCTATTCTATTCTATTGATAGTTTAATTCTATTCTATTCTAAGTTTAATTCTATTCTGTTCATATTTTAATTCTATTCATTTTCTATTCTATTATTTTAATTCTATTCTATTCTATTCATTTTCTATTCTATTCTGTTCTGTTCATATTTTAATTCTATTCTATTGTTATTTTAATTCTATTCATTTTCTCTTCTTATTCTCTTCTCTTCTCTTCATTAAATTTATGTGCCCCCCAGCATCAAGTTCCCTTCGTCCAGTGCGCTCGCAGAGGGAGGGTCTTCTCAGGGTACTGCCGGTAAAAGATTGCCGGCGGATAACACCCAGGGGTAGGGCCTTCTCAGTGGGTGCACCTGCCCTCTGGAACCAGCTGCCCGTGGAGCTCAGGACTGCCCCCGACCTCCGTTCATTCCGCCGGGACCTGAAGACCTGGCTCTTCAAGCTCTCTGGCCCAGGCTGAGAATTTTAACTGGGGTTTTATTTTCAGGGATAATTTAATCTTTTAATTCTCTTTTAACTTTGTATTTTATATTGATGTGATTTTAAAATGCCCTGTAAACCGCCCTGAGTCCTTCGGGAAAGGGCGTTATATAAATCTAATAAAATCTAAATCTAAATCTAAATCTCGCTGTCAAGCTGACAACATCATAAAAAAAAGCAAAAGTAGAAAACACTAAAAGATGAAAATCTTAAAATATTGACGAGACAAAACTAGACATGTTAGGAATAAGAATACAGCTAGTTCTCGACTTAACATTCATTTAATGACCGTTCGAAGTTACAAACGGCACTGAAAAAAGTGACGACGACCGTTTTTCACACTTACGAACTTTACAGCATGTGATGAAAATCCGGACGCTTGGCAACTGGCTCGTATTTATGACAGTCACAGTGTCCTGGAGGGGTCACGTGATCCCCTTTTTGCAACCTTCTGCCCAGCAAAGTCAATGGGGGAAGCCAGATCTGCTTAACATCCATGTTTCTGACTTCAGAATTTCAGTGATTCACTTAACAACTGTGGCAAGAAAGGTCTTACAATGGGCCGAAAACTCCCTTCCCCATGGTCTTGCTTAGCAACACAAATTTTGGAGCCAACTTTGGCCGTAAGTTGAGGACTACCTGCACTGCAAGAATTGCTGCAGACTGCTTGCCTCCTCCTGGGAACGGCCTAATAAGGCTCCACGGATCTCGGGGAAGTTCAAAGTTATGTCTTTTGTGGATGTGTAGAGACTCCAAGCTAACAGCTCGCTTGACTCCTCCATCCATCCAGCCAGCCAGCCAGCCTGGCTGTGTGTGTTTGTGTTTGTGTGTGTGTGTGTGTGTGTCTCACCTCTATGCAGGTGCTCCACTTCTCCACCTCCTTTGTGCCGGCCCACTGCGGGTACAAAATAAGCACCACACATTTCAAGATGATATGGACAAGGGCAGGAGGTTTCTCCAAGGATCGGATATCGCCAAAGGAGGTCCAGGGATCAAGATTCCACATGCAGTTCTGTAGATCCTGCAGCATGAAGCGGTAGAAGAGGACCCCTCCACGCCGCCAGTCGCCAACATATTCAGCCTCTGCAAGAGTAAAGCGGGATTTTAAGGAAGGCTTTTCGGGGGCTTCAAATGAAGACCTTAGCAACTTTAAAGGGTGTGGACTTCCACTCCCAGAATCTCCCAGCCTGCATGCTTTAAGAGGGGTGGACTTCCACTCCCAGAATCCCCCAGCCATCATGCTTTAAGGGGGGTGGATTTCCACTCCCAGAATTCCCCAGCCAGCCTGCTTTAAGAGGGATGGGCTTCCACTCCCAGAATCCCCCAGCCAGCCTGATTTAAGAGGGGTGGACTTCCACTCCCAGAATCCCCCAGGCTGTATGCTTTAAGAGGGGAGGACTTCAACTCCCAGAATTCCCCCAGTTAGCCTTCAAAACAGATTTGCTAGCCCTCCTCCAATATCAGACTGGATGTGCCACGGAATGTCAAAATGTTCTTTGTCGTTCCAGATTGGAGAACTGTCTTAGACTAATGAATTCAGGTTGCAAGAAAGTCAATTCTGGTTCAAAGTTTGAAAAAAAAAAAAGAAAAAAAGCAACTTCCTGGTAACAAGGTCAGATCAAACAAGTGTGGGAAGTCACCCCCCCTCCCCTGCTCCGGAGAAGGAAATATTAAAAGGCCAGAATATTATATTTCATGAAAGGATCTTAAAGAGGCAGAAAAGCACAGCCAGTTTTTCTTAATAGCCCCAAGTCTCTCTCTCCCAAGCAGAAACCAGCGCTGTAGAAATGCAGATGTGATAATCCATTCAGGAAGGTTGGAGGCCCCCAGCTAGAAGATTAAGAAGACAAAGACACCTAAAATCTACATACCCCACCCAAACTCTAAAACAGGACATAGTAGGGTTAACCCACAGATGCCAAAGGGACACCCTCAGACTCAGGTCAAAGTACACGACACAGGAAATACAAAGCCTCAAACAGGAACAGGAAACAACTCCAAACAAAAGCCCCAGACGGTATAAAAACCCACTCCCTACATGTGCTCTCTCTTTTTCTTCCAGAGCCATCTTTCTGTCTGGCTCTCCTCTTCAATAAACTGCAACCTTCTTCCTAAAGCAGTCGCCATGTTGTTTATTCCTGGCTTGGACTGAACCCTGATGGTGACTTTTCCTTCAACGCATGGAAGCCGCAATCCAGAAGAAGGGTGGGATTTTCCTCACTGCATGGTTTCAGAGGAGATTAGAGAGCGATGTGTCCGAGATATTTTAATTTGGACTCGTTCCATTTTATCCCTGCACTGAACAATGCTGGATTCAATGTCCCGATTCTAAGATTTCACGTTTAATCCAAGAAATTGTGAACTCTGTACTTCCACTGGTACAGAGTTGTACTTCCAACTCTGTTGGGAAATTACAGGCAGTCCTTGACTTACGACCGCAACTGACCCCAAATTTTCTGCTGTTAAACAAAACAGTTAAGTGGATATTGCCTCATTGTACCACCTTTCTGGCCACGGTTGTTAAGTGAAGCATTGCAGCTGTTAAGTTAGTAACACAGTTATTACGTGAAACGGGCTGCCCCCTCGACTTTGTTTGCCAGGAAGTTGCAAAAGGGGATCCCGGTGTCGTGGTACCCGACAGATGAAACCCATCGAAACAACTTTGAGGCAAAGTTCTTCCTTAAAGAACATTTATTCGGGAAACAAAGTATTGGCACTACATACTTGAACCCAAAAGCTAAATTCCCTTCCCCCACATGCAAAGTAACAAAGTGCAATTCCCACCCCCCAATAAACGGTCATAAAACACATTCCCCAAATAGTGTCAAGCCTGGGCTTTCTCCTCCGCTCCTCCGCCCACCGAAATGTTATTGTCAATGCCGCTAACATGGGATGTTTTTGCACTGACAACAGATGGAAATGTAGCCATCTTTTCCCTTTTGCTTTTAGAGTTGGATGATGCTGGGAAGGGGGGGCATGTGGATGAGAGTCCAGCTAGACATAACAACACTAAACATAGCGTGAGAATCAAGGTTACTGAGCCCAGAGCTGATTAAAGAATTGGCGGGCTGGAGAGGAAGCCCGCCCTTCGAGCTAATTGGGGAATGTGATTTATAACAGTTAATTGCAGGAGGGAATTGTGCTTTGATAGTAGGTGCCCAGGAGAAGGGAATTCAGGTTTTGGCTTTGATTATGTTAGCGCCGATGCTATGCTACTCCAATAAAGATTCTTTAAGGTAAACAATGCCTCGAAGTTCTTTGAAGTTTCATCTGTCAGAACCAGACAGATATCCTGGACGGTATCTCTTTACTCTCCTACCATTGGGTAGGAGATATAGGAGTATAGCCAGCCGATAAACAGTTTTTATCCGTAGGCTGTTAGGCTTTTGAATGAGAAATAACTTTTGTGAATTTTATGCAGAATTGACTTGGGAGGCCAGTGTGTGGTGTAGTTGGTTCACATGGTATAGTAAGATGGAGGGTTTGTTGTCCCTGTGTGTTGGGGTGGGAGCACAAAGGGAGGCTCAGCTAATCTCAGTGTATACATAGTTGTACTTTGACAATAAAGGTTCATTTCATTTCAGGACAGTTATCAGCTCGGCCTTGAGTTCCCACAGCAGCGTTTTTATTATGGCTAACTGAGCTTAGATCCCAACACACAAACACACCTGCTGCGCCTCAATTCTAAAAGTAAAGAAAAGCATGTTAAAGGAGAAGACAGAATGGCTGCATTTTCATCAGCTGTCAGAGCAGGAACAGCCAAGGTTAGCGGCGTTGACACCCGGGGCATTGCGACCATCATAAATACGAGTCAGCTGCCAAGCGTCTGAATTTTGATGACGTGACCGTGGGGACGCCGCAACCATTTTAAGTGTGAAAAACAGTCATTTGTCACTTCTTTCGGTGCCACTGTAATTTTGAACTATTGTAAGTCAAGGACTACCTGTGTCAGAATACCCCAGCTGGAAGGGACCTTGGAGGTCTTCTAGTCCAACCCCCTGCTGAAGCAGGAGACGCTAGACCAGGGGTAGGCAACCTCGGCTCTTTTATGACTCATGGAATTCAACTCCCAGAATTCCTAAGTCAGCTGACTCAGGAATTCTGGGAGTTGAAGTCCATGAATCATAAAAGAGCCGAGGTTGCCTACCCCTGCACTACACCATTTCTGGCTATCTGGTCTCTTTTTAAAAACCTGCCGTGACAGAGCACCCACCACTTCGGAAAGCAATGTTTCGGATCTCCAGGACCACCAATATTGGTGGGGTTATTCTCCACCCAACGGGCCCCTTACCCAAGACGTAATATGGTTCCAGGTCTCCGGCATCCTCTTTCAGGATCTCGTGAGTGGCGGCTTGCACCATCTTCAGCATTGTCTGCAAGTCCTTGTGGGCGCAAGGCGACAGCTGCTGCCTGGGTCCGAGATTGAGGTCCAGCATCATGATAGCTTCGCCGCTTGTGTTCCTCAGTGGCACCGCAACATGTTGCTCCCCGTTGATGCGTTGAGTCACCACCAGAGCACTGTCTATGCACTTGAAGAGGTAATCTCTGAAACACAGGGCGATTTAAGACAATGATGGGGGGTGTTGGTGATGACATCTAGCTTGAGAATCCAAATCAAACTCCAGGTTCATTCCGTCTCCGAAAACCGTCCTGTTTATTGAATACGCTGCATGGGTATGTCAAAGCAAAACTCACACTCTGAGGCTTCGACCCCAATTGATAGACTTAAACAATAATTTTCCCAGCCAATCCCCCCCCACAACGTCTTACAGAGTCCATATAAACAAGTTCACTTTGTCACGGGAACCGTCTGCTTCAAACCCACACCTGTTCTGGTGTCCTTGAAAAGGTTTCAGGCTCTCTTCTGGTCTTCAGCTGAATCGCAGAAGTTTCATTTCTCCATCTAGCCCACTCGAAATGAACACCTCCTCCCTCCCCACCCTTAATCTAAAGGCAAGTTGAAGTGCAGAGGCACGCAGCTGCCAAAGTTTCTTCTTGAGAGCACCAAGGACCTCTCAATTGTAGTCATATGTTGAGGACTACCTGTAATGCAGAGGCCCCCAACCTTTGGGGCACCAGGGACCGGTTCCGTGGAGGGAGGTTTTTCCACGGACCGGAGGGTGCCATGGTTTTGCGTGCTGCCTGCATCCCACCGATGGGGCTTTGCTTGTTTGTGCGGACCAGTTGCTGGCATGCCGCGGCCCGGTATCGATCCACAGACCGGAGGGTTGGGGACCCCTGCCGTAATGTACTTTGCATTAAGCTACTGCAGGGGTAGGCAACCTCGGCTCGTTGATGACTCGTGGACTTCAACTCCCAGAATTCCTGAGCCAGCTATGCTGGCTCAGGAATTCTGGGAGTTGAAGTCCACGAGTCATCAAGGAGCCGAGGTTGCCTACCCCTGAGCTAGTGCTTATTGGTAAAGTTTAGCAACCCTGACCCCTACTGGCCAAAATAGGTACAGCATGTTCTCTTCACAAGGAAGTGACAACTTTTCACAACCAACTCATTCTTCTCCTCGTCCCCTTGTCCTCCTCCTTCTCTCTGCAAGCCCCCCTCCCTTCTAGCACTCCATCCACCCCTGCAGGCTTTACTTGAAAGTATCTTCCGTCCTGGAGAGTGTAGGGGCTGGTGGGGCATTGACTTTCACCTCCCCTTTCAAATCTGAGTCCAAGACTTTGCGCAAGGTGTAGTCATGCACCTAGGGGGAAGGAGAAGAAAGAACGTCTTGGTAGGAATCCAGAGTTTGAAATTGATGTAGAAGGCCAAAGAAGTTGCGACTGGCAAGGAAAATGAAGGGAATGGTTGCCAGACAGGCAAAAATGGTCTAAATGGTCCCTTTCCAAGCTCTATTCTATTCTATTCTACAGTATTCTATTCTATTCTATTCTATTCTATTCTATTCTTCTATTCTATTCTATTCTGTATTTCTATTCTATTCTATTCTATTCTATTCTATTCTATTCTATTCTATTCTATTCTATTCTATTATTCTATTCTATTCTATTCTATTCTATTCTATTCTATTCTATTCTATTCTATTCTATTCTTCTATTCTATTCTATTCTGTATTTCTATTCTATTCTATTCTATTCTATTCATTATTCTATTCTATTCTATTCTATTCTGTATTTCTATTCTATTCTATTCTGTATTTCTATTCTATTCTATTCTATTCTATTCTATTCTATTCTATTCTATTCTATTCTGTATTTCTATTCTATTCTATTCTATTCCTTATTCCTTATTCCTTATTCCTTATTCCTTATTCCTTATTCTATTTCTATTTCTATTTCTATTCTTACTCTACATTCTATTCTATTCTATTCTATTCTATTCTATTCTATTCTGTATTTCTATTCTATTCTATTCTATTCTATTCTATTCTATTCTATTCTATTCTATTTTCTGGATTTCAAGCAATAAAGTCCGTAAAATGGGGCAAAACGTACTTCGCAACTGTCTTACTTAGCAACAGAAACCTTGACTGGTTCGACTGCAGTCTTATATCATCCTCAAGAGCCACGAGGGAGTTTTCCATACAAAGCAATAACTCCATCTGCTGGCAATCCTCAGCAGAAGCGGAGAAATTAGCTTCAACCCACGGTCGCTTTGAACACAGGTATAATAATAATAATAATAAAGTTGGAAGGGACCTTGGAGGTCATCTAGTCCAACCCCCTGCTCAGGCAGGAAACCCTATCCCAGACATGTCAAACACAAGGCCCGGGGGCCGGATCCAGCCCGTGAAGTGGTTTCATGTGGCCCGCGAAGCCATCCTGGAAACAGGGAGGGAACGGCCCCCGCTGCCTTGGCCCTGGCCCAGGGACCCTCCTTCTGCCAGAGACCCTCAGATCTGTCCCACTCCTGCCCAGGCCCCCATAGGCACCCTTGATGCCAACGATGTAGAGCTGGCCACGCCCACCCACCCGGCCATACGCACTCTAGCCACGCCCACCCAGTAGGCCACGCCCACCCTGGCCACACCCACCCGGCCCCTTGACGGCAACTGCAATGCTGATGCGGCCCTCCATGAAATTGAGTTTGACACCCCTGCCCTATCCCATTTCGGACAAATAGCTGTCCAGTCTCTTCTTAAAAACCTCCAGTGTTGGGCCATTCACCGCTTCTGGAGGCAGGTTGTTAATAATAATAATAAAGCTGGGAGGGACCTTGGAGGTCATCTAGTCCAACCCCCTGCTCAGGCAGGAAACCCTATACCATTTCAGACAACTTATCACATTCCGCAAACAAACTGACGGTTTGGTTTGCTTGAGGGAGACTCGCTCTACGAAGAGAAGAAACTTTACGACAGGTGGTAAGAGAATTACCCGGCTCTCTCCGGGCTCCATGAAGTAGGCGGTGATGCTTTGCAGGCCCGGCGCCCGGCCGGAGAGCCACTCCAGCCCGGTGAGGATAATCTGCAGCAGACTTTGCTGGGTGCGGATGTGATGGTAGGCTTTGCTGAAGGAGTGTGCGATCCCCTGAGGAACAACAAGCTTGTTTATGGTGCACAACTGCCCACCAGAAAGCAGACAGGCTGGGGGATTCTGGGAGTGGGAGCCCACCCCTCTTAAAGCAGGCTGGCTGGGGGATTCTGGGAGTGGAAGCCCACCCCTCTTAAAGCAGGCTGGCTGGGGGATTCTGGGAATGGAGGTCCACCCCTCTTAAAGCAGGCTGGCTGGGGGATTCTGGGAGTGGAAGTCCGCCCCTCTTAAAGCATGCTGGCTGGGGGATTCTGGTAGTGGAAGCCCACCCCTCTTAAAGCAGGCTGATTGGGTGATTCTGGGAGAGGAAGCCCACGCCTCTTAAAGCAGGCTTGCTGGGGGATTATGGGAGTGGAAGCCCACCCCTATTAAAGCATGCTGGCTGGGGGATTCTGGGAGTGGAAGCCCACCCCTCTTAGAGCACACTGGCTGGGGGATTCTGGGAGTGGAAGCCCACCCCTCTTAAAGCATGGCTGGGGCGTTGTAGGAGTAGACGTTTGTCCATCTTAAAGTATTTTGCCTGGGGAATTCTGGGAGTGGAAGGCCTCCCCTCTTCAAGCCCATAAGGTTGAGGAGCCCTACCTTGGATTCTTGTAAACGCCCCCAGAAGAGTAGCGAACAAAGTCTTGCTCACAAAATCAAAACCAGCCACATCGCCGCCACCCCCCGGTCCCCAATCCTGGCTACCCACTTGACTTCTCACCTGGTAGTAACGGATCTCATGGGGGACAAAGATGGTTTTTTCATTCTTGTCCCGGAGGGTGTCCAGCCCAAGGATCCCAAAGACCCTTCTCCGGACATCTTCCAGGGGCAGCACCAAGAAGGAGCCTCTTTGCTCGCTCGGGGGGCAATCGGAGTTCCAGAAGTGGATGTTTCCATGCAGGTGAACTCGGGGGACGTGGACGGGCCTGTCGTTCAAGGCGGCTGAAAAGCTGGGGGGGGGGCGAGAGGGAAGACAAGCTTTGGGGGAGGGGGGTAGAAGCAGCTAAGCAGCAGCAGAAGAGGAGGGGGGCCCTGCCCCATAATCTGCAGCAGGGGCGAGTGCAAAATAGCCTCTGTCCCCCCATGAATGGATCGGATGGTTAGATGGATGGATGGATGGATGGATGGATGGATGACTTGAGTGGATGGATGGATGGATGAATGGATGGTTGGGATGGATAGATGGATCGAAAGATTAATGGATTGATGAGTGGATGGATGGAAGGATGGGCAGATGGTGGGAATGGATGGATGGATCAAAAAATTGAGGAATGGATGGATCAATGGATCAAAAGATTGATGGATGGATGGATGAATAGATGGAAGCATAAGATGGATGGATGGGATGGATCAATTGATCGAAAGATTGATGGATTGATGAGTGGATGGATGGAAGGAAGGGTAGATGGTGGGAATGAATGGATGAATCAAAAAATTGAATGGATGGATCGATGGATCGAAAGATTGATGGATCGATGAGTGAAAGGATGGAAGGATGGGTTGATGGTAGGAATGGATGGATGGATCAAAAAAATAAAAGGATGAATTGATGGATTGATGGATCGATGAGTGGATAGATGGATGAATAGATGCAAGGATAAGATGGGTGGATGGATGGATGGAAGGAAGGAAGGAAAGAAGGAAGGAAGGAAGGAAGGAAGGAAGGAAGGAAGGAAGGAAGGATGATATTAATGGATCACTGGTTGGGATGGATAGATGGATGGATGAATGGATGGTTGGGATGGATAGATGGATCGAAAGATTGATGGATTGATGAGTGGATGGATGGAAGGATGGGTAGATGGTGGGAATGGATGGATGGATCAAAAAATTGAATGGATGGATCGATTGATCGAAAGATTGATGGATCGATGAGTGGATGGATGGATGAATAGTTGGAAGGATAAGATGGATGAGATGGATGAATGCATGGCTGGGATGGATCAATGGATTGAAAGATTGATGGATCGATGAGTGGATGGATGGATGAATAGATGCAAGGATAAGGGATGGATGGATGGAAGGAAGGAAGAAAGGATGATATTGATGGATTGATGGTTGGGATGGATAGATGGATCGAAAGATTGATGGATTGATGAGTGGATGGATGGATGAATAGTTGGAAGGATAAGATGGATGAGATGGATGAATGCATGGCTGGGATGGATCAATGGATTGAAAGATTGATGGATCGATGAGTGGATGGATGGATGAATAGATGCAAGGATAAGGGATGGATGGATGGAAGGAAGGAAGAAAGGATGATATTGATGGATCGATGGTTGGGATGGATAGATGGATCGAAAGATTGATGGATTGATGAGTGGATGGATAGATGAATAGATGGAAAGATAAGATGGATGATATTAATGGATCGATGGCTGGGATGGATCAATTGATCGAAAGATTGATGGATTGATGAGTGAATGGATGGAAGGATGGGTAGATGGTGGGAATGGATGGATGGATCAAAAAAATGATGAATGGATGGATTGATGGATTGAAAGATTGATGGATCGATGAGTGGATGGATGGATGAATAGATTTAAGGATAAGATGGATGGATGGATGGATGGATGGATGGATGGAAGGAAGAAAGATATTGATGGATCGATGGTTGGGATGGATAGATGGATTGGAAGATTGATGGATTGAGTGGGTGGATGGATGGATGAATAGATGGAAGGATAAGATGGAGGGATGAGATGGATGGATAGTTGGGATGGATAGATGGATCGAAAGATTGATGGATTGATGAGTGGATGGATGGATGGAAGGATGGATAGATGCTGAATGAGCATTCCTTACCTGACTCCCGGCATGTCCATGAAAAGGGTCTGGTTGAGGACATAAGGGGCATCGTCTTCTGTGCAGGCCACGTAGCGCAGGAGAATATCTCCCCGCTCGGGGGCTATGACGTTGTATTCCAGAAGGGCGATGTAGGCACTGACCTTCTTGTTCTCTCCGTGAGCATCAGTGTCCTGCAAGAGAGAGAGTCGACTTATCACCATGAATTATGGGGCAGTTTAATCCTAACCCTAACCCTAGGATCTTAGACTTGGGAAGAGCCTTACAGTCCCGTGGACTTTAGACGTCCAACACAGGGGAAGATTCATGGGACCAGTGTTTCTCAGCCTCAGATGCGTGGACTTCAACTCCCAGAATTCCCCAGCCAGCACCCAGAAGAGACTTGGCCCAGAATGCAGTTTTTCTCCTTCCTTCCTTCCTTCCTTCCTTCCTTCCTTCCTTCCTTCCTTCCTTCCTTCCTTCCTTCCTTCCTTCCTTCCTTTCTTTCTTTCTTTCTTTCTTTCTTTCAAAGATTTTATTGGTTTTCTAATGTTACAATTACATAGTTGAAAAGCAACATGGCGGCTGAGTTACAATAATTCAATTACATACATACACACTGGTACAAATCTCAAACTAATACAGTAAATATTTCCTCTCATATTTAAGTTAACACAGTTTTTATTCTAACAGTCAAATAGAAGCAACTTTCCTGCATTTATCAATAGTTTTTAGTTTATATGTATCTTAATTGTATTAGACAATCAATAACCTAATAACTGTTTCCCAATTTTAATTTTCCGTTAAAATTTAAATTTAACGTTTAATATTTTTCCCTTTTCCAAATTTTAAATGACCCCAATTCCCTTTATCACAATTCCTCACGGAATCTGGCGTTCAGGGTACACGTCTTATCTATTTACGTTCTCTCCCTTTGCATCAACAAATTGATAATACAATACACTATTCTTATTTTCTAATACTTTCCAAATATCTTAAATTAGTAACCCAAATTTCTTTTATTTCAACGTTTATTACTTCCTCTTTCCTCCTCTTTGTACCTGCTATCTCGTATTTATTTATTTTTTTATTTTAATTCCATTTATATCCCGCCCTTCTCCGAAGACTCAGGGCAGCTTACAAGCTTAGCAGTAGCCTTCATTCTATGTATATGCCTGCTTATTAGGGCTTTCACACACACACACCCAAAGCGGCATTATTACAAAGTCAGCTTATTGCCCCCAACAATCTGGGTCCTCATTTTACCTACCTGGGAAGGATGGAAGGCTGAGTCAACCTTGAGCCTGGTGGGACTCGAACCTGCACTAATTGCAGGCAGCTCGTGTTACTTAAGGAGGCATTAGCCCACTGCTCCACCAAGGCTCTATTTAAGCTAACAATTTTTATTCTTATCACTACATAAAGACACATTTATTACATTCTTCAATAATCTTTAGCTTGAGAAGAAGAAGAAGAAGAAGAAGAAGAAGAAGAAGAAGAAGAAGAAGAAGAAGAAGAAGAAGAAGAAGAAGAAGAAGAAGAAGAAGAAGAAGAAGAAGAAGAAGAAGAAGAAGAAGAAGGAAAGGGACCTTGGTGGCCATCTAGTCCAACCCCCTGCTTAATCTTAATCACCTTTAGATAACCATTATGAGCAAATCAATATTCAGTTATTCTCCACTTTCAGATACGTGGATTCTAATTCTCAGAATTGCCCAGGCAGAAGGCAAAAAAGCCTTGCCCCCTAATGCAGGATTTCTCAACCTTGGAAGCCCCAACATGGCTGGACTTCAGTTCCCAGAATTCCCCATCCCTCCCCCTGCTCTGGTGTCCCTAATGAGACAAACCAGTTAGAAATGGCTAATTGACCCATCCATTCACCTGTTCTCATAACAGCTCGTGCAATTTTATGCACAGGTAGTCCCTGACTTACAACTGGAATGGGGACCGGATTTTCTGTTGATAAGCCAGACAGGTTTTAAAGTCAGCTGTGCCCGATTTTGCGACCGTTTTGCCACAGCTGCTAAGCGAATCGCTGTGGCTGTTAAGCGATTCGCGCTGCCGTGCAGCAAATCTTTCAGTCGGAAGCCAGCTGGAAAGGTCCCAAAATGTTTATCCCGTGAGCCCGGGATGCAGCAACCGTTGCAAAACGCCCGGATTTTGATCACGGGATCGTGAGATGGTTTGATGGTCACAAGTGGGAGGACATTAAGGACATTAAGTTGCCTTCTTTCAGTGCTGTCCGTACGTTGAACGGTCGCTAAATGAATGGTTATAAGTCAGGGACTACCTGCGTTTTTCTATACCCCACATTACCTCTAGGACAGGGGTCTTCGAACTTGGCCCTTTGATGACTTGTGGACTTCAACTCCCAGAATTCCTCAACCAGCGTACCTTACAGTCTGGCTGAGGAATTCTGGGAGTTGAAGTCCACAAGTCCCAAAAAGGGCCAGGTTGGAAGACCCCTGTCTTAAAGCATCCTGGCTGAGGAGTTCTGGGAGTTGAAGTTCACCAGTGATAAAAGGGCCAAGTTGGAAGACCCCTGTCTTAAAGCATCCTGGCTGAGGAATTCTGGGAGTTGAAGTCCACAAGTCCTAAAAGGGCCAAGTTGGAAAACCCCTGTCTTAAAGCATCCTGGCTGAGGAATTCTGGGAGTTGAAGTCCACAAGTCCTAAAAGGGCCAAGTTGGAAGACCCCCTTCTCTAGTCTAGGAGCTCAACATGGGGTATGTAGCATTCCCTTCTTCCGTTTTTCCTCCCAACAACATCCCTGCGAGGTAAGATGGTTTGAAAGAAAATAATTGGCTCGAGAAGGTCTAGAAGCTTCCGTGGCTAAGTGAGACGCATACTGTAAACTAGTGGTGGTTCCTAGTTCCAATCCAACACCTTAGCAATTCTGCCTTCCTCTCTGTTCATGTCTAATTCATTTGGGTCTGTGTTGTTCAGACTTGGCTACGTAGGAAGTCAGCAACACACACACACACACACATGCCCACCCACCCATCGCCACACACACACACACACACACACACACACACCACTCCTACCTAGACCATTTCAGAGCAGTGGCTGTCCAGTCTCTTCTTAAAGACCTCCAGTGATGGAGCACCCACACCTTCTGGAGGCAGGTCCATGGACCTTGTGCCTCCTTGTCCAAGCCTTCTACCCTTCTCCAATCTTCGGTCTAAGTACTTCAAAGTCCCAACCCACCTTAACTTTCTTCTTAAGGACATACGCCTGACCCATAAACCTGGTTCTTCTTCTACTTCTTGGAGCCATTCCCGGTCCGACGCTGCATGATGGGTCTCGTTGACCGATCTACTCACCCTGGAGAGAGCCTGGAAGACCGCTTGGTAGACGGGCTCCATGCACCCGCCGCTGGTCGCAGCTACGTGTTCGATCCGGAGCAGCCACTTGCGCCGGGCGTTCCCTCGCAACCGCTCCAGGTGGGTGCGCCCCACGGCCATCATCAGGAACTCCACAAGGTTGTCCAGCGTGTCCTGCTCGGTCCCGGTGAGCTCGGACGTCACTAGCTCGATGTAGGTTTGGAAGTCCTTCTGGGTGAGCTTCACCATCCCGCTGGGGTGCCAGGTGGGGAAGGGCAGCTGCACCTTAGCTAGGGAGGGAGGGAAGGGAAAGGGTCAGCCCAGGACATGTAATCATAATCATAATAGTAAAGTTGGAATGGACCTTGGAGGTCATCTAGTCCAACCCCCTGCTCAGGCAGGAAACCTTATACCGTTTCAGACAAATGGCTGGCCAGTGTCTTCTTAAAAGCCTCCAGTGATGGAGCATTCACCACTTCTGGAGGCAGGTTGTTCCACTGGTTAATTGTTCTAACTGTCAGGAAGTTTCTCCTTAGTTCTAGATTGCTTCTCTCCTTGATTAGTTTCCATCCGTTGCTTCTTGTCCTGCCTTCTGGGGCTTTGGAAAACAGCTTGACTCCCTCTTCTTTGGGGCAGCCCCTGAGATACTGGAAGGCTGCTATCCTGTCCCCCCTCGTCCTTCTCTTCATTAAACTGGACATACCCAATTCCAGCAACTCTTCCTTGTATGCTTCAGCCTCCAGTCCCCTAATCATCTTTGTTGCTGTTCTCTGTACCCTTTCTAGAGTCTCAACATCTTTTTTTTAACATCGTGGTGACCAAAACGGGATGCCGTATTCCAAGTGCGGACTTACCAAGGCATTGTAAAGTGGTATTAACACTTCACGTGATCTTGATTCTCTCCCTCTGTTAATGCAGCCTAGCACCGTGTTGGCTTTTTTGGCAGCTGAAGCACACTTCCTGGCTCCTATTTAAGGGATGGTCCACTGGGACTCCGAGGTCCCTCTCACAGTTGCTACTGTTGAGCAAGGTACCCCCTATACTATACCTGTGCATTTGATTTTCCCTGCCTAAATGAAGAACCTTACTTTTTTCACCCTTGAATTTCACTTCGTTAGATAGCGCCCAGTGTTCAAGTCTGTCCAGATCCTCCTGTGCTTTTCAGCTGGGGACCCAGGAAGGTGGACCTTGTGGTCTCCACTCCCGAGGTCAGGTTTCCCACGTATGGGCTTTTCAAGTGACTCTGAGCCATTGTTTACCTTAAAAGTCCTTTATTTAGCCTAACACACCAGCAAATAAAGCTGGAATCTGAAATCTCCGCCCCCTTGCACAATATATTAAAACACAATTCTCCACCTTTCTAATTTTGTCATTAATCACATTCTCCAATTAATTTAAAGAATCAGTTTCCCTTCCCTTAGACAACCCGCCAAGTTCTTATCTTCTTTAATTTCAGATGGCCTTGAGGTACAATCCTCCTCTTCCCCCCTCCCAATTTTAAACTCAATCTCTTAAAGCAATACACAAGTTTAACGTTTGAAATAGCTGCTGCTTCATCTCTTGTCAAGCAAGAACATTCGATGTTAGCAGCGTTGACACCGATTCCTTCAGAGGATGCAATTAAAAACGTGCCATTTTCTTCCGCAGCGACGGGAAAAAACCAGGACCGGACATCGGAAGGGCGCGCCTTCCCCAGCGGAAGCATGAACGGAACCAGAGAGCTGGAAGGGACCTCGGAGGTCATCTAGCCCGACCCTCCAGCTCAAGCAGGAGACCCCGTGCCACTTCAGACAAATGGCTGTACGATCTCTTCTTAAAAGCCTCCAGGGCTGGAGTACAAGGATGTCCTCGACTTACGACAGTTCGGTTAGTGTCCATTTGAAATCACAGTTTTTTTTAAAAAGGGACTTACGACCGTTTTTTCACACTTTACGACCGTGGCGGCATCCCCAGTGGGTCAGGTGATCAAAAGGAAGATGCTTGGGAATTGACTCCACGTTTACGACGGTCGAAGTGTCCCCTTTTTGTGACTTTCTGACAATCAAAGTCAACAGGGTAAGCCAGATTCACTTAACAATCGTGTCACTAACATAACATCTGCAGTGATTAACCCAAGTAGAATAGAATAGAGCTGGAAGGGACCTCGGAGGTCTTCTAGTCCAGCCCCCCCGCCCCCGTTCAAGCAGGAGAACCCATACCGTCTCAGACAGGTGATTGTCTAGTCTCTCCTTGACAATCTCGAGTGATGGAGCGCCCACGATTTCTTAACAACTGAACAACTGTGTCAAGAAGGGTCGTGAAATGGGGCAAGCCTCACTGAAGAAATGTCTCGCTTAGCAACAGGAATTCTGGCCTCAGTTATGGTTCTAAGTTGAGGACTTCCTGTATACGTAGCTCTGCCATCCGTGGACACATAGAGACGAATCCTATTTACACACCATTCGAAAGAGACAATTTAAAAAGTTAAGAGGGAAAGAAAAAGAGCAGAACCCAGCAGCCAACACCCAGATAAGCAGGGATGGACACCAGACAAACAATCAAACAGAAATCAACACCCCAAATCAAGATAGTTCCAAGGAGAAAAGCAGACTGCCACCAACGCTGACAGGACAAATTATTTAATAGAAAGAGGAAGCAAACCCCACACTCACCAGCGCTGATGATGTTAGCTAGTTCAGTCATGAAACGTCTGCAAGAACACAACCAAGCTCAGACAGCATTAAGGACCCCACAGTTGTCCTCCTCCCCCTCCTCCTCCTCCTCCTCTTCCTCCCCCTCCTCCTGCTCCTCCTCTCCACAAACCCCCCTCTCTTCTAGTACTGATGATGTTCCTCCTCCTCCTCCTCTCCACAAACCCCCCTCTCTTCTAGCACTGATGATGTTACCTAGCTGGGTCATGAAACGTCTGCAGGAAAACATCTAAGCTCAGAGAGCACCAAGGACCCCACAGTCCTCCTCCTCCTCCTCTTCTTCCTCCTCCTCCTCTTCCTCCTCCTCCCCCCCTCCTCCTCTCTGCAAATCCCCCTCCCTTCTAGAACTGATGATGTTACCTAGCTGGGTCATGAAACCTCTGCAAAAAACAAGTTCAGAGAGCACCAAGGGCCCCACAGTCCTCCTCCTCCACCTCCTCCTCCTCCTCCTCCCTTCTAGCACTGATGATGTTACCTAGCTGGGTCGTGAAACGTCTGCAGGAAAAAAACACCCAAGCTCAGAGAGCACCAGGGACTACTATGTCTTCTCCCTGTCCAGCTGTTCTTCCAGCTGTTCTGGGGCTCCTGGAATTGCAGCAGACCCCTGGCACACCCAGGGAACGAGGACTCCAGAGGATGCTTCTGGCCCCAGCAGGGGAGAGCTGTCTCCCCACGAGACTCAAGCAGCTAACAGATTTGGGCGGATCCCGTTCCTGGAGATCTACTCTCAAGATGGAGAGGACGGTTTCTGCGCAATGGATTCTGACCCACGGCAGAACTACGATAACGCTCATTTAAAGGTGAAAAAAATAATAACACTGAAGGTGGTTTGGATGCATAAAAAACCTCCTGAGGTTGTTTAATTACAGCTGGTCCTCCGCTTAGTGACCAAAGTTACAACGGCACTGGGAAAAAGTACCTTAGGACCGTTGTTCACACTTACGACCGTCGCAGCATCGCTCTCATGGGCACCTGATCAAAATTCAGAGGCTGGGCAACTGACTCGTATTTATGACGGTCGCAGTGTCCCCGGGATCAGGTCACTTCCCCTTTTGCGACCTTCTGACCAGATTGGGGGGGGGACGCCGGATTCGCTTAACGACCGCGGCTACTGACTTAACCACTGCGGTGGTCCCCCTTAACAACTGAGTCAAGAAGAGTCGTAAGATGGGGGCACCTCTCACTTAACCAGCGTCTTGCCTAGCGACATAAATCTGGGGCTCGATTGTGGCTGTAAGTCGAGGACCGCCACCTGTATCCCAGCATTTGTTAAAAGTGTGGACTCACCAGTTTTGGGCTCAACTGCGGTCTGTAGGGAATAAGAGTTGGGAGGGACCCTCGAGGTCATCTAGTCCAGAGGTCCCCAACCTTTCGGGCACCACTAGGGACCTCTGGATCCGTGGACAGAGGTTTTTTCCGCGGACCGGAGGGCGCGTGGTTTTGCGTGCTGCCTGCATCCCACGGATGGGGCTTTGCTTGTTTGTGTGGACCGTTTGCTGGCGTGCTGCGGCCCGGTACCGGTCCACGGCCCGAGGGTTGTGGACCGCTGCCTTAGGGGTTCTGCCTCAGAACACCTGGAGGGGGATCCAGTGGGGGTCTTCAAGCACGGGTAACAATAACAGAGCTGGAAGGGACCTCGGAGGTCTTCTAGTCCATCCCCCTGCCCAAGCAGGAGACCCTGCCTACACCATTTCTGACAAGATGGTTGCCCAGTCCCTTCTCGAAAACCTCCACTGATGGGATACCTACAATGTCTGGTGGCAAGCTGTTCCACTGGTTAACTGTTTCCACAGTCGGGAAATTTCTCCTTAATTCTCTCCTCGATCTGTTTCCATTCGTCGCTTCTTGTTCTTCCTTCTGGTGCTTTGGAGAATAGGTGGACCCCCCGCCCCCCGCTCTTCTTTGGGGCAGCCCCTCAAATGCTGAAATGCTGCTAGTATTCTTTAGGGAATTATAGCATTATAGCCCCTAAAGAGGCTGCTATGTCGTATAGCCTATAGTAAATTATAAAGAGCCTTGGTGGAGCAGTGGGCTAATGCCTCCTTAAGTAACACCAGCTGCCTGCAATTAGTGCAGGTTCGAGTCCCACCAGGCTCAAGGTTGACTCAGCCTTCCATCCTTCCCAGGTAGGTAAAATGAGGACCCAGATTGTTGGGGGCAATAAGCTGACTTTGTAATAATGCCGCTTGGGGTGTGTGTGTGAAAGCCCTAACAAGCAGGCATATACATAGAATGAAGGCTACTGCTAAGCTTGTAAGCCGCCCTGAGTCTTCGGAGAAGGGCGGGATATAAATGTAATAAAAAAAAATAAAAAAAAAATACTGCTGTAGTGTTCCTTAGGGCAGAGGTTGGGGACCCCTGGACTAGTCTGAAATGGGATAGGGTTTCCTGCCTGATCAGGGGGTTGGACTAGATGACCTCCAAGGTCCCTTCCAGCTCTTTCTATTTCTATTTTTAATTCCATTTCTAATTCTATTTCTAATTTCCATTTCTAATTCTATTTATAACCGGTCAGTCCTAGAGGAGATCAACCCTGACTGCTCTTTGGAAGGCCAGATCCTGAAGCTAAAACTCAAATCCTTTGGCCACCTGATGAGAAGGAAGGACTCACTGGAGAAGAGCCTCATGCTGGGAAAGGTTGAGGGCAATAGAAGAAGGGGATGACGGAGAATGAGGTGGCTGGATGGAGTCACTGAAGCAGGAGGCCTGAGCTTAAAGGGACTCCAGAAGATGGTCGAGGACAGGAAGGCCTGGAGGAACGTTGTCCGTGGGGTCGCGATGGGTCGGACACGACTTCGCAACTAACAACAACATTCTATTTCTATTTCTATTTCTATTCTATTTCTATTCTATTCCAACATTATTATTATTATTATTATTATTACACTTTTATTCATAAAACATGAAACTCAAGTCAACTGAACACTATTATTATTATTATTATTATTATTATTATTATTATTATTATTATTACACTTTTATTCATAAAACATGAAACTCAAGTCAACTGAACACTATTATTATTATTATTATTATTATTATTATTATTATTATTACACTTTTATTCATAAAACATGAAACTCAAGTCAACTGAACACTATTATTATTATTATTATTATTATTATTACACTTTTATTCATAAAACATGAAACTCAAGTCAACTGAACACTATTATTATTATTATTATTATTATTATTATTATTATTACACTTTTATTCATAAAACATGAAACTCAAGTCAACTGAACACTATTATTATTATTATTATTATTATTATTATTATTATTATTACACTTTTATTCATAAAACATGAAACTCAAGTCAACTGAACACTATTATTATTATTATTATTATTATTATTATTATTATTATTATTATTATTATTATTATTATTATTATTATTATTATTATTATTATTATCATTATTATTATTATTATCCAACCCCCTGCTCAAGCTGAAAGGGCCTTTGCGCGGCTCTTACCCTTGGTCAAGGCTTCTTCTTCCATCCCTTCCTTAAAGGTGCCGAGGATCGCGTCAACCTCCTTCATCTCCAAGAACCCCGAACATTCGTTGTCCCACTTCTCAAAAAGGGCCGTGATGAGAAGCTGCTGCCGGAGCAACGTGGACGACCGATGCACCTGTGGGGACGGGGTGGCCATATTAGAAGGTCCCTCTGCTGCCCAGGTAGTCCTGGACACCCCCCCCCCCCCCGTGAGAATTGAGCCCAGAGCTTCTGTTGCTAAGCGAGACGGTTGTTAACGTGAGCTTAGCCCCATTTTACCACCTTTCTGGCCACAGCTGCTAAGTCAACCTCTGCCGTCGTTTAGTTAGTAGCAAGAGCCGGAGCGCTTAGACTTATATAGCGCTTCACCGGGCTTTACAGCCCCCTCTAAGTGGTTTACAGAGTCGGCCTATTTGCCCCCAACAATCTGGGTCCTCATTTTACCGACCTTGGAAGGACAGAAGGCTGAGTCAACCTTGAGCCGGTCAGGATCGAGCTTCCCGGCTGTGGGCAGAGTCAGCCAGCAATAACCCTGACCACTGCACCACCACAGCTGTCTCTTTCTTTCTTTCTCTTTCTTTCTTTCTTTCTTTCTTTCTTTCTTTCTTTCTTTCTTTCTTTCTTTCTTTCTTTCTTTCTTTCTTTCTTTCTTTCTTTCTTTCTTTCTCTCTCTCTCTCTCTCTCTCTCTCTCTCTCTTTCTTTCTTTCTTTCTTTCTTTCTCTCTTTCTCTCTCTTTCTAATTCTATCTTTCTCTTTCTCTCTCTCTTATTCTCTTTCTTTTTTCTCTTTCTTTCTAATTCTCTTTTTCTTTCTCTCTCTTTCTAATTCTCTCTCTTCTTCTTTCTTTCTTTCTTTCTTTCTTTCTTTCTTTCTTTCATTCTTTCTTTCCTTTCCTTCCTTCCTTCCTTCCTTCCTTCCTTCCTTTCTTCCTTCCTTCCTTCCTTCCTTCCTTCCTTTCCATTCCATTCCATTCCATTCCATTCCATTCCATTCCATTCCATTCCATTCCATTCTATTCTATTCTATTCTATTCTATTCTATTCTATTCTATTCTATTCTATTCTATGGGACACCAAGATATCCACACCTCTATCACGTGACCGTCGTGATGCTGCAAGGGTTGTGTGAAAACGTTCACAGGTCACTTTTTTCGGTGCCGTCATAACTTTGAACGGCCACTGAAGGAATGGTTGTAAGCTCAGGACCACCTGTATTGAGGAACATTTGGGGAGGCGGGACAGGGGGCTGTGTGTGGTATTTACCTTCGCCAGCTGGCTGAACTTCTCAGCCTCCGTCTGCAGGTACCCCTTCTTCAGAACCTCGACCAACTTCTTCACCCTCGGCAGGGACGCCCCCTCGCCCACAAAGGTCTCCATCAGCTGCACGAACTGGGGCAGGTTGAGGCAGTTCTTCTCAAAGGGGCTGAGGGAGGCTGGGGGCCCCCGAGCCTGGATTTCGATCATCCCCAGGCGGAGATCTGGAAAGAGACACCCGTCCTGCAGCTCCTTTGACGGAGGCCGAAGCAAGAGAGGAGGAGAAGCAGGGCTGGGACCCGAGCGGGTCACGGAATCCGGGGGCTGGAAGGGACCGTGGAGGTCTTCTAGTCCACCCCACTGCCCAAAGCTGTACACTTTATACCAAGGGTCCCCAACCCCTGTGCCGCAGCCCACTACCGGGTCATCAGCTGTTCAGAAGAGGGTCGCAGAAAGAAAGAAAGAAAGAAAGAAAGAAAGAAAGAAAGAAAGAAAGAAAGAAAGAAAGAAAGAAAGAAAGAAAGAAAGAAAGAAAGAAAGAAAGAAAGAAAGAAAGAAAGAAAGAAAGAAAGAAAGAAAGAAAGAAAGAAAGAAAGAAAGTGTTGTGATTCAGGGTCAGCCTGTGGGTTCGGCAGTTGGGTCGGATGACTCAGAGGAGGAGGAGGGGGGTGTTGAAGAGCTTGCTGATGATGGCCTTGAAGCTCTGCAGAGCCCTCAGCCAGGCCCCTCCCACCTGGTCACGATGGAGACCCAGCTGTGTGAGCCTGACAGCGTGGATGAAGATGACCCACAGCTGGCCCTGTTCAAGGACGCCCGACGCAGGAGGCAGTCAATCAGGAGTAAACAGAGGAAGGCAATGGGGCACCTCGGAAGGAGGCAGAGAGAAGCCACGCCCTGAACTGTATAAAAGGGGAATGCGTGGGAGGGCTGGTTTGCTGAAGGCAACCGCTTGAATAGCTCCTGTTTCATGGTTCGTGTCTTGTTCTGTTTGCTTTTGTGTCAATAAATTTGGCAGGCTTAGTTCCAGCCTCTTGCCTTCTTGTAAAAGGGGTTGTCCCTGCCTTTTCTGCAGGGCCGGTAGCAGGCTGGTACAGAACAGAAAGAAAGAAAGAAAGAAAGAAAGAAAGAAAGAAAGAAAGAAAGAAAGAAAGAAAGAAAGAAAGAAAGAAAGAAAGAAAGAAAGAAAGAAAGAAAGAAAGAAAGAAAGAAAGAAAGAAAGAAAGAAAGAAAGAAAGAAAGAAAGAAAGAAAGAAAGAAAGAAAGAAAGAGAAAGAGGAAGGAAGGAAGGAAAGAAGGAAAGGAAAATGTTGGGATGGATGGAAGTAGGGAAGGAAGGTAGGAATGGGAAAAAGATGGGAAGGAAGGAAAGCAGGCCGAAAGGAACGAAAGAAGGAAGGCAGCAATGAAAGGGGATCGGAGGAAGGAAAGGCAAAGGAAAACGACAGGACGGAATGAAGGAAGGGGAGGGAGGGAAAGGGGAAATGATGGGAAGGATGGAAGGAAAGAAGGGAAAGGGGAAAAGGTGGGAAGGGAGGGAGGGAGGGGTAGGGGAGACTACCTGTAATAAGTAAATAATAATAAGAGAATTAAAAATAAACCTGAAAACCTGGAGTCCTCTTTGTTCCAATCCTCCCGGACCTCCTTGCCGTAATCCGCGTACTTGAAGGTCAGATCTGCCGTCTCAAAAGTGCCTGGGGGGGCACAAAGGAGTCATCGGGTGGCACCCCAAGCAAGTCCTCAAAGGACGGTTAGCGCCCTGCCCCCCCCACGCTGTTGCTTTTTCCAAAAGTCCCTAAAAATGGGGTCTTGTTAGGTAGATGACTTTGGCCTAACTGGTTGGGTTGGTAATATATATAAACTATGATTGTATTGTTGTAATAGAAACTGTATTGTATCACTTTAAATGTGTGATGATTGGCCAACGCTGTTTTTCCAACGGCCATAAGAGGGAGCTAGAGACATAGCTTCTTTCTCTCTGTTACGTTTTTATTTTTTTATTTTATTTTAATTCCATTTATATCCCGCCTTCTCCAAAGACTCAGGGCGGCTTACAAGCTTAGCAATAGCCTTCATTCTATGTATATGCCTGCTTATTAGGGCTTTCACACACACCCCAAGCGGCATTATTACAAAGTCAGCTTATTGCCCCCAACAATCTGGGTCCTCATTTTACCTACCTCGGAAGGATGGAAGGCTGAGTCAACCTTGAGCCTGGTGGGATGCGAACCTGCACTAATTGCAGGCAGCTGGTGTTACTTAAGGAGGCATTAGCCCACTGCTCCACCAAGGCTCTTACTTTGCTGTTACTTGCTGATTATTGTGGTTTGTGGGTTTGCTACTGTTTGCTAAACCCGAAGAACTGTGTTTTGACTTACGGACTGGTAAGAAGACTCTGTATTGGATAATCCTTGGACTATTGTTATTTGCTATCATCTCTTTACTCGTGTATGACCTGGACTGATTTTTTCTTGGACTGTGCTATTGTATTATTCCACAAGTAAAACTTGTTTACACACCTCAGTGTATCTGTGTGGTTGCTGCGTAAACTTGACTACTCTCAGTATCCTCTTTTTCTGTGCAAACTCTTGTTAGCTCAAGAGGTACTCTGCACATCCTTATCAGGTTTCATCCGCCATCCTGGGCACCCCGCGTGACAACTTGGCCCTTTTATGAATCATGGACTTCAACTCCCAGAATCCCTCAGCCAGGATGCTTTAAGACAGGGGTCTCCAAACTGGGCCCTTTTAGGACTGGTGGACTTCAGCACCCAGAATTCCTCAGCCAGGATGCATGCCGGCTGAGGAATTCTGGGAGTTGAATTTCACAAGTCCTAAAAGGGCCAAGTTTGAAGACCCCTGATTTAGTGACTAATCGAGGTTACATCGGCACCGACTTATGACCGTTTTCCCTACTTACAACAAATTGCAGCATTTGCAGGATCAAAATTCAGACGCTTGGCCACCGACTTGTAGTTATGACGCTTGCGGTGTCGCCCAGGGGTCTCACGGGATCCCCTTTCGCGACTTTCCGACAAGCCAAGTCAATGTGGGAAGCCGGATTCCCTTAACAACCGTGTGGCTGACTTAACAACGGCAGCGATGCGTTTAACAACCGTAGCGAGCAAGATCGCAAAATGGGGGGAGGAAAATTCACTTAAGGACTGTCTCGCCCAGCCAGAGAAATGTTTCAGTCGTACGTCGAGGATTACCCGTGTGGTGAAATTTCCTAAATTTTGTAAGTCACCTCTGGGTGAATCGGGCCGCGCTACCAATGTGTTCAGAAAAGGAGGCAAAAATGTCCAGAAAACAGGCTAAAATCAGATTTTAGCTCTTCTGACCACTTGGGCGGGTAGGTGATTGAGGATGGCGAGTACCTGACCAGACTTCCCCGTAGATCCGCTGAGGTCCTTTGGTCCTCTCCAAGCTGGCTTGGTCGGGGGGCCATTGAAGGCTGGGTTGGCTGGGGGGCGCCAAGGGCCCTTCTGAAAAAGAAAAATTCAGAGCAGGGAAGGAAATTCACCTCCTTTGATTAGAATTCCCTGCGGTTTCAAATCTGTTTGTACTCCTCCACCCTCAGATTTCCCCCGCCAGCATGCTTTAATATAAATGGACTTCCACTCCCAAAATTCCCCAGCCAGCATGCTTTAAGATGTGAACTTCCACTCCCAGAATTCCCCAGCCAGCATGTTTTAATATAAATGGACTTCAACTCCCAGAATTCCCAAGCCAGCATGCTGTACGATGTGAACTTCCGTTCCCAGAATTCCCCCGCCAGCATGCTTTAATATAAATGGACTTCAGCTCCCAGAAGCCCCAAGCCAGCATGCTGTAAGATGTGAACTTCCACTCCCAGAATTCCCCCAGCATATTTTAATATAAATGGACTTCAACTCCCAGAATTCCCAAGCCAGCACGCTTTCAGATGTGAACTTCCATTCCCAGAATTCCCCAGCCAGCATGTTTTAATATAAATGGACTTCAACTCCCAGAATTCCCCAGCCAGCATGCTCTAAGATGTGAACTTCCATTCCCAGAATTCTCCCGCCAGCATGCTTTACTATAAATGGACTTCAACTCCCAGAATTCCCCAGCCAGCATGCTCTAAGATGTGAACTTCCATTCCCAGAATTCCCCAGCCAGCATGCTTTACTATAAATGGACTTCAACTCCCAAAATTCCCCAGCCAGCATGCTTTCAGATGTGAACTTCTGTTATGGAATTTATTGTGCAGAGGTCTCCTTGTGCTACCAAAGAGTTGCACAGACAAGGAAGGGCACTGAGAGCAGTAAAAGTCACACACAGAAATACACTGAGTTCTAAAAGCAAAAAGTATTTTACTTTGAGGTGGTGTAAAAACATAAATGCACAGTCAAAAATAAACAGTCCAAGTAGCAATCCAAAATACAAAGTCTTCTTACCGGTCCAGAGGTCAATACACAGTTTAGGTTACAACAGTAGTAAACCAACAGCAGAGCAAAAACAGTAATAGTAGAGATCAGTGAATTCAGAGAGAGAGAGAAGCTACGTTCCTAGCTTCCTCTTATGGCCATGAGAACACTTACACACCCATTGGCCAATTAACAACTTAAAGACATAGCATTATGGTTAATATATTTTCAACCCAACATTGTAGGCTAGCACCATATGCCTAACATTCTCCCCTTTGGGTAGAATAATATATAACTCTTACAATCTTATGCACATTCTTTCACAATTAGCATTGTGTTTCACAGCACTTTGTACCTTCGTAAAATGGTCTGCAATATTTACATCAGATGGACAATACTCTAACTGTATTAATTTATCTTTGACACATTGTCTGACATTTAAATAACGAAGATCAGTATGTTTAGATCTTGTTCTTACTGCAGCATTATTAGCCATCTTTATCGCAGCTTGATTGTCCTCATATACAATGAATGGATCATTTACATTTAAACCCATATCTAACAATAATTGTTTGTACACTAGCAGTTCTGTACATAACACTGATAGACATGAAAATTCAGCCTCCATTGTAGACAAGCTTATGTGTTTTTGCCTAATGGACTTCCATCCAATCAAAGAATCACCCAACATTACAGCCAACCCTGAGGTAGATTTACGACTGTTTGAATCAGAGGCAAAACTCGCATCTGCATATGCAGTAAGGATTAACTCACGATTTGGCTCTAGATATAACGAGTAGTGAATAGTCTGCTTCAGATATCTTAATACTCGTTTAGCTGATTGCCAGTGTCGAACAGTTGGATTATTGTTGTACCTAGCTAATTGATTTACACAGTAAGAAATATCAGGTCTAGACCAATTACTCAGATACATAAGACTTCCTATCAAAGATTGGTACATAGTCTTATCAAATACAGGACTCTCAACATTAGTGTCCTTAAAATCCATAGCCATCGGAGTTTTTGCTGGTTTACACATTTCCATGTTGTATCTCTTTAATAACTGAGATATCTTACTGGCTTGCGACACCTTAAAACCCCTATTTGTTTTCACAATATCTAACCCCAAATAGTGGCTAATTTCTCCAAGATTTCTAATTGTGAATTTATTTTGCAATCTTGAAATGATAGTTTGTGCTTCTAACTCAGTTTTTGTTATTATTGCAATATCATCTGTGAATAATAAAATAAAAGATAATGCTCCGTTGTGTTCCCTTCTAAACAAACAAGGATCAGCATTACTGGCTACAAAACCTATTGCACTTAACTCATTAACTAAACATGTATTACACTCATAGCCTGATTGTTTCAATCCATAGAGGCTTTTCTTTAATTCCCAACAATCATGGTCTCTATCACTGGTCAATCCTGGTGGTATTCTTAAATAAATAGTATGTTGCAATGGAGCATGTAGATATGCAGTTTCAACATCTACATGGTTAACCGTATATTGGTTTTTAGCCGCCCATACTAAAGCTGCTCTTAAAGTAGTTGCCCTTAGACTGGGTGCAAACACTTCGTCATAATCCTCAGTAGTTTGGGCAAAACCTTGTGCAACCAAACGTGTCTTATGGGTTATAGTTCCATCTACACCCTTCTTTATTTTATATATCCATTTACAACCTATAGCTTGCTCACCAGGTGGCAGTTTTGCTTTCTGATAAACCTTAAGATTCTGCAAAGACTTCAACTCCCTGTTCATTGCAGCTTTCCATGATGCCTGTTCCTTTTCAGGATACATCCTGATCTCATCATAGTTAGAAGGCTCTACACTAACTTGACATACTATACTAGCTTCATAGCGATCAGGTGGATGTCTGATACGCATTGAACGCCAAGGAATTACAGGGCTTTGAATTTCTGTCTCCTTTCCTTCCTCTGATTCATCTATTATCTCCCCTATCTCCTCTTCATCTTTTATATTTACAGGAGATGTATTATCATTACTAGTTACGTTATCAGAGGAGTCCTCAAACACTAGAGGATCAGTATTAACAGCTTCTTGCTCTAACCTATCCCAACCAACGTGCTCAAGGAATTTTGCACTAGCACTGTTATATACATTAGTTGTGCCTCGTTCCCAGAAACGATAGGATCTGTGGTTAGCTTCGTAACCTACGAAGTATAATTGCCTAGCCCTATGTTGGCCTTTACTCCTGAGTTGTGCAGGAATGTGGACCCAAGCTGGGGTGCCAAATGTGTGCAGGTAATCAAGGTTTGGTCTTCTACCATGCCATATAGTATATGGTATTTTACCAGTAGAAGTATTAACAACTATATTCAGAACATGGTTTGCACATTTTGCTGCCTCCCCCCACAGTCTATCTGTTAAGCCTGAATCTCTTAACATAGTTCTCATCATGGCTTGTAACGTTTGCCCACGTCTCTCAACAAAAGCATTATGTTGAGGCCTATAAGGGGCTGAACGTTTATGCTCAATACCAGCAGATTCTAGCATATCAACAAAACGCTTATTTGTAAATTCAGTACCATTATCAGTAATTATGCACTGAACCTTTCTCTTTGTTTTTCTCTCCACGAACTTCAGCCAGTTTGCAAATTGTTGGAAAGTATCTGCCTTTGACTTAAGCAGATAACAAAATCCATAACGAGAGTAGTGGTCCAATATACTTAACATATAGCATGACCCTCCTAAACTTGGTTTCATGGGTCCAATTAAATCAGCAAACACAACTTCCAAAGGTACAGTTGTTTTGAAGCCGTTTATCCTGTTTGCCGGACTTGCCTTACTCTTTTCCTGATTACAGGCATTGCAATTCAAATACTTACTACATGGCTTCAGTTTAACTCCCTCTACTAATTCCACTGTTTTACGTAGTGAGTTAAAGTTTACATGCCCTAACCGCCTATGCAATAAATGTATACATTCATCATGTGGCTTCTTGTTCTCACATATTGAGTTAGCTTTAACTGTACTAACCTGGTTACTTGTGAGAACGAATAAACCATTTTTCAAATTAGCAGTTACACAGGTTCCATTCCTCTCAATAGTGCATTGCTCCCCTCTGAATGTTACCACAAACCCAACCTTAACCAATTCCCTTACAGATAACAGGTTGAATCTTAGCTTAGGTATATATAACATAGGTAACTGTTCATCAATGCATGGACAATAGGAATTACCTTCACCAGAGGCCTTCATCCTCCAACCATTGGCCAGTGAAACATATTGGTTGCTGTTTTTCATATTAACCTCTTTTTCACTTTAGTAATGCATTGTGAAGCCCCACTATCAACAACCCACAATTCATTATTTCTGGATGTTGATTCACCAGAAATAGCCAAACCAATGCCCTTCTTAGCCTTCCCACTGCTATTTACATTCTGTTTTTTACCCTTTCTACAGAATTTGGCTATATGCCCTCTAGCCCCACAAGAATAACATTTCTTGACGTTGTAAGCAGTGGTGAATTGCTGCTTCTCTCGTGGCTGTGTCTCTCTCAGCTGGTCTCTGTCACGCCTTCTTCTGGACTCTTCCAGCAGTCTCCCAGTAATGTTAGTCAATGTCAGTTCCTCTCTGGTCAGGACTTCCAAAGAAGAAACATATCCATCATAACTCTCATCCAAAGATGACAGAATAATGTAGACCTGATGCAACTCTGAAAAAATCAGCTCCTTTTCATGAAGCTCTTGAAAAGTTGCCTTCATGTAATTTAAATGGGTCAGCATATCTCCATTCTTCTGCAGACGAGCCCTAAACAGCTTACGTGTAAGGTGTATATGTGCACCCACACTGTCTCGAACATAAAGCCTTCGCAAAACATCCCAACACCTAGCAGCAGACTCCTCACCACGAATATGGACAAGCTGCTGGTCATTCAGTGTTAGTCCAATAATGCAAAGAGCTTTCTCGTTGCTTCGTTTAAAGTTGTCTAACTTCTTTGCATCCTCTTCGTCATCTGGATCCCAAGCAGTAGTATCTGGTGGGTTATTTACAACAGCCCATAGTCCTTCCTTGCGCAAAAGCAAGCAGCATTTTGTGGACCAGGAAACATAGTTTGTCCCATCCAACCGGGTTATCCAGGAGATGCCTGACAACAGTTCCTGTGCCATTTTACACCAAAAAGCTAACACAAACTCAGCTAGGAAAACTGTGTGTACTTACTCTCAGTACAGGCCTGGGCCCATAACCAGTGTTAGGGAATTTATTGTGCAGAGGTCTCCTTGTGCTACCAAAGAGTTGCACAGACAAGGAAGGGCACTGAGAGCAGTAAAAGTCACACACAGAAATACACTGAGTTCTAAAAGCAAAAAGTATTTTACTTTGAGGTGGTGTAAAAACATAAATGCACAGTCAAAAATAAACAGTCCAAGTAGCAATCCAAAATACAAAGTCTTCTTACCGGTCCAGAGGTCAATACACAGTTTAGGTTACAACAGTAGTAAACCAACAGCAGAGCAAAAACAGTAATAGTAGAGATCAGTGAATTCAGAGAGAGAGAGAAGCTACGTTCCTAGCTTCCTCTTATGGCCATGAGAACACTTACACACCCATTGGCCAATTAACAACTTAAAGACATAGCATTATGGTTAATATATTTTCAACCCAACATTGTAGGCTAGCACCATATGCCTAACAACTTCCATTCCCAGAATTCCCCAGCCAGCATGTTTTAATATAAATGGACTTCAACTCCCAGAATTCCCCAGCCAGCATGCTCTAAGATGTGAACTTCCATTCCCAGAATTCTCCCGCCAGCATGCTTTACTATAAATGGACTTCAACTCCCAAAATTCCCCAGCCAGCATGCTTTCAGATGTGAACTTCCATTCCCAGAATTCCCCAGCCAGCATGTTTTAATATAAATGGACTTCAACTCCCAGAATTCCCCAGCCAGCATGCTCTAAGATGTGAACTTCCATTCCCAGAATTCTCCCGCCAGCATGCTTTACTATAAATGGACTTCAACTCCCAGAATTCCCAAGCCAGCACGCTTTCAGATGTGAACTTCCATTCCCAGAATTCCCCAGCCAGCATGTTTTAATATAAATGGACTTCAACTCCCAGAATTCCCCAGCCAGCATGCTCTAAGATGTGAACTTCCATTCCCAGAATTCTCCCGCCAGCATGCTTTACTATAAATGGACTTCAACTCCCAGAATTCCCCAGCCAGCATGCTCTAAGATGTGAACTTCCATTCCCAGAATTCCCCAGCCAGCATGCTTTACTATAAATGGACTTCAACTCCCAAAATTCCCCAGCTAGCTGCGCTTTAACAGGGATGGACTTCCACTCCCAGAATCCCCCAGCAAGCCTGCCTTAAGAGGGATGGACTTCCACTCCCAGAATTGTCATCAATGGTCTTTCTTGGTATGGAATTCTGGGAGTGGAAGTCCACACTCCTGTAAATTCCCAAGGTTGGGAAATACTGTTTTTACTGCCCCCAAAGTTTTTTAAGATGGAAACCAACTCTATTAATCTTAGTAAGTTGCAATTATGGATGACCAGTAGAGGGAGCACTAGGACGCATTTGAGCCTAATTCTACCAGCACTTTTATATATTCAATAAAATGCATCAGGAATTTTTCCTTGACAAAATAGTGGCTGTTTAAGGTCTCCATTATTAAAACTTCTCTTTGTCTACCGCCTGCTCTAACTAAAAGTTCTGGTCCGAATTTAATCCAGGAAAGGTTTTCTGGAAAACTAAACAGTTTGGACAAACCTAGAATTAAGGAGAAACTTCCTAACAGTGAGGACAATCAACCAGCGGAACAGCTTGCCACCAGAAGTTGTGGGTACTCCAACACTGGAAGTTTTTAAGAAGAGACCGGACAGCCATTTGTCTGAAATGGTATAGGGTTTCCTGCCTGAGCAGGGGGTTGGACTAGATGACCTCTAAGGTCCCTTCCAACTCTTAGTCTGTTAACTAACACAGAGGTTCCCCAACCTTTTGGGCATCAGGTACCACTTCCGTGGAGAGAGGTTTTTCCACAGACTGGAGAGTGTGTGGTTTTGTGTGTTGCCTGCATCCCGCAGATGGGGCTTTGCTTGTTTGTGCGGACCGGTTGCTGGCGTGCCGTGGCCCGGTACCGGTCTACGGCCCTGGGGGATGGGAACCCACTAATGCAGGGGTAGGCAACCTTGGCTCTTTTATGACTGGTGGACTTCAACTCCCAGAATTCCTGAGCCAGCCATGCTGAGAAGAAATGGAGAGGTTTCCATGCTGAGCCATGCTGGCTCAGGAATTCTGGGAGTTGAAGTCCAGCAGTCATCAGAGGGGCCATAGTCCCCATGCTGGCTGAGGAATTCTGGGAGTTGAAGTCCAGCAGTCATAAGATGGTCATAGTCCCCATGCTGGCTCAGGCATTCTGGGAGTTGAAGTCCACCAGTCATAAGATGGTCATAGTCCCCATGCTGGCTGAGGAATTCTGGGAGTTGAAGTCCACCAGTCATCAAGGGGGGCCATAGTTCCCCCATGCTGGATCAGGAATTCTGGGAGTTGAAGTCCACCAGTCATGAAGGGGCCATAGTTCACCCATGCTGGCTGAGGAATTCTGGGAGTTGAAGTCCACCAGTCATCAAGGGGGGCCATAGTTCCCCCATGCTGGATCAGGAATTCTGGGAGTTGAAGTCCACCAGTCACAAAAGAGCCAAGGTTGCCTGGCCCTGCACTAACGTATCTACCAACGCTAGGAAGAGAAGGCTGCCATACTTGTATCCAAGACTCTTGGCGCTTCGTCTTTTTCTGCCGCTGCCTGGTCCTTGGGGCCCGCTGCCCTAAGGCCATCTGCCTCTGCTTTTTCTTCGGGCTTGGCCTGTCCGGCGGCCTCCACGGCCTCTCTACCAGGCTGTGCTTGGTCTTCTGGCTTTTCCTGCCCATCCATCTCTTCCGCTTCCGTTCCCTTGGGAGCAAGGTCCTTCTCCACCGAGGGGGACTTGGGCACGGGTTCTTCCTCGCCGTCCAAGATCTTCTGCACCCGGACTGCCACCTTGGACAGCGAAGCCAGGGCGGCCTCTTCTGACTCGACTTCCTCAGCGGCTTCTTCTCCTCCTTCCAAAAGGGGCGCCAGGGGTGTCCCCGGAAGATCTTCTGGAGCAGCTTCTTCACCAGCAGCTCTCTCCGCCTCTTCGGAGGTGGGATCTGCGGTAGCTTCAGGAAGAGGCTCCTCGGATCCCGGCTCGGCTGCCGGCATTTCTGGTGGAGGTTCTTCTGCTTGATCTGGGGTGGCCGTGGTAGGAACCTCTTCGGCCGTCCCTTCCGGTGGGCTGACCTGCTGTTCCCTCTCGGCGTCTTCCAGCTGGTGGACGGCTGTCTCTCCGTTGGCGCCACGGGCTGCACTCTCATCGGAAAATATCTGTTTCAGCTTCCTGTTGAGGTAGAGGGCTTCCTGAGATAAGGTATGCTCAGGGGTGGGCGGTTCCTCCGGAAGTTCCTCTTCATCGTCGGGTTCCAGGTTGCCCCAAAACTCCGTCAGGTCCATGTCATCCAGCTCAGCCATTGGCCCTAGAGAAAGAGGGAAGCCCGGGCAACATTGGCTTCCAAAAGATCTCCCGAGACGGAGGTTAGAACCAGCTTGGCCCAGTCAACCCCTCTCCCGCTTACATTTTTTGGGGTTACAGTAAATCTCCTTGGCCGGGTCCGAACTGCTCTGGTAGAACTTCTCCAGGAGCGACAAGACCTTCGCTCTGTCCAAGAGTCCTACCTGGGGGAAGAGAAGAACCGACATCGAGAGTAAGTCGAAGTGTTCATGAGTTTGCTGGGCCTCCACCAAACCGGGATGGAAGATCCTATCTAGGAAACCCAGTGAAAACCTAGCTGTTCTACCAAGGAGGTGAGTTGCTGGACTAGAAGACCTCCAAGGTCCCTTACAGCTCTGTTGTTGTTGTTGTTAAGAATTATTAACCAGTGGAACAGCTTGCCACTAGACGTTGTGAGTGCTCTCTCACTGGAAGGTGTCAAGAAAAGACCGGACAACCACTTAACCTGCCTCCAGAAGCGGTGAATGCTCCATCACTGGAGGTTTTTAAGAAGAGACTGGACAGCCATTTTGTCTGGAATGGGATAGGATTTCTTGCCTGAGCAGGGGGTTGGACTAGATGACCTCCAAGGTCCCTTCCAGCATTATTATTATTAACAACCTGCCTCCAGAAGAGGTGAATGCTGCATCACTGGAGGTTTTTAAGAAGAGACTGGACAGCCATTTTGTCTGGAATGGGATAGGATGTCCTGCCTGAACAGGGGGTTGGACTAGATGACCTCCAAGGTCCCTTCCAGCATTATTATTATTAACAACCTGCCTCCAGAAGCGGTGAATGCTGCATCACTGGAGGTTTTTAAGAAGAGACTGGACAGCCATTTTGTCTGGAATGGGATAGGATGTCCTGCCTGAACAGGGGGTTCGACTAGATGACCTCCAAGGTCCCTTCCAGCATTATTATTATTTACAACCTGCCTCCAGAAGCGGTGAATGCTCCATCACTGGAGGTTTTTAAGAAGAGACTGGACAGCCATTTTGTCTGGAATGTAGGGTTTCCTGCCTGAGTAGGGGGTTGGACTAGATGACCTCCAAGCTCCCTTCCAACACACTTATTCTGTTACCCAGTGGAAAAATCTGCCTCCAGAAGTTGTGAATGCTCCAACACTGGAGGTTTTCCAGAAGAGATTGGACAACCATTTGTCTGAAATGGTATAGGGTTTCCTGCCTGAGCAGGGGGTTGGACTAGATGACCTCCAAGGTCCCTTCCATCATCATCATCATCATCATTATTATTATTATTATTATTATTATTATTATTATTATTATTATTATTATTATTATTATTATTATTATTATTATTTGTCTGAATGGTTTAGGGTCTCCTGCTTGAGCTGGGGGGCTGGACTAGAAGACCTCCAAGGTCCCTTCCCGCTCCGTTATTCTGTCTTCTGGAAGGAGCTGCTGGCTCTACCTGTCCACAATCACAGTCGAAGAACAGCTGGACGAACATCTGCCTCCAGACGTCATGTCGGATGGCGTTGCGGGCATCGTGAGAAGATTGGAGCAGATGCTTCAGCAGCTCCTGGAAGAGGTCGCTGGCGAAGTTTTTGACGTAGGAAAGGAGATACTGGGAGGGGGAAGAAAGACGAGAGCAAAAACCATTATCGCATTTTGTTCCCCGATTAATTCACTTCTCCTGGCTTCCCACCTTTACCGCCACATTCATATTCTCCCAAGGAATCCAGGGCGCCATAGGACAGGGGGTCCTCAGCTTGCGGCCTCAGTGGGGATCTGAATTTCTGCTGCTAAATGAGGCAGCTGTTAAATGAGTCACACACACACACACACACACACACACAACCCGATTGTGCAACTTTTTTTTTTTTGGCCACGGTTGTTCAGCGAATCGCTGCAGTTGTTTAAGTGAAGTGTGCCGTCACTAAACGAATCCCACTGACTTTGCTTGCTGGGAAAGTCACCAACGGTGATCGTGTGATCTCGGGATGCAGCCAACGTCCGGTTGCCAAGCGCCTGGATTTTGATCCAGGGGGATGGTCGTAAGCCCGAGGACCGGACAGAAGTCACTTTTTTCCCCCAGCGCCGTTGTAAGTGTGAATGGTCGCTAAGCGAAAGCTTCAACCCCTTCTTTCTTTCTCGGGTTCAGCTGGAAGACAGGCATCCAAATGAAGATGGACCTTTCCATCCTGGGAGACGGAGGTAGTCCTTGACTTACGTCCGGTCACTTAACGAAGAGGCAGCAGCAGCTCATGGTTTGGGAAAACAGCGCTCCCAACAGACCAGTTTTTCTCAACCTTAGCTCCTTGAAGATGGGTGGACTTCAGCTCCCAGGGGCAAGAGAGGCTGAAGATGGACATTACCGTACAAAAAAAGGAAAGGAGCTCGGAGGGGAGGGGAGGGGAAAGGAGGGAGGGGAGTGGGGAGGAGAGGATGGGAGGAGAGGAGAGGAGGAGAAAGGGGAGGAGAAGAGGAAAAGAGAAGAAAGGAGAGGAGAAAGGAAGGAAGGAAAGGAGGGAGGGAGGGAGGGAGGGGAGAGGAGGAAGGGAAAGAGAAGAGAAGAGAAGAGAAGAGAAGAGAAGAGAAGAGAAGAGAAAGGAAGAGAAGAGAAGAGAAGAGAAGAGAAGGGAAGGGAAGGGAAGGGAAGGGAAGGGAAGGGAAGGGAGGGGAAGGGAAGGGAGGGGAGGGGAAGGGAAGGGAAGGGAAGGAAGGAAGGGAGGAAGGAAAGAGCAAGAAGAGAGGAGAAAAGGGAAGAGGAGAGAAGAGAAGAAAGGAGAGGGGAGGGGAAGGAAGGAAGGAAGGAAGGAAGGAAGGAAGGAAGGAAGGAAGGAAGGAAGGGGCGGGATGAGGAGAGGAGGAAGGGAAAGAGAAGAGGAGAAGAGAAGAGAAGAAAGGAGAGGAGAGGGGAAGGGAAGGAAGGGAGGAAGGAAGGAAGGGGCGGGACAAGGAGAGGAGGAATGGAAAGAAGAGGAGAGGAGAGGAGAGGAGAGGAGAGGAGAGGAGAGGAGAGAAGAGAAGAGAGGAGAGGAGAGGAGAGGGGAAGGGAAGGGAAGGGAAGGGAAGGGAAGGGAGGAAGGAAAGGGCAGCAGGAGGAGAGGAGGAAGGGGAAGAGGAGAAGGGAGGAGAGGGGAGGGGAAGGAAAGGGAGGAAGGAAGGAACAAAGGGTGAGAGGAGAGGAGGAAGGGGAAGAGGAAGAGGAGAGGAGAAGAGCAGGGAGGGGAGGGGAGGGGAGGGGAAGGGGAGGAAGGAGGGAAGGAAGGAAGGAAGTCTGAAGAACGGAAGAAGCCTCCTGGCTGAGAAGAGAAACGGTTTCAAAACCAAAACCAAGAAAGTCCATTTTCATTGGAGAACTCTCATCTCCTTGCTAGCCTGACATCCCGTCCACGGCAGGAAAGGAATCGGGAGCGTCCACGGCAGGGGGTGTCAAAAAAGTCAAGATGGCAGATGGAAGATTGGGGGGGAAAAGGGGGGGGAGCAGGACTTTGAAGGTGCAATTGTGGCTGATATTGCCACTTCAAATCCCCCCCACTGCCCACCGCAGATGATCCTGCAAGGAACTATATAAAAAGAGAATTTTTTTTTCTTATGCATTTCCCACTTCTGTATCATCCCAACTCTTTGTTGAGGGGAGGGTCCCAAGTCCACCATCCCTGCTGGGAAAACGTTACCCTTCCTCCTCCTCCTCCTCCTCCTCCTCCTCCTCCTCTTCTTCCTCCTCCTCCTCCTCCTCCTCCTCCTCCTCTTCTTCCTCCTCCTCCTCCTCCTCCTCCTCACCTCTATGAATTCCTCTTGGTTCACCTTCACGTCTGGCGATGCCAGAGTTTCCAGCGGCCTGGCATAGATATCTGCACAACGGAGAAACAACTTGGTCTCCATGAAGTGGAGTGAAAGACTTGGCAGGAAGGGGGGGTTTGAGGACCCTAATGGGGGAAGAGGGGTGAGTGGGGACCCCACAGGACACTCTTAAGGCAAAGGGAACCTAAGGGCTCTTCGGTCATTGTTTGAGCTGGCGCTTCCTTGACTGGGGTATTGTAGAATAGAATAGAATAGAATAGAATAGAATAGAATAGAATAGAATAGAATAGAATAGAATAGAATAGAATAGAATAGAATAGAATAGAATAGAATAGAATAGAATAGAATAGAGAATTATGGGAATAGAATAGAAAAGAATCAGAATCAGAATCAGAATAAGGAATAGAATAGAATAGAATAGAATAGAATAGAATAGAATAGAATAGAATAGAATAGAATAGAATAGAATAGAATAGAATAGAATAGAATTACAGAATAGAATAGAATAGAATAGAATAGAATAGAATAGAATAGAATAGAATAGAATAGAATAGAATAGAATAGAATAGAATAGAGAATTATGGGAATAGAATAGAAAAGAATCAGAATCAGAATCAGAATAAGGAATAGAATAGAATAGAATAGAATAGAATAGAATAGAATAGAATAGAATAGAATAGAATAGAATAGAATAGAATAGAATTACAGAATAGAATAGAATAGAATAGAATAGAATAGAATAGAATAGAATAGAATAGAATAGAATAGAATAGAATAGAATTACAGAATAGAATAGAATAGAATAGAATAGAATAGAATAGAATAGAATAGAATAGAATAGAATAGAATAGAAATATGGAATATGGAATATGGAATATGGAATAGAATATAGAATAGAATAAACAGAACAGAATAGAATATAGAATAGAATAGAATAGAATAGAATATAGAATAGAATAGAATAGAATAGAATAGAATAGAATAGAATAGAATAGAATAGAATAGAATAGAAATATGGAATATGGAATATAGAATATAGAATATAGAATAGAATATATAAAGAATAAACAGAACAGAACAGAATATAGAGCAGAACAGAACAGAATATAGAATAAAGAATAGAATGGAACAGAACAGAACAGAATAGAATAACAGAGTTGGAAGGGACCTGGGAGGTCTTCTAGTCCAACCCCCTGCTCAAGCAGGAGACCCCCACATCATCTCAGACAGGTGGCTGTCCAGTCTCTTCTTAAAAACCTCCAGTGATGGAGCACCCATAACTTCTGGAGGCAGGTTGTTCCACTGGTTAATTTCCCTCACTGTTTAGGAAGTTTCTCCTTAATTCCAGATTGCTTCTCTGCTGGATTACTTTCCACCCGTTCTCCTGCCTTCAGCTGCTTTGGAGAATAGGTGCCCCCCCCCCACACACCCCTCTTTGTAGCAGCCTCTGAAATACTGGAATATGGCTATCATGTCTCCTCTGGTCCTTTTTTCTTCTTCTCTAGACTGGCCAAACCCAAATCCTGCAGGTAGGTGCACTTTTACCTGTTTCCTTGAACTGAGGCATTTTGCTGATGACCTCCAAGAAGGACTTCAAGGCGCTCTGGATCTGCCAACGGAAACACAATTTCTTAAGGGCTGGCCCAGAAACTCTTCTCATCCTTTCAAATGGTGCAGGTTGCGGACATGGAGCTGTTCGAAGCCAGAACATCCAGAGGTCCACCATGACCAGCGAATAGGGTCTACTGGGCCACTGGTCCCTGGGCATGGTGGACCCCTGGAAGGACTATGCCAGGGGTAGGCAACCTTGGCTCTTTTATGACTGGTGGACTTCAACTCCCAGAATTCCTGAGCCAGCCATGCTGAGGAGAAATGGAGAGCTTTCCATGCTTAGCTATGCTGCTTCAGGAATTCTGGGAGTTGAAGTCCTCAAGCCATGAAGGGGCCATAGTTCCCCCATGCTGGATGAGGAATTCTGGGAGTTGAAGTCCACGAGTCATGAAAGGGCCATAGTTCCCCGTGCTGGCTGAGGAATTCTGGGAGTTGAAATCCATAAACCATAAAGGGACCATGGTTTCCCCTATGCTGGCTGAGGAATTCTGGGAGTTGAAGTCCACCAATCATAAAAGAGCCAAGATTGCCTATCCCTGGCCTATGCCCTACAGACTTAAATGTGATATGACTTATTCCATTTACCCATGTTTCCCTGAAAATAAGACCGGGTATTATTATTATTATTGTTGTTGTTGTTGTTGTTTTTATTATATTGCCTCCAAAAGAGACACCAGATCTTATTTTTGGGGTAGGCCTTACCTCACCTCCGGCACTGACAGCCCCACCCAGCCGGTCCACTTCTTCTGGGGCCGACATTCTGCAGCTGTATTTGGGCCTGCATTTTGCAGTCAGGGCTTTCTGGAAGGCCCCTGCAGCCAAGTATCGAGCTACGGATTCAATCCATAGCTCAGTTCTCGGCTGCAGGGGCCTTTCCAGAAATGCAGGCCTGACTGAGAAATGCAAGCCTGGTTGCAGGAGAGGCCTCAGAAGAAGTGGGCCGGCAAGGAGAGGCCTGGCTGTGACAGTAAGTGGGTGCTGGGCACGTGGGGCAGATCCACACACCCCGACCCCTGCCCTAGCTTGATTTTTAGGAGTGTGCCCTATCTCAAAACTAGGGTTTATTTTCGGGGTAGGCCTTACTTTTGGGGAAACAGGGTATATACCCTCCTGCTCATTCCACAACTCAGGATGATAGACACCATCAATACAGGCAATCCTCGGGTTATGGACCATTATGGAGCCTGCCCATTACAGGCGTAACTCGTGATAGTTATAAATTGTGGCTGAGCTGATTTTACAATTTTTTTTGCAGAGGTTGTAAAGTGAACACTGTGGTTGTTAAATGAACCAATAGTTTGCTATGGGGACTAGGTAACATTGTCAGTGCTAGAAGGCAGAGGAGGAGGAGAAGAATATGACGAGGAGGACAATGGGGTCCTTGGCACTCTCTGAGCTTGGTGTTTTTCTTGCAGACATTTCACGACTCAAGTAGAGAACATCATCAGTGCTAAAAGGTGTGTGTGTGGAGAGGAGGAGGAGGAGGAGGAAGGGGAGGGGGAGGAGGACTGTGTGGTCCATGGTGCTCTCCAAGCTTGGCAGTTTTGCTGCAGACATTTCATCACCAAACTAGGTCACATAGTCAGCGCTACAAGTGAGTGGGGTTTGCTTCATGTTTATATGCAAGTGGCTAGCCCTGTCAGTGTGGGTGGGAGTGGACCTTGTAGTCTGTTGATTAGGCTGTGGTTTACTGTTTGTCTGAGTTGGTGGTACCTTGATTGGGGCGGGTTTGGTATATTTCTTGATGGTTGGTCTGATGCTAATCTTGGTGTTAGTCTCTGGCTGTTGGTTGCTGGTGGGGAGGTGTTTTGGCCTTTTGTCTCTTTTGAGTGGTATGTAGACGTTGTTTATCTCTACGTGCCTGTTGATGGCTGATGGGCCTTCCAGAAATTCTCTAGCACTTTTGCGCTTGGTTTCATTTAGGGTGCTCACACAGTTCCCCAGCTGAAACTCTATTCTATTCTATTCTATTCTATTCTATTCTATTCTATTCTATTCTATTCTATTCTATTCTATTCTATTCTATTCTATTCTATTCTATTCAGGTCTAGTCCATAGTCCATAGTCTATATCAGAGGTAGGCAACCTTGGCTCTTTTATGATTCAGGAATTCTGGGAGTTGAAGTCCACAAGTCATAAAAGAGCCAAGGTTGCCTACCCCTGGTCTATAGTCTATAGTTTATAGTCTATCCTATCCTGTAATTCTCTTCTTCTCTTCTCTTCTCTTCTCTTCTCTTCTCTTCTCTTCTCTTCTCTTCTCGTCCAGTCTAGCCTAACTGTCAGAATCCATTTATATCACATTCATAAATGTATATTTAAAACATTATCCCCCCCACCTATGGATTCTGCCATCTCCCGAGGAAGAAGGAGCGCATGTGGATTCAGCCTGCCTTAGGTTATTTCAAAGACCAAGGGAAACCTTTTGAACTGGGGGAACAAAGGGGAGGGTTAGAGAAGAAGGCATCTGGCCTGTGTCTCCATTTGAATCTGTAAAGGAAGAAGGCAATAACTGTAAAGATCCGAAGTTCCTTTTTCCCCACGAAAGGGATGACACGAAGTAGAATGATGGGGGCTGACCAAATGGGGTTGAGGGAAGGCGGGTTGAACCGGGTACCCTTTATAAAATTTCAATTTGTAAAACAATACCAAGTCCTGTCTTGTATTTCCACAACCAAACATGTCCTAGTAAAAATTCCTTTTGGACTAGAACTGACTCCAAGAGTTTTTGTTTTCCTAAGACGTGGATTGGGGTGGGTCCTGACACTAACCTAGCCTAGCCTAGTGTATAGTCTATAGTCTATAGTTTATAGTCTATATAGTCTATTCTAACCTGTACTTCTATTATATCCTGTAATTCTATTCTGTTCTGTTGTGTTCTGTTTTGTTCTGTTCCAAATATGAGACAGTGACCAAGCATCCAAATTTGGACCACCTGAACACGGGGATGCTGCAATGGTTGTAAGTGTGAAAAATGGTCGTAAGTCTCTTTTTTTTCAGTGCCGTTGTAACTTTGAGCGGTCGCTAAACGAACTGTTGTAAGTCTACTTGTAAACTATAATCCAGCTGGAAAGAGAGCAGGGAAGCCTAAACAGACCCAGCGAACATTGCATAAACATGGTGATTCTCTCCATCCTTACCTGGTGGCAGGTTGCCCTGGGCCCACGCAAGGTGTGTCAGCTTATCCTGAGCGGGGGGTGGGGGGAGCTTTGTGCAAAAGCCTTTGGGAATTCGCTCCGCTCCGTCAGGGTGACCGAGTTCAGAACAGGCAACTTTCAGGAATGAAAAAGATCTTGAAAACCTCTTTCAGGCAATTGGCGAACCAAAAAGCTATTTGCATAAACATTTGCGCCCCGAATACCATCCTTTTATTAATAAACAAAACAAAGCACAACTCACTTCGTTTGTTCCATTTCTCAGACACGATTTTTGTGACGGACAAGGCTCCCCCCCCAAAAAAAAAATCCTGCTTGAGAATGCCCTCTTGTTACAGGAAAATGTAGGGTAAGCGGAGTGCGTACGTGCGTCTGTGTGCGTACTCCAACAGATAATCTAGAATTAGATTAACCAGTTTTGGTTTATACATGTGCAGTACAAATAACAAACAAATCCTGGATGGATGGATGGATGGATGGATGGATGGATGGATCGATGGATAGATAGATAGATAGATAGATAGATAGATAGATAGATAGATAGATAGATAGATAGATAGATAGATAGATGATAGATAGATAGATAGATAGATAGATAGATAGATAGATAGATAGATAGATAGATAGATAGATAGAACAGAAGAGATTTTGAGGCAAAAAACGCATTTGGACTATCTCTGGAAAGAAGCAGTCTGGCTGTTAGGAGTGAATATTCCACCCTCTCCTTCCTTCCTTCCTTCCTTCCTTCCTTCCTTCCTTCCTTCCTTCCTTCCTTCCTTCTAAATTCCAGGCCTGTCTTCCTTCCTTCCTTCCTTCTTTCTTTCTTTCCTTCCTTCTTTCCTTCCTTCTTTCCTTCCTTCTTTCCTTCCTTTTTTCCTTCCTTCCTTCCTTCCTTCCTTCCTTCCTTCCTTCCTTCCTTCCTTCCTTCCTTGTCCTTGACTTACAACTTTTCATTTAGTGACCGTTCAAAGTTGCAACTGGAAAAAGTGACTTAAGACCCGCTTTTCACACTGACGACCACTGCAGCATCCCCGCGGTCACGTGATCAAAATTTAGACATTTGGCCACGGGTTGCAGGCTCCAAGGGGGTGTCACGAGATCCCCTTTTTGCGACCTTCTAACAAAAAAAGTCAGTGGGAAAGCCGGATCCACTTGACAACCAGGTTACTAATTTAAGAACTCCAGCGATTCACTTAACAACTGTGGCAAGAAAGGTCGCAAAATGGGTCAAAACTCGCTTAGCCACTGCCTCGCTTAGCCATAGAACTTTTGGGCTCTTTCGCGGTTGTGGACTACCTGTAGTAAGTTCTGTGAACCAGGCTACTTCAAGTTTGGTGTCAACGCAGCTAACATCGGATGGTTTTTGCATTGGCAACAGATGTAAACGTAGCCATTTTCTTCCTTTCCCTTTTAGAGTTAGATGATGCTGGGACGGGGGGGGGGGGAATGTGAACAAGAGTTCAGCTAGACATAACAACACTAAACGTAGCGTGATAATCAAGGTTACTGAGCCCAGAGCTGATAAAAGAATTGTTGGGCTGGAGAACTGGAGAGGAAGCCGGTGCTTCAAGCTAATTGGGGAATGTGATTTATGACGGTTAATTGGAGGAGGGAATTGTGCTTTGATAATAGGTGTCCAGGGGAAGGAAATTCAGTTCTTGGCTTCGATTATTTAAGTGCCGATATTATGCTACTCGAATAACTATCCTTTAAGTTAAGGTAAAGAATGCCTCAAAGTTCTTTTGAAGAGTTTCATCTGTCGGAACTGTGACATTTGGGGGCTCAAGTTGCTGGGTGCTGAACCCGGGAACTGGGGCCTACAAAGCAGCTGAGTCTCCCCACTGATACTTCCTCTAGTTGCAGAGGTCTCCAACCTCGGCGACTTGACGACTTGCGGATCTCCACTCCCAGAATTCTCAGCCAGCTGGCTGAGGAATTCTGGGAGTCGAAGTCCACAAGTCGTCAACTCGCCGAGGCTGGAGACCCAAAAAGTCTAGGAATCAGAGCCAGAGAGAGCAGCGTCTGCTTAAGCTTCCGATGCTGGTTTGTGGAATGAGCTGATGGGTCTTCATGGGCCTCAGCTCACTCCGGAGGAAACCAGAACATCATCTTGCTTGGTTCCAAATCCCACTTGTTCTCCTAAACCTCTTGAGATGCCTTCAAAAAAGGATCTGCTTGGCGAAGGAAGGAGAAAGGAGAGGGCCAGGCTTTTGTTACTCCTCAGGAGAAGATATATGGGGAGGGACTTTGCTGGCCAGGTGTGGTTGCCCCGGTTCATTGGCCCCAGTTACCAGAGCCAGCGGGATCTGTCCGGAGGCATCCAGGGTCCATTCGTGGAACTGCAGAGCCAAGGCCTGCTCGCGCAGCTGGTTCACTTGAGCTTTGATGTTTTCCACATCCTCCCGATGGTGCCGTTTCTCTTCCACCAAGTTCTTCATCTGAGCAAGTCTGAGGGACACAAGGGTAACGTGGTTAGATCGGTGTTCTTAAAGTCAGGAGAAGTCAAGTAACAGAATAACAGGATTGGAAAGGACCTTGGAGGTCTTCCAGTCCAACCACCTACTCAAGCAGGAGACCTTACGCCATTCATGGACAAATAGCTGTCCGGTCTCTTCTTAAAAACTTCCAGTGTTGGAGCATTCACAGCTTCTGGAAGCAAGGAGTTCCACTGGTTAATTGTTCTCACTGTCAGGAAGTTTCTCCTTAGTTTTAGGTTGCTTCTCTCATTGAGGAGTTTCCATCTGTTGCTTCTTGACTTGCCTTCAGAGGCCTTGGAGAACAGCTTGACTCCCTCTCCTTTGGGGCAGCCCCTGAGATACTGGTCCTTCTCTTTGTTAAACTAGACAGACCCAATTCCAGCAACCATTCCTTGTATGTTTTAGCCTCCAGTCCCCTGATCATCTTTGTTGCTCTTCTCTGCACTCTATCTAGAGTCTCCACATCTTTTTCATATCGTGATGGCAAACATGTGGTTGTTTATTGCCAATCATCCCACCGACACTGACAGGTCAAGCCACTGTGTATGAACAGGGGCAAACTCCACTCCCTTCTAGCACTGATGATGTTCCCTAGTCGGGTCATGAAATGTCTGCAAGAAAACCACCCAGCTCAGAGAGCAACAGGGACCCCACAATTCTCCTCCTCCTCCTCCTCCTCCTCCTCCTCCTCTTGTTCCTCCTCCTCCTCCTCCTCTTCTTCCTCCTCCTCCTCCTCCCTTCTAGCGCTGATGATGTTCCCTAGTGGGGTCATGAAACATCTGCAAGGAAACCACCCAGCTCAGAGAGCACCAGGGATCCCACAATTCTCTTCCTCCTCCTCCTCCTCCTCCCTCCTAGCGCCGATGACGTTCCCTAGTGGGGTCATGAAACATCTGCAAGGAAACCACCCAGCTCAGAGAGCACCAGGGACCCCACAATTCTCTTCCTCCTCCTCCTCCTCCTCCTCCCTCCTAGCGCCGATGACGTTCCCTAGTGGGGTCATGAAACATCTGCAAGGAAACCACCCAGCTCAGAGAGCACCAGGGACCCCACAATTCTCTTCCTCCTCCTCCTCCTCCTCCCTCCTAGCGCCGATGACGTTCCCTAGTGGGGTCATGAAACATCTGCACCGAGGACCCCACCATTCAACTCTGGGCGACACTTATTCTCTCCTAGTAGCAACCCCAGCTTTCTGTTTGAACCGGCTCGCGCCCGTGGGACCTACTCACTTATGCATCGTTGTGTCAGGCACTCGCTTTTTCAGCTGGTCCGTGATGGCCTTCAGCCCGCGCACGTAGGGGTTCGGCTTGGCGGTCACGTCGTAGGCCGGGTTATGCCTCATGAGGTATTCGCCCAGGAAAAGCATCGGGTTAAAGGGGCAGGCTTCGGACTCCTTCGGATCCAAGGCCTGCTTCCGTTCTGCCACCCGCAGCAGCTTCTCCACGGCGGGCACCAAGGTGGGCAGCAGCTTGTCGAGGAGGTAGGCCCGGGTCTCCAGAGTCATGGACTCCGTGTTGAACCAGTCCTGGGACAAACGATCAGGCGGGTCTTTCTCTTCCTCCTTCTTCTGCTGCAGCGTTCGCTTCTGCAACTTCTCCGTCTTGATGCCCTGCAGCGCCAGCGCCCGCGGCTGGACGTGGTCGTGGAAGACGGCCTTCCACTCAGCATCCACGCTGGGAGACGGAGTGCCAAGGGTCACCCCCGATTTTTGCTTTTCGGCTTCGCCGGGTAGCTGGTCGCTGTTGTCGATTTCGGTGCCCTCGGCCTGGCGTGGGGTTGTGGCCATGTTTGGGCCCCTGCAAGGAAAGAGGAGAAGGAAGGGTTGAGTGATTCCGAGGAGGTGTGAAGGACAGGGCGGGGTTCTCCCTAACCCCAAGAGCCTTAAAACCACCCCTTTCATTATTTACTGACATGGGGGGGGGGGCGGCTTGCAATCCAGCCCTTCAAGGTAGCGAGACAGTTGTGAAGTCGGTTTGGCCCCATTTGGCGACTTTTATCGCTTGAAATCCAGACCTCTCAAACGTTCGGAAACCGAATTGGACTACTTCAAAATAGCAGAATAACAGCGCTGGGAGGCACCTTGGAGGTCTTCTAGTCCAACCCCCTGCTCAGGCAGGAAACCCTATACCATTTCAGACAAATGGCTGTCCAGTCTCTTCTTAAAAACTTCCAGTGTTGGAGCATTTACCACTTCTGGAGGCAGGTTGTTCCACTGGTTAATTGTCCTCACTGTCAGGAAGTTTCTCCTTAGTTCCAGGTTGCTTCTCTCCTTGACTAGTTTCCATCCGTTGCTTCTTGTCCTGCTTTCAGGTGCTTTGGAGAACAGCTTGACTCCCTCTTCTTTGGGGCAGCCCCTGAGATATTGGGACACAGCTATCATGTCCCCCCTCGTCCTTCTGTTCATTAAACGAGACATTCCCCATTCCAGCAACCGTTCCTTCATATGTTTTAGCCTCCAGTCCTCCGATCACCTTTGTTGCTCTTCTCTGCACTCTTTTTAAGTTGGACCTCATACTAAGAAATCCCGAGCATATTGGGGTTTGTTTTACCAATGGTTAACCGACAGAAACAGAGTTTAGATAGAAAGTTGGAAATAGGAGAAAGTGCGGATTATAGGAGGAAGATCTATAGCGGATTAGCAAATATTTTGATGGTTGTACAATTAATGTCAATGTGGAAAATACTATTTTTAACAATATGATTGCTATGTTTATTTATTTATTTTTATTTAATCCCATTTATATCCCGCCCTTCTCCGAAGACTCAGGGCGGCTTACAATTTTAAGCACAAACCAATGTGCTTAGCAATAGCCTTCATTCTATGTATATGCCTGCTTATTAGGGCTTTCGCCCCCCCCCCCAAGCAGCATTATTACAAAGTCAGCTTATTGCCCCCAACAATCTGGGTCCTCATTTTACCTACCTCGGAAGGATGGAAGGCTGAGTCAACCTTGAGCCTGGTGGGACTCGAACCTGCACTAATTGCAGGCAGCTGGTGTTACTTAAGGAGGCATTAGCCCACTGCTCCACCAAGGCCCTTGGTGATGATTATTGTATTCTAATATATTTTTAATAAAAGGGACGCGGTGGCTCAGTGGGTTAGGACGCTGAGCTTGTCAATCAGAAGATTGGCGGGTCGAATCCCAAGTGCCGCGTAGCAGAGTGAGCAGCTGTTACTCGTCCCAGCTTCTGCCAACCTAGCAGTTCGAAAGCACGTAAAAATGCAAGTAGAAAAATAGGGACCACTCCGGTGGGAAGGTAACAGCGTTCCGTGCGCCTTTGGCGTCTAGTCATGCCGGCCACATGACCACGGAGACGTCCTCGGACAAGCGCTGGCTCTTCGGCTTTGAAACGGAGATGAGCACCGGCCCCTAGAGTTGGAAACGACTAGCACGCATGTGCGGGGGAACCTTTACCTTACCTTTAATATTTTTAAACCTAGATGACAACAGACAGTTCAATGTAGAAATGGAATTTTTGACATATTATTATTATTACATAAAACTTTTATTCATAAAACATGAAACTCAGTCGACTGAACACTCAAACTGACTGGCAATAATGATTGACACGGGTTGCTGCCAGCATCCTAGGTTTCAACCAGGTATCTCCTTAAAATGTAAGAGGTTCCGAGTAGCGCATTTTTTTTTGCAGCTTTGGTGGAGTTATTGCAGGAAGCTGCAATTTCTTGATGTATTTTGCAAAGTTTTTGGACATAGTTCCCAGCGCCCCGATGACAATGGGTATCACTGTTACGCGTTTCATCCATAATTGCGCAGTTTCGATGGCCAGGTTGCGGTATTTCGTAATTTTTTCCAGTTCTTTGTCTTCGACTCTGGTATCTTCTGGTACAGCGATATCAATCAGCTGTACGCTTCGGTGGCGGCGGTTGTTGTTTTATTATTATTATTATTATTATTATTATTATTATTATTATTATTATTATTATTATTATTATTATTATTCCACTGGGCATTGTGTAAAAAATACGACTTTCCTGTGTCCGAAAAGTCGTGGGAACATAGGGTAGAAAAAGTTGTCGAGAATGAGAGGGTGAAGATCTTGTGGGACTTCCGAATACAGACAGATCGCCATTTGGAACACAACACGCCAGATATCGCAGTCGTAGAGAACCGAAGCGTACAGCTGATTGATATCGCTGTACCAGGAGATGCCAGAGTCGAAGAAAAAGAACTGGAAAAAATTCCGAAATATCGCGACCTGGCCATCGAAACTGCGCGATTATGGATGAAACGTGTAACAGGGACACCCATTGTCATCGGGGCGCTGGGAACTAGGTCCAAAAACTTTGCAAAACACATCAAGAAACTGCAGCTTCCTGCAATAACTCCAGCAAAGCTACAAAAAACTGCGCTACTCGGAACATCTTACATTTTAAGGAGACTCCTGGTTGATACCTAGGATGCTGGCAGCAACCCGTGTCAACCATTAGCGCCAGTCAATTTTGAGTGTTCACTTGACTGAGGTTCATGTTCAATAAATAAAAGATAATAATAATAGAAAGCAATCCCACGTATTTCTGGGGGCTTACCTTTTGGGACAGGTCTGACCTGAAAATGCCTGGGAATTTAAGTCGGGGCTGTCTAATTTTAGCCGCCCACAACCTCTTGCAGAGACTTCCAGCGGCTCTCTTGTGCAGAATCCGGCCGTGTGTATGTTTGAGGTTGCTAGGCAACAGCCAGTGGCGGGGGGGGGGGCGGCAATCCATCTTCTCGGGCAGCTGAGAAGGGCCAAGGTTCTCATCCTTGTTTCATCTCGGGCTTGTGAGAACCGAGAAAGAACCAAGGGGACGGGAGGGGTGGAGAGGAAACCCCAACCATTAATGGTCCTGGACCTTCTCAAGGGAAGCGTCTCCAGCCCCGGTTCAGACTCGCCAAGAGACTACGGCAACCAGGGCTGTGGCTGTAAACCCAGGATGGAAAAGAACTCAGCTGCTGGGCAAAATGATTTGTCAGTTCTTTGTCCTGTGTGTGTGTGTGTGGGGGGGGGTGTAACAGAGCTTGGAGAGCACAATGTAAGGGTTGATTTGTAAGCGCTGGATAGAAGGCGTTGATGCCCATCCTGGCTTCTCTCCAAGCCTTGTAAAGCAAGGCCAGTGTAGCCAGGGCCAGCAAAGGGCATCATTAGCATATTTCACATCGATTGCAGTCAAGAAAGATGCCCTGAAGTGTTAGTACCGTTTTTATAAGGCCACGCTTGGAATACGGCATCCAGTTTTGGTCACCACCATGTCAAAAAAGATGTGGTGACTCTGGAAAGAGGGCAGAGAAGAGTAACAAAGAGGATCAGGGGACTGGAGGCTAAAACATACCAGGAACGGTGGCTGGAATTGGGTCTGTCTAGTTTAATGAAGAGAAAGACCAGGGGGGACATGATAGCAGTCTTCCAGTATCTCAGGGGCTGCCCCAAAGAAGAGGGAGTCAAGCTATTCTCCAAAGCACCTGAAGGCAGGACAAGAAGCAACGGATGGAAACTGATCAAGGAGAGAAGCAAGCTGGAACTAAGGAGAAACTTCCTGTCAGTTAGAACAATTAACCAGGGGAACAACCTGCCTCCAGAAGCAGTGAATGCTCTAAACACTGGAGGTTTTTAAGAAGAGATAAGGCAGCCATTTGTCTGAAACAATATTGGGTTTCTTGCTTGAGCAGGAGGTTGATCTAGAAGACCTCTTAAGATCCCTTCCAACTTTGTTATTCTGTTTAATGATGGGCAATGGAGGTTGTCAAAAATAGACCGAACAACCATTTATCTGGAATGGTACTATAGGCTCTCCTGCTTGAGCAGGGGGTTGGACTAGAAGACCTCCAAGGTCCCTTCAAGCCATGTTATTCTGTGATTTTGTCATCCTGTCACTTGCTCTCTAGGTACCTGTGGCCGGTCGTTTATTTATCAAGGACTGGCTTTGAGGAAAAGGCCACTGTTTAGGCCTTAAGGCAGAAATAATTAATAATAATAATAATAATAATAATAACAACAACAACAACAACAATAATAATAATAATAATAACAACAACAACAATAATAATAATAATAATAATAATAACAACAACAACAAAGAAGAAGAAGAAGAAGAAGAAGAAGAAGAAGAAGAAGAAGAAGAAGAAGAAGAAGAAGAAGAAGAAGAAGAAGAAGAAGAAGAAGAAGAAGAAGAAGTTGGAAGGGACCTTGGAGGTCATCTAGTCCAACCCCCTGCTCAGGCAGGAAACCTTATACCATTTCAGACAAATGGCTGTCCAGTCTCTTCTTAAAAACTTCCAGTGTTGGAGCATTCACTGCTTCTGGAGGCAAGGAGTTCCACTGGTTAATTGTTCTAACTGTCAGGAATTATACCTTACACGAGAAAAGAAGATCAGAGAAATGACAAGAAGCTTCATAGCTAATGTGAGACTACTCCAGTGCAGGGGATCTGCAAACTTAGCCAGTTTAAGACTTGTGGACTTCAACTCCCAGAATTTTGGGAGCTGAAGTCCACAAGTCTTAAAATGGTCAAGGTTGCAGACCCCTGTCTTAGACACTAGCTTGGGGATGTAGCTTGTTAGCTTCAAAAGGTGGGGACTTCAGCTCCCAGAATTCCTTAGCCAACATTAGAGAATTGCTAGCTGGGGAATTCTGGGAGTTGAAGTCCACAAGTCTTAAAGTGGCCAAGTTTGAGGATCCCGGGTCCAGAGTAATCCCAACATTTGCCAGAAGGATATAGCAAAGACTAGATAAAGACAACAATCTTTTGCAAGCAGGCTAACAGAATAAGAAAAATACGGGTAGTCCTCGACTTACGACCACATTCGAGCCCAACATTTACGCTGCTCAGTGAGACGTTTGCTAAGTGAGTTTTGCCCCAGCTTACGACTTTTCTTGCCGCTTGCCACTAACTGTTAAGTTAGTCACCCGGTTGTGAAGTGAATCCGGCTTCCCCCGGAAGGTCACAAAAGCAGATCATGGGACCCCGTCGTAAATATGAACCAGTGGCCAAGCGTCTGAGTTTTGATTGTGTGGCAGTTGGGATGATGCAACCGTCATTAAGCATGAAAAATGGTCGTAAGTCACTCTTTACAGTGATGATGTGACTTTGAACGGTCACTAAACAGACCGTGGTAAGTATATCTGAAGAGGGAGGCTAAATTTAAGGAAACTGAGGTCGGGGCAGCTGTCAAAACGTACCTTGGCGTTAACCATTTTATACGGCAGGCACCCGGGCAGTCCGAACTGCTAACTTTGCTCTGCCAACGAATAAAGAACAAGACTGTCTGATCCGGAAACTGGGAAAGATCACATATCCATGGCAAAGAAAAGAGACTCAAGGAGAATGTGCAGGTTAGTGCACCGGGGTATGATTCGCACTCGCAAATTAGTCCGACAAAGGCACAAGAGACACACACACACCAAGAAAGAAATGCCAAGGTTTAAAAAAATGGTTTTTGCTCCACTGCCTTGCACGGATTACACCAATCAAAGCAGAAAGTGGAACAGAGCAAAGCTCTCTTTGTGTGTGTGTGTGTGTGTGTGTGTGTGTGTGTGTGTGTGTGTGTGTTTGTGTATTTGTGTACCAGGGTGGCAAAATATTTGATTATTCTTGTGAGGATCCTGGATACACTGGAAGTTTTTAAGAAGAGAGTGGACAACCACCTGGTGTAGTAGGGTGTAGTAGGGCTTCCTGGCTGAGCAGGGGGTTGGACTAGATGACCTCCGAGGTCCCTTCCAGCTCTGTTATTATTATGGTCAGCAAGCTCGCCGTTTGGAAAAGCAAAGTAGAGGTAGGCCCCTGCCTTATGGCCACAACTGAGCCCAAAATTTCTGTTGCTAAATGGGATATTTGCTAAGTGAGTCTTGTCCCATTTTATGACCTTCCCAGCCACCATTGTTAAGTGAGTCACTGTGGTTGTTAAGTTAGTGACACGGTTGTTAAGCGAATCTGGCTTCCCCCCACTGACTCTGCTTAGTCGCCAAAGGGGATCGCGTGATCCCGAGGACAGTGCGACCGTCGCAAATACGAGTCAGTTGCCAAGTGTCCGAATGTAAATCACGTGACCGAAGGGATGCCGCCACGGTCGTTAAGTGTGAACAACGGTCCTACGTCAGTTTTTTCAGTGACGTTGTGACTTTGAACGGTCACTAGACGAACTGCCGTAAGCCAAGGACTGCCCGTAAACAAGACTACGTATTGTGTGCCTGTATCAATTAAATTCATACAGGCACTCCTCGACTTTCAACAGTTCATTTAGCGACCGTTCAAAGTTACAACGGCACTGAAAAAAAGAGACTTGCGATGTTTTTTCACACTTAAGGACCGTTGCAGCATCCCCAGGGTCACATGATCGAAATTCAGACGCTGGGCAACTGACTCACCTTTATGACGGTCACACCGTCCCAGTGTCACGTGATCCCCTTTTGCGACCTTCTGCCAAGCAAAGTCAATGGGGGAAGCCGGATTTGCTTAACGACCGCGTGGCTAATTTAACAACTACAGCGATTCGCTTAAGAACTGTGGGAAGAAAGATAGCAAAACGGGGCGAAACTCAGTGTAACAAGTGCCTCGCTTAGCAATAGAAAGTGGACGATCCCTTATATAGGAGCCAGCCGTGTGCTGCAGCTGCCAAAAAAGCCAACACAGTTCTAGGCTGCATCAACAGGACAGAATCAAGATCACGTGAAGGGTTAATACTACTTTACAACTCCTTGATAAGGCCACACTTGGAATACTGCATCCAGTTTTGGTCACCACGATGTAAAAAAGATGTCGAGACTCTAGAAAGGGTACAGAGAAGAGCAACAAAGATGATCAGGGGACTGGAGGCTAAAATGTATAAGGAACGGTTGCTGGAATTGGGTATGTGTAGTAGTTTAATGAAGAGAAGGGTAAAGGGTGACATGATAGCAGCCTTCCAGTATATCAAGGGGCTGCCCCAAAGAAGAGGCAGTCAAGCTATTCTCCAAAGCACCTGAAGGCAGGAGAAGAAGCAACGGATGGAAACTCATCAAGGAGAGAAGCAACCTGGAACTAAGGAGAAACTTCCTGACAGTCAGAACAATTAACCAGTGGAACTCCTTGCCTCCAGAAGTGGTGAATGCTCCAACACTGGAAGTTTTTAAAGAAGAGACTGGACAGCCATTTGTCTGAAATGGCATAGGGTTTCCTGCCTGAGCGGGGGGCTGGACTAGATGACCTCCAAGGTCCCTTCCAACTCTATTATTATTATTATTATTATTATTATTATTATTATTATTATTATTATTATTATTATTATTATTATTATCATCGTCCTCATTTTTGCTATCCTTTACGTGGTTTCTTCTCATCTTGTTTACTTTTCCTCTACGTGCGTTTTCAAAATCTGCTCACCCTTCAGCTTCTTCCTATGCTGTTTTTGGCTGTTCCCTGGCTATGCTTTCACGGCTTTCCAAGTATTTTCCTCTTTTCCAAGACACGCTGAGTGTTCTCAAATGTCGCTGGAATTCCAGAGCGTAAAGCCAAGACGTTTACTGTAAATACTGTAACTGGCAAGGGGTTTGCTTGTGGCTCTTGCAAAAAAAAAAAAAAAAGAGAGAGAGAGAAAAATTGGAATTGGGTCCACAGCGAAGTCACCGTTGCCTTCATCGGAACTGGGGGGGGGGGCAAGCACTGCGTGGAGGCTGGTTGTAAGAACGCTCTGCAAATCCTGGTGCCACGTTTATACCACATTATGAGCCTTGGTGGAGCAGTGGGCTAATGCCTCCTCAAGTAACACCAGCTGCCTGCAATTAGTGCAGGTTCGAGTCCCACCAGGCTCAAGGTTGACTCAGCCTTCCATCCTTCCCAGGTAGGTAAAATGAGGACCCAGATTGTTGGGGGCAATTAAGCTGACTTTGTAATAATGCCGCTGTGGTGTGTGTGAAAGCCCTAATAAGCAGGCATATACATAGAATGAAGGCTACTGCTAAGCTTGTAAGCCGCCCTGAGTCTTCGGAGAAGGGCGGGATATAAATGGAATTAAAATAAAATAAATAAAATAAATAAATAAATCCAAATTAAGGGAGTGCAGAGCCAACTTACAACCGTCCCTTTAGTGACACTTCGAAGCCAAGAAGGGCGCTGAAAAAAAATGGATTTACGACTGCTTTTTCCCCACTTACGACCGTTGCAGCGCCAGTCAACATTTGGTACTTTGGCAACTGGCATGCTGCACTGTCCCAGGGTCACGTGACCTTCCCATCCGGCTTCGGGCAAGCAAAAAGTCAAGGGGAGGGGGGGGGGGGAAAGAAGCCAGATTCGCTTAACGACCGTGGGATTCGCTTAAGAACTGCGGTGATTCGGTTAACAACGGTGGCAAAAAGCAGGTTGCAACGTGAGGCGCAACTCCCTTAACATGCAAAAACATACTAAGAACGGGCTAAAGCACAGGGAGAACGGTTGCAGGAATTGGGTATGACTAGTCTAGGTTTTTTTTTTATTAAAAAGGTTTACAAATTTTTTTTTACAAATCATCCCCAAAACCCACCCACCCCAACCCCCCCCTCCCCCCCCACTTCCCAGAGCTGAATACAGGGTCATAAATATAATAATCATATTCTAACTAAAATTATCCATTATAAAATTAACCAAATTCATAATGTGCTTTAACTCTAACATTGATACATTCAGATTATTAGAAACATAATAATAACTTAAACAAAATATAATCAATACTAATACTGAAATTAATAAAAATCTAAGATCTACTCATAAGCTAAATGGAACTTTTTAGTCCCATATTTATTCTGAATATAAGCTATCCATCTCCTCCAAACTGAAATATATCTTTCTTGCGAATGATCCTTCAAATAAGCAGAAATCTTAGACATTTCTGCAAGATTCGATACCGGTATGACTAGTCTAGTGAAAAGAAGGACATGACATTCCAATATCTCAGGGGCTGCCCCAAAGAAGAGGCAGTCAAGCTCTATCTCCAAAGCCCCTGAAGGCAGGGCAAGAAGCAACGGATGGAAACTCATCAAGGTGAGAAGCAACCTGGAACTAAGGAGGAATTTCCCGACAGTGAGGACAATTAACCAGTGGAACTCCTTGCCTCCAGAAGTTGTGGGTACTCAACACGGGGGGGGGGGGGTTCAAGAAAAGACCGGACAGCTACCTGCCTGAAATGATACAGGGTCTCCTTCTTAAGCAGGGGGTTGGACTAGAGGGACCTCCGAGGCCCCTTGCAACTCTGTTATTCTGTTAAAACGTCTATTGCCTCGCTTAGCAATGGAAATTTTGGGCTCTGTGATGGCCGTAAGTCGAGGACTACCTGTGGAGACCAACTCTTGCGCTGCTCCGATGCCAGCACAGCAAAGTTAAGCAGAGGGAAACGCTTCCAATTTGGGGCAGAACTCTTATGCATTTAATTCGACTTTGCTTTGAAAACAGGGAGCTTTTTCTGTTTGGGAGAACCCCCAAATTGTCAAGAGCTTTTTTTTTTTTTTGCCCTTTCACTCCTTGAGTCGGGAGGTTTCGGCGTGACTAGAGCCGGTGGGGTTCAGCAACAAGGCTAGGGCTTAATACAGGTAGTCCTCCAGGTACAGATGGATCTACCTGGGCTGGCGGAGGCAGTCTGGGAGTCCCCCCCCCCTCTGAAAGTCGCCGAGATCGAAGGGCGTTGGTGACCTCTTCGATCAGCAGGGGGCAGAGTTGCCTGGATTGCCCACGTTCATTTAGCCTATACGGCATCTGCAGAGGTCAGGCAATCGCTGACATGCAACTTTAGTTTAAAGAAAGAGAAAGAGAAATAGAAATAAGAGAACTAGAACATCAGAGTCGATTCCATTTCCATCCAGGGGAATGTTTAGAAGCCTGGCAGGGAAATTTGCCGGTTGTAGCCAAGAAGGGGAGGTTTGGGGCTTCGGGGCAGGAAACCTGTGTTTGAGACCAGCCGTGGAGATCCCCTTTGGCCATCCCGTCTCACCTGACTGGAGAGAGAGAGGGAGAGGGAGGGACAGGGAAGGACAGGGAGAGAGGGAAGGAGGAAGAGAGAAAGAGGGAGGTAGGGAGAGAGGGAAAGGGAGAGGGAGGGAGAGAGAGAGGCTTAGGGAAAGAGAGGGAGGGAGGGAGAGAGGGAGAAAGAGGGAGGGAGGGAGGGAGAGGGAGGAGAGAAGGAGAGAGAGAGGGAGGAGGGAGGGAAAGAGGGAGAGAGAGGGAGGGAGAAAGAGGGAGGGAGAGGGAGAGGGAGAAAGAGGGAGGGGGAGGGAGGGAGAGGGAGAGAGAGAGAGAGAGAGGGAGGGAGGGAGAAAGGGAGGGAAAGAGAGGGAGGGAGAGGGAGAAAGAGGGAGGGAGAGGGAGAAAGAGGGAGGGAGGGAGGGAGAAAGAGGGAGGGAGAGAGGGAAGAAGGGAGAGAGGGAGAGAGGGAGAGAGAGGGAGAGAGAGAGAGAGGGAGAGAGAGAGAGGTAGGGACAGAGTACGCATGGGAATCTCCCTGGCGATTTTCCTACCACAGATCCAGCTGTTGCAGAGGCTGGGAGCTAAGATCGTTTAAACTGCCCAGCCCTGAATTGCTTTAGGGTTTCATCCGCATCGGCCATGGTGGCATCACTGTCAGCACTTGGAAAAATTGGGAATGTGACCGTTCAGTTACAAACGGTACTGGAAAAAGTGACTTATGACCATTTTTTCCACACTTACGACCATTGCAGCATTCCCAGGATCACGGGATCGAAATTCGGACACTTGGCAACTGGTTCACATTTGTGACACTCGCCTTGTCCCGAGGTCACGTGATCCCCTTTTTGCGACCTTCTGACAAGCAAAGTCAATGAGGAAGCTGGAGTCAATTCAGAAGTGCAGTGATTCACTTAACAACTGTGGCAAGAAAGGTCATAAAATGGGGCAAAACGCATTAAAAACTGTCTTGCTGAGCAACATATACTTTTGGCTGTTATCGTTGTCAGTCAAGGATTACCTGTACTTTCCCCATTTTATGGCACTACCAGTTCTTGCTTGCAGGCAAATGATGGCATTATTATTATTATTATTATTATTATTATTATTATTATTATTCACACAGTTGGCCAGATGTTTTCCAATTCCTTCTCTTCTGCTGTCTCCAGGCACTGCCAAATCCACTATCCAGACTTTTTTCTAATAGTTGTTGTTGTTATTATTATTATTATCATCATTTATTATTATCATCATTTGCCTGCAAGCAAGAGCTGATGGGATCATAAAATAGAGAAAGTCATAGAAAAGGATAAAGTTAAACTGCTCTGGGACTTCAGAATTCAAACAGACAAGCACCTGCAACATAACACCTTGTTATCGACTTAACAATTGTCGATAAGAAAGACAAAAATGTCTGGAGAGTGGACGTGGCAGTGCCTGGAGACAGCAGAACAGACGAGAAAGAACTGGAGAAGATAACAAAATGCAAAGACCTACAAATAGAAATAGAAAGAGTGTGGCAAAGGCAAGCAAGGGTGGCACCAATAGTCATAGGCGCCTTGGGTGCAATCCCAGAACAACTGGAGCACCACTTGGACACCATCATCGGCATTGACAAATTCGTCATGAGTCAATTGCAAAAGGCGGCCTTACTGGGAACTGCTTGCATCCATCGACGAGATCTGTGATACCATCAAACATCCACATCTGCCTATCCCAGGTCCTTGGGAAGGACTCGACAGGTAGACAGAAATGCCAAATCCAGTCTAAACATCTGGCTGACTGTGCAATGGTTAATAATAATAATAATAATAATAATAATAATAATAATAATAATAATAATAATAGTACTAGTAGTAGTACTACTAGTAGTACTACTACTAGTAGTAGTAATTTAAGTTTATATGCTGCCCACCTCCGTATCAAGCTACTCTGGGTGGCATATTGGAGGCAAAAGAGACTGGATGCTAAGACCTTTCGGTGGGCTTCTGGGTCACACTCAGAAGGAGAAGCAGAGAAATGCAACAGCTTGCCTTCAGTGTGGAAAAAACTTCCCCAGTTCAATGGCTGCCTGCCGGCCTGCTTGGTAGTTGCAAGAGGCTGCCCTTTACACCCACAAAGTGGCCACGATCCTAATGGGCAGTTCTTAAGATCCCCTCCCACAGAACACTTCTGCTTCTTTCATCAGCCATGTGCCCTAAAGTCAGGGCTGCAGACAGAACGTAGGAAGAGCGACACCCTTGATTCCCTTGCCAGCTTTCAGAGAAAGAGCAACTAAGGTGATCCAAGGCCTGGAGAAGGACGGTTGCAGGATTTGGGAATGGCCAGTCTGGCGAAAAGAAGGACGAGGGGGGACGTGATAGCAGCGTTCCAGTATCTCAGGGGCTGCCCCAAAGAAGAAGAGGGGGTCAAGCTATTCTCCAAAGCCCCTGAAGGCAGGAGAAGAAGCACCGGATGGAAACTAATCCAGGAGAGAAGCAACCTGGAATTAAGGAGAAACTTCCTGGCAGTGAGGACAATTAACCAGTGGAACAGCTTGCCACCAGAAATCGTGTGCGCTCCATCACCGGAGGCTTTTAAGAAGAGACTGGACAGCCATTTGTCCGAAATGGTATAGGGTTTCCTGCCTGAGCAGGGGGTTGGACTAGATGACCTCAAAGGTCCCTTCCAGCTCTGTTATACTATATTCCAGTGATATCGAACCTTTTAGAGACTGAGTGCCGAAACTACAACCCAAAACCCACTTACGTATCGTCGGGTGCCAGGTGGGCGTGGCCCGTTGGGTGGGCGTGGCCGCGGTGGTAACGGCAGACTGGGTGGGACTAAAAAGTTCAATCCATCAATTCCAACTTTGTGAGATCTTTTTTTTCCTGTGAGAAGTTTGAAATTGATTGATTGATTGAACCTTTTTTTTTTTTTGCACACGGCGGCGGAGGCCTAAAGCGAAAAGATTTTATAAAACCCAGCTGAAGGCCTAGGACTGGGGTGACGGTGCTCGTGCCCACAGAGAGGGCATGCGTGCCATAGGTTCGCCACCACGGCTATATTCTCAGAGCCATTATTTGATACATGGAGGAAGAATTTCCTGAGAGAATGATTAACCAGTGGAACAGCTTCCCTTGAGAAGTTGTGGGTACTCCATCACCGGGGGTTTTAAATCAGAGACTGGACAGCCATTTGTCTGAAATGGTGTAGCGTTTCCTGCTTGAACAGAGGGCTGGACTAGAAGACCTCCAAGATCCCTTCCAACTCTATTCTGACTGACCGAATTGCTCTCTCTCAGCCTGCAACTATTTAAGTGAGAGTAAAATCCAGCCCACATTAGAGCAGTGCTTTTCACCCACAGTCAGTTTAAGATGCATGGACTTCAACTCCCAGAATTCCCCAGCAAGCATATCATCGCTGGCTGGGGAATTCTGGGGGTTGAAGTCCATGCATCTTAAAAGTGGCTGTGGGTGACAAGCACTGCTAGGGGCCGAGGTTTCTTCTGGGCTGGCAGTCAAGGCTTCTGCAGCCTCAGCTGGCTGGGGGGACCCAAGCCATCCCCCCACCCCCTCTGCAAGCCTATTGTGAAAATGCAACCCCAATTTAGTCCAGCTGGGTAACAACTACAACTCCCAGAATTCCAAGCCAGGCTTGGTAGCTGGTCTCTGCTGTTAGTGGGGTTGTTCCAGCAACACAGACATAGACACACAAACAGACACATGCACAGACATGTAGACACACATATACAGACAGACACACACATACAGACATATAAACACAGACATATACACACAGACATATACACAGACAGGCATAAACAGACACACACAGACACACAGAGACACATACAGATACCGACACATACAGCCACACACACAAACACATATAGACACAGACACAGACATATAAACAGACACACACAGACACACAAACACACATACAGAGGGCCTTCTCTGTGGGCGCTCCGGCTCTTTGGAACCAACTGCCGGTTGAGCTCCGGATGGCATCGGACCTTCGCTCCTTCCGGCGCGGTCTGAAGACCCATTTATTTGAACTAGCTGGTCTGGCCTGATGGGGGACGTTAGGGTTTTTTAATGGGTTTCTTATATTATTATTTTATTTTTTAACTGGGCACTTGTTTAATTCCCTTTTAATTTTTGTAATTGCTATTTATACATGCCCTGTTCACCGCCCTGAGTCCTTCGGGAGAAGGGCGGTATACAAATTTAATAAAAGCAAATAATAAAAGCAAAAAAGCAAACATACAGATACCGACACATACAGACACAGACACACAAACACACATAGATAGACACAGACACATACACAAACACACACAGACATATACACACAAACATATACCCAAACGGACAGGCATACACAGACACACACAGACATATAGACCCACAGGCCTACACAAAGACACCCACCCACAGACACACATAGACATACAGACACACAAACAGCACGCCCACACACAAAGACACAGACACACACACAAACAGCGGATCGGCTCATCCTGCGAAGCGGGCGCGCAAGAGTTAACCGCACCCGCAGGAGGCGGGGCCGCGGCCAAGGGGGCGTGGCGAGGGAGCGAGGGGCGGGGTTGAGGGACGGGCGGCCCGGCGGCTTGACAGGTGACGCATGCGCGCTGCCGCCTCATTGTGCCCGGCCGGCCCAACCCCGCCGCGCCTCAGTCGGCGAGCGAGCGTTGGCGGGGGAGGCCGCCATCGCCGCCGCTTTCGCGCTCCGGCTCGGGCCGCCTTTCCTCTCGCTCGGACGCCCGCCCGCCATGGAATAACCAAAGAGGGGGGGGCTCTTGGCAGGCCCCGCCGCGCCCCGATGGCTCTGGTGACGGTGCAGCGCTCGCCTACCCCCAGCGCCACCTCCAGCCCCTGCGCCTCGGTGAGTTGCCCGGCGTGAGGGGGGAAATCGCGCCGTTGGCGCTGCTGCTGCTGCTGCTGCTGCTGCGGCTCCTCAAGCGCGGCGGCTACTGCGCAGGCGCGGCGCGCGCTCGGCTCGCCCCCCCCCCTCCCCGCCCCGGCGCCGCTTGTGTGTTTTTCGGTATTTTGTCCCGCTCTCGCCACCGTCCTCCCCCCCCTCCCTCCTGCCTTGACAGCTGCAGAGCCCGTTCATTTGCTTCCCTTCATTCATTCATTCATTCATTCATTCATTCATCTTCCCTGCCTTCCTCTCGCCTCTTCTTCCTTCCAAAATGGAGGCTGCGGCTGGGAGGAGGAGGAGGGGGCGCCTCGGGGTGACCCTGGGCGGTTGCTGCCCTCCCTTCTCCAGCTACACACACCTCAGAGCTGTGTGTGTGTGTGTGTGTGTCTTCTCCACACCTTGGCACAGTTTTGTGTTGGGGCCTGTAGGGGTGACCCACACCCCGTTACTCATAGGCTGGGTTGTTTTTCTGCCGAAAAGGTGTCATTCCAGGCGAAGTTTGGGAGCTGTGTTGTTTGTTTTTTTTCTTTCGTGATTTAATTCTGTTTTATGATCGTACAGGTAGTCCTCGACTTACAGCCCTTCGCTTAGTGACCGTCCGAAGTTTTGTTTTTAGAAAAGGGACTACGCTTAACGGCCCTGGAGGCTTCCCCAGGGTCAAGTGGTTTACGTTCGGATGCTGACTCGTCTTTATGACGGTGGCAGTGTCCCGTGTGATCGCCTTTTGGGGGACAAGCAAAGTGGACAGGGGGAAAGCCACATGCGCTTTACAACCGTGTGACTAATTTAACGCCCGCGGTGATTCGCTTGACAAATGTGACAGGTTGTAAAATGGGGCAGAACTCGACCGGTTTCTCACTGAGCATCCTACATTCTGAACTTCCTTGTGGTCGTAAGTCGAGGGCTACCTGTATCTTCTGATTTATGATGTATGACCTATCACTTCGTCGCTTTGCACCCACACAGAGAGCTCATGCATTGGAGACAAATTCCTTGGGTGTCCAATCATACTTGGCCAATAAAGAATATTCCTATTCCTATTTGTTTTTTTAAAAAAACGACCTTGTGGAGTTTGGGTTGGAGAGAACGAGGCTTTTGTCTTTGGTCTGTTGGGAGGATTGAAGGCGCAGGGCTTCTGAGGGACGTGCAGAGAGGCAGCTGCATAGGAAATGCCCTGTTTCCCTTTCCTTCCCCCTCGGGAAAACGTTTTTGCTTAGTTGGGGGGCAGGGAATGAGGAATTGAAGGGGCATTTAAAGAGGGGTGCCTGGCTGATCTTTTCTGAGACTGGGTGCCTAAGCAGTGACGGGCCTCAACCCTTGGATGGGGCACCACCAGGGGTGTAGGTTAGACTGGAAGTTATTTATTTTATTGTATCCCGCCTGTATTATTTGATCAAATAGCTCAAGGCGGTGAACGTATCTAGCACACGTTTCTCTTCCTGTTTTCCCCACAAGAACCATCCTGTGAAGTGCGTTGGCCTGACGGAGAGTGATTGGCTTAAAGTCACCCAGCTGGATTTTAAGCCTATGGCGGGACTAGAACTCACCGTCTCCTGGTGATTGTCTCAAAGTCGACCAACCAGGTTTCGTGCCTAAGGCGGGACTAGAACTCACCGTCTCCTGGTGATTGACTCAAAGTCGACCAACCAGGTTTCGTGCCTAAGGCGGGACTAGAACTCACTGTCTCCTGGTGATTGACTCAAAGTCAACTAACCAGGTTTCGTGCCTAAGGCGGGACTAGAACTCACTGTCTCCTGGTGATTGTCTCAAAGTCGACCAACCAGGTTTCGTGCCTAAGGCGGGACTAGAACTCACTGTCTCCTGGTGATAGACTCAAAGTCAACCCACCAGGTTTCGTGCCTAAGGCGGGACTAGAACTCACCGTCTCCTGGTGATTGAGTCAAAGTCAACCAACCAGGTTTCATGCCTAAGATGGGGCTAGAATTTGGGTGACTGGCCCAAAGTCCCCCAGCTGGCTTTCATGCCTAAGGTGGGACGAGAACTCACCATCTCCCTGTTTCTAGGCTGGTGCCTTAGCCACTAGACCAGGGGTGTCAAACTTGCAACGTCACGTGACGTGTCAGGACATATCACAGCCTTTTCCCCATTGCCGGTAATGGGGTAGGGGCAGTTTTGGCATGACGCATCTGGCCTGCGGGCCGGCAGTTTGACACCCCTGCACTAGCTCTCCAGTTGGAAATAGCACACACACGCACCCAACTAGGAGAAATCAGTGCTAAACCTCTTGTATGCTGTACTCTTGCCAAGAAGATCACCTAGGTGTCATTGGGTATTGCTCTAGGCCAGGGGTAGGCAACCTTGGCTCTTTTATGACTGGTGGACTTCAACTCCCAGAATTCCTCAGCCAGCATGGGGGAACTATGGCCCCCTTCATGACTGGTGGACTTCAACTCCCAGAATTCCTCAGCCAGCATGGGGGAAACTATGGCCCCTTCATGACTGGTGGACTTCAACTCCCAGAATTCCTGAGCCAGCATGGCTCAGCATGGAAACCTCTCCCTTTCTCCTCAGCATGGCTGGCTCAGGAATTCTGGGAGTTGAAATCCACGAGTCATAAAAGAGCCAAGGTGGCCTACCCCTGCCCTAGGCTTAGAAGGGACCCTTTGCCATTTTTGTGAGTGTTTAATTACACAAGTCTTGCTCAATAAAAGATCACTAGGGTAATGATCCAAGACATTTACTACTTTCCGAGTAGATGTACGGAAGGATAATGCCATGCAAATCAATGGATACACGCAACAGGAACTGAAGAACTTAACAAATAAGGGTGGGAACTCGTAAACATTTCTTTAACCACACTTGTGCACCACCTCAGCGTGGCTGACTGTGTTGTGTACACAAGCAAATAACTAAAATCAGGAGCCAAAACAGGAACTGGTGATTGCTGGTGATCACCGTGAGTCCTGCTCAAAACGGAATCTTCTTAGCGTTCTGAATCTGGTGTGCAGCGAGATGTGGCAAGAAAGCTTTCCAGTTCCGATGGTATGGATGCATTTACTGCTCATCTCATTTTCCCTCCGGCGTGTCAACTCTCCAGCTTGCACCTGGAGAACTGTACCTTCTTGCTCTAGGGGGTATCTGTGTCACTGTTTTGCAGTGCTCTGTAATCTTTCGAAGCTGCTGGGTTTTTGATTTTGTTAAGGTGGGGCTAGCAAAAAAAAATAAGCCTCGTAAAAGGAACAGAGAACAGCTTATTAACCATGCGTTTCTGCAGCACTTCCTCTTGCTCAGTTGTTTTTCAGCAAACCTCTTTCAGGTTTCAGCTTTAGGTAGACCAGAATTGAGCTGGAAGGGACCTGGGAGGTCTTCTAGTCCAACCCCCTGCTAAAGCAGAGGACCTATATCATTTCAGACAGATGGCTGTCCAGTTTTTTCTTAGAAAGTTCCATTGAATGGATCAGCCACAGCTTCTGGAGGCAGGTGGTTCCACTGGTTAATTGTTCTCACTGTCAGGAAGTTTCTCCTTAGTTCCAGGTTGCTTCTCTCCTTGATGAGTTTCCATCCGTTGCTTCTTCTCCGGCCTTCAGGCGCTTTGGAGAAGAGCTTGAGACTCCTTCCTCTTTGGGGCAGCCCCGAGATACTGGAAGACTGCGATCATGTCCCCCCTCGTCCTTCTCTTCATTAAACTATTCTAGACCATTTCTGATAAGTCATTGTCCAGTCTTCTTAAAAACTTCCAGTGTTGGAGCATTCACAGCTTCTGGAGGCAAGGAGTTCCGCTGGTTAATTGTTCTGACTGTCAGGAAGTTTCTCCTTAGTTCCAGGTTGCTTCTCTCCTTGATGGGTTTCCATCCCTTGCTTCTTGTCCTGCCCTCAGGCGCCGTGGAGAATAGCTTGACTCCCTCTTCTTTGGGGCAGCCGCTGAGAGACTGGAAGACTGCTATCCTGTCCCCCCCCCCCCCCACTAATCTTCCTTTTCTCTAGACTAGCCATTCCCAGCTCCTGCAGCTTCCTATGTTTTAGTGGCCAGGCCTTTCGTTGTTTATTTTATTTATTTATTTGATTTGATTTGTATACCGCCCTTCTCCTGAAGGACTCAGGGCGGTGAACAGGGACATAAATATCAAAATGCTCTGCGTTCGATCCAAGGTAACTCAGCATCAGCTACCTGTACAATGTTTCCTCTGTGTGTGTGTGTGTGTGTGTGTGTGTGTGTGTTAGCCTTCGGCTATTTATCTTGATGAACAAAAACTGCCTCTGAGGCCGGCTTCTTGGAAGGAAGTTAATTCCCCCTCCTGTCCAGTGTGGCCAGAGCAAATTCTCAGAACACACGGAGATTTGTTTTCGGCAAAATGTGTGTTTACGTCCTTTGTTTTTTTTTTTGGGATTCTGCACGGCTTTCATTTTTCGGCGGGGCCAGCCAAGAGATCAGGCCCCTGAGCCAAATCTGTCCCGCAGAGTTGTAACATCTGTTCGGAGGCAAAGAAAGGGCTGGACGGAGCTGAGCGTTTGCCAGGCCTCTCTCTCTCTCTCTCTCTCTCTCTCTCTCTCTCTCTCTCTCTCTCTCTCTCTCTCTCTGGAAGGACAGAAGGCAGCGGTGACGTCATGACCTGCCATGTCATTGGCGATCTTTTCTACGGGAGGAGATGACCCACCCTCCGTAGCTGGTTTCATAACGGTCACAAAGCCGCACGCTTGGCAGAAAGGCGATTAAAACACCCTGTTCGAGGTCTCTGTTTACAGTTTTATTTGGGTTCTGTGGGTCAATTAGAGGAATCTAGGAGAGAGGACCCCAACCTTTTGGGCACCACCGGGAACCGGTTCCGTGGAGAGAGGTTTTTCCACGGACCGGAGGGCGCGTGGTTTTGCGTGCTGCCTGCATCCCACGGATGGGGCTTTGCTTGTTTGTGCGGACCGGTTGCTGGCATGCCGCGGTCTGCTACCGGTCCACGGACCGGGGGTTGGGGACCCCCGATCTGGGACAGGGGCCCTGGCTTACTTGGAACTGGTGGGCCATGTGAGTGGTGGGCCGGTGTGCCCGCATGCGTGCACAGCTCAGCTTGTGTGAGTGGCAAGCTGGCCCGCTTGTACAGACGTGCGGTTGAGCTGCGTGCACCTGTGTGTGCATGCTGGCCCTCTGTTCGCACCAGTTGGGCTGCGCATGAGTGCGTGTGTGTGCCGGCCCACCGCTCGCGTGGTCTGGTTCCCCCCAGCCGGGCCGCCAAGCCACAAACCGCTGATCTAGGAGGCTGGGTTGTTAGTGTTTTGTTTTGTTTTTTTCATTGTGTAGTACAAGTAGTCCTCAATTTTACAACAGTTCATTTAGCGACCGTTGAAAGTTACGACGGCACTGAAAAATGTGACTTGTGACCGTTTTCCCCAGCTACGACCATTGCAGCATCCCCATGCCCAGGTGATCAAAATTCAGACGCTTGGCAACCGATTCATAGAATGGTCATTTTTCACACTTACGGCCGTTGCAGCATCCCCGTGATCACGTGATGCGAATTCAGACGCTTGGCAACTGGTTCATGTTTACGGCGGTCGCTGTGCCCCAACGTCACGTGATCCCGTTTTGAGGACCTTCCGACAAAGAAAGCCAGTTTGGGGAGCAGGGTTCACTTAAGAACCAAGCTACTAACTTATCCACTGCCGTGATTCACTTAACAACCAGATTCACTTAACAACCAAGCTGCTAACTTATCCCCTGCAGCGATTCACTTAGCAACTGTGGCAAAATGGGGGCAAACCTCCGTTAGCAAACGTCTCGCTTAGCAACAGGAATTTTGGGCTCGATTGTGGTCCTAAACCGAGGACCACCTGTACTTTAAAAACTCTTAGCCTGGCTATGGATGCCCGAGCGGCCTTCCCTAACCTGGTGGTGTCTTCAGGTGTGTTGGACGTCACACCGCTCAGAATTCCCTCCAGCCAGAGATGGCAGCTGGCTGTCAAAGCACCTGAGAGGTAAAATGAGACAAGGAGCTTGTGTGTGTGTGTCAGGAGCTACCCTAAGCCAGGGGTCCCCAGCCTTGGCCCCTTTAAGACTTGTGGTCTTCAACTCCCAGAATTCTCGGGTCAGCATACCTAGCTGGGGAATTCTGGGAGTTGAAGTCCACAAGTCTTAAAGGGGCCAAGTTTGGGGACCCCTGTAATAAGATACAACCGCAACCTTTTACTTTCGCAGAATATATGTATACAGGCATCCCTGACTTCCTTTCATGACCGTTGGAAGTTACAGCCTCACACTTAGCACCGCTGCAGCATCCCCAGCGGGTCACATGATCAGAATGAGGGTGGAAGGGTGGGAAGGAGTAAAAGGGAAGGAAGGAAAGAAGGAAGGAAAGAAGGAAGGAATAACAAAGACAGGCAAGGAGGAAGGAAGATGGAGGTAGGAAGGAAAGAGGAAGCAGGAAGGAAGCAAGGAAGGGAAGAAACAAGCAAGGAGGGAGGGAGGAAGGAAGAAAAGGAAGGAGAGAGGGAGGGAACAGAAGGAACAGGGCGGGGGGGGGAAGAAGGAAGGAAGGAAGAAACAAGGGTGGGAGGGAGGAAAAAGGGAGGAAGGAAGATGGAGGTAGGAAGGAAAGAGGAAGCAGGAAGGAAGGGAGGTGGTGGGAGGGAGGGAGGAAGGAAGAAAAGGAAGGAGAGAAAGGGAGGGAACAGAAGGAACAGGGCGGGGGGGAAAGAAGGAAGGAAGGAAGGAAGGAAGGAAGGAAGGAAGGAACAAGGGTGGGAGGGAGGACAAAGGGAGGAAGGGAAGCGAATGCTTTCAGCTCCGCTGCTCTGCCCTCCTGGAATGGAAGCCTTCCTCCTCTCTCCACGCCCGCAGGATCATTTCCGACGAGCGGCCGAACCCTCCTTTCCTCTCAAGAGCTGAAAGCAACCAACTTAGCCCCCCCACCCCACCTCCCCATTCCTTACCACCAGCCTGGTAGGTGGGCTAAGCTGATCGGCCGTGGGCGACTCCCCGCCTTGCCTTTTCCCCCACTCTCCCCTCCCTCGTTCCTCTGGCAATCTGCGGGCCAAGCGCCCGCCGGCCGAGGGATGGCATGCCCCGCACAGGTTGCGCGCCCACACCCTCCTCCGTCGGGATGCCAAGGCCGGTGCCAGTCTGGAAGCGGCTGCCGCCCAGATCGGAGCTGGCTGGCTGGCATCTTCCTGGCGCGCAGTGCCAGCTTCCCTCCTGGAGCATCGCTTCCCCACCCGCCGTTCCCACGAGCCTCTTGCACAGGGGTGTCAAACTCAATTTCATGGAGGGCTGCATCAGAATTGCAGTTGCCCTCAAGGGTCCGGGTGGGTATGGCCTACTGGGTGGGCGTGGCTAGAGTCCTTAAGGCCTACTGGGTGGGCCTGGCCAGCTCTACATCGTTGGCATCAAGGGTGCCTATGGGGGCCTGGGCAGGAGGGGGACTGATCTGAGGGTCTCTGGCGGAAGGAGGGTCTCTGGGCCAGGGCCAAGGCAGAGGGGGCCGTTCCCTCGCAGTTTCCACTTCACAGGCTGGATCCGGCCCCGGGCCTTGTGTTTGACATGTCTGCTCTTGCGGAACGGCCCCCACCCCCAACGGAGGGCTGGGCGGCTGCGGCCCCTTTTTGATCCCCCTGGGTCAGGGGTAGGCCACCTCGGCTCTTTTATGACTCGTGGTCCAGGTAATTCCACCTGTCAGCGGGAGGTGGGTGAGGGGGGGACCTCCGTTGTGCTCCTTCCCGTGTTACCCATGGCAGGGGGAGCGTTGCAAGCGGATCGCTTTTGTCTCCCTCGTTTGACCCAGGCAAGGTTAGGGTCTTTCCTACCTGGCTTTTTTTTTGGGGGGGGGGAGGATAAAATAAAATTGGGGGGGCTGGGAAGCCCTGAAGCATCTGAGTTTCGGTTGCAAAATAGATTGAAAGGAAAGAAAAAAGAACTGGGATCCGTCCTTGCTGCCTTTCTTCTACCTCTGACCATCTTCTGCCCTTTTGCCCTTCCTTCCTTCCTTCCTCCCTCCCTCCCATCCCCTTCCTCCCTCCCTCCCTCCCTTCCTTCCTTCCTTCCTTCCTTCCTCCCTCCCTCCCTCCCTCCCATCCCCTTCCTTCTTTCCTTCCTTCCTCCCTCCCTCTGTTCCTTCCTTCCTTCCATCCTTCCCTCCCATCCCCTTCCTCCCTCCCTCCCTCCCTCTGTTCCTTCCTTCCTTCCATCCTTCCCTCCCATCCCCTTCCTTCCTTCCTTCCTCCCTCCCTCCCTCCCTCTGTTCCTTCCTTCCTTCCATCCTTCCCTCCCATCCCCTCCCTCCCTCCCTCCCTCCCTCCCTCCCTCCCTCTGTTCCTTCCTTCCATCCTTCCCTTCCATCCCCTTCCTCCCTCCCTGCCTCCCATCCCTTCTTTCCTTCCTTCCTCCCTTCCTTCCCTCCCTCCCTCCCTCCCATCCCCTCCCTTCCTCCCTTCCTTCCCTCCCTCCCTCTCTCCCTCCCTTCCTACCCTTCCTTCCTCTTAGAAGCCTATTTTAGCTGCTGGAGGGAAGGCCGGCGAGAAACCTGACAATCCAGCAAGCCAAGGAGGAGGGGAAACCTTGGACCGTTGGGCCTGCTGGGCTTTCTGCCCTCCGTGCCACCTGAGCTGGCAGCTGCTCCTCCCTCCGGGGAGGGGCCCTCCCGCCACCTGCTTGGGCTGTCCCTCCCTGCCCTGCAAGGGGTTTTGAAGCCTCCCGGGGTAGTTTGGTCTCCGAGGCGGTGCCGCCGTCTGGGAAGCAGGATCCAAGCTGACTTTTTCCCTCAGCCCGGCTGCCTCAGGACTATGGCAGGCTGAGGAGAAAAGGGGGGGGGGGAGGGGAAGGGCATTTTAAAATGAGACAAAGAGTGAGACCCAAGGGCTGTTTTAGCTGGCAAAACAGCTGTTTGTCCTTTGATGAAGTCATAGGGAAGAAGGAAGATCCAGCATAATTCACTCCTAAAGAAAAGCCGGAGCGGGGCACCCTATTCCTAACCCCTTTTTTTCCCCCTCCTCGACATTAAATCTGCTTCACGAAAGTCCGTTTGTCATTGTCTTCCCCATCGGAGCTGAGAGATCCGATCCTGGTTCTCTTCCAAGCACCAAACCCCAACCTTGGCTTTGGAAGTCGAAGTGAATTTTAAAACTCTGTAAATCCGTATATGATCTGGGGCCAGGTTTACGTGAAGGACTGTCTTTCGTTTTCCTTTTTATTATTTTATGATCTCCTTTTATTGCCTTCTTTCTATGTTATTATTTGATTTATTTTATTTTTGCCTTATTTTTTGTTTTTTGTTTTAAATTTAATTTTATTATTTTGTTTTACTACATTTTCTTATTTATTTTTATTTTATTTTGTTTTATTTATTTTATTCTATTTTATTGTTTTGTTTTATTTTCTTATTTATTTTTATTTTATTGTTTTATTCTTTATTTTATTCTATTTTATTGTTTTGTTTTATTTTCTTATTTTATTTCCTTGTCTTATTTTCTTATTTATTTTTATTTTATCTTATTTTATTCCATTTTATTTTATTATTTTACTCTTATTTTATTTTAAATGTATTATTTATAAATTTAATAAATAATAATAATAATAATTATTATTATTATAGCTGGCTGGGCAACTGTGGGCTGATCGCCAGGAGGCGGTGAGCTCTAGTCCCGCCTTAGACTGGAAAGGTGGCTGGGCCACTTTGGGCCAATCACCAGGAGGCAGTGAGTTCTAGTCCCGCCTTAGGCATGAAAGCCGGCTGGGTGACTTTGGGTCAATCACCAGGAGACGGTGAGTTCTACTTCCGCCTTAGGTGTGAAAGCCAGCTGGGTGACTTTGGGCCCATCGCCTGGAGGCTGTGAGTTCTAGTCCTGCCTTAGAATGAAAGCCGGCTGGGTGACTTTGGGCCCATCGCCTGGAGGCTGTGAGTTCTAGTCCCACCTTAGCCGTGGAAGCTGGCTGGGCAACTGTAGGCCAATCGCCAGGAGGCAGTGAGTTCTAGTCCCGCCTTAGACTGGAAAGATGGCTGGGCGACTTTGGGCCAGTCCATCTCTCTCAGCCCAAACCATTTCACCTACAACAGGGGTGTCAAACTGCCGGTCCGTGGGCTGGAGCGTCACAGAGAAACCGCGCCCATCCCATTTTCGGCAATGGGAAAAAGTTCTGATACGTCGCGTGATGTCACATGACGTCGCGAGTTTGACATGCCTGACCTACAAGGACGAAGACCTATGGATCTGTTTGCCACACCTAAAATAAAAATGGCTAGACCAGTGACGGCGAACCTTTTAGAGACCGAGTGCGCCAACTGCAACCCAAAAGCCACTTACGTATCGTCGGGTGCCGGGTGGGCGTGGCCCGGTGGGTGGGCGTGGCCGCGGTGGTAACGGCAGACTGGCTGGGACTAAAAGTTCAATCCATCAATTCCAACTTTGCGAGATCTTTTTTTTCCCCGCAAGAAGTTGAAATTGATTGAGCCTTTTTTTTTTTTGCACACAGCGGCGGAGGCCTAAAGCGAAAAGGTTTTATAAAATCCAGCTGAAGGCCTAGGACTGGGGTGACGGCGCGCGTGCCCACAGAGAGGGCTTTGCGTGCCACCTGTGACACGCGTGCCATAGGTTGGCCACCATGGGGCTAGCCCAGGGGTCGGCAACCTCGGCTCTTTTATGACTCGTGGACTTCAACTCCCAGAATTCCTGAGCCAGCTACGCTGAGGGGAAAGGGAGAGGTTTCCAAGCTGAGTCATGCTGGCTCAGGAATTCTGGGAGTTGAAGTCCACCAGTCATGAGGGGGCCATAGTTCCCTCATGCTGGCTCAGGAATTCTGGGAGTTGAAGTCCACGAGTCATAAAAGAGCCGAGGTTGCCGACCCCTGGGCTAGACCAATGTCAGATTGAAACCATATTTTGTGGTTATATTTCATTTACCCGACGGTCCTTTTGGAAGAAGGGCTTAGCCAAAATCAGGAGTCTGGAGCGGGAGGGGGCACTTTTTCCAACTCCTACTTTTTATTTTAAAATAAATAAAATAAATCGCTTCGAAGCTGCAGCACCACCCTCATTACAGGCCAGACTGAGGCGATTAAAGCTGATTTAAAGAAAAAAAAAAAGCTTCTGCTTTTGAAGTTGTGATTTATTATGCCACCTTGGACAAATATCCTCTGGATACTTCAGCTGCCTGAAATATTTCTCTGTTGCTGGGTTTCTGTACACGCTTGTTTATTTGTTTGAGAAAGGTGGGTTTCTAAGTCTTACCAGCAATTACAGGTAATCCTTGACATACAGCAGTTCATTTAGTGAACTGTTCAAAGTTACCACGGCACTGAAAAATGTGGCTTATGACCGTTTTCCACAGCTAAGACCAGTTGATCACGTGATGCTTGGCAACTCGCTCATATTGATGACGGTTGCAGGGTCCCAGGGTCACAGGATCCCCTTTTGCGAACTTCTGACAAACCAAGTCTTAATAGAGGGAGAGAATCAAGATCACGTGAAGTATTAATACCACTTTACAAGGCCTTGGTAAGGCCACTCTTGGAATTTGAATTTTTGAATTTGAATTTTATTGAATTTATATACCGCCCTTTCCCGAAGGACTCAGGGCGGTTTACAGGGTATATAAAACATCGATACAAAAATTAAGACCAATTTAAAAAGATTAAACTAAGTCCCTGCAACATGTAAAACCCCAGTTAAAACCCCAATTAAAATACAGCCTCCGGTTTTGGTCTCCATGATGTAAAAAAGATGTTGAGACTCTAAAAAGAGTGCAGAGAAGAGCAACGAAGATGATTGGCTAAAACATACCAGGAACGGTTGCTGGAATTGGGAATGTCCAGTTTAATGAAGAGAAGGACGAGGGGGGACAGGATAGCAGTCTTCCAATATCTCAGGGGCTGCCACAAAGAAACCTTGGAAACCTCTCCATTTTTCCTCAGCGTGGCTGGCTCAGGAATTCTGGGAGTTGAAGTCCACGGTCCATAAAGGAGCCATAGTTCCCCCATGCTGGCTCAGGAATTCTGGGAGTTGAAGTCCACGGTCCATAAAGGAGCCATAGTTCCCCCATGCTGGCTCAGGAATTCTGGGAGTTGAAGTCCACGGTCCATAAAGGAGCCATAGTTCCCCCATGCTGGCTCAGGAATTCTGGGAGTTGAAGTCCACGGGCCATAAAGGAGCCATAGTTCCCCCATGCTGGCTCAGGAATTCTGGGACTTGAAGTCCCTGAGTCATAAAAGGGATCATAGTTCCCCCATGCTGGCTGAGGAATTCTGGGAAGTCCCTGAGTCATAAAAGAGCCGTTGCCTACCCCTGTCCTAAGCTAATATGTGTGCCCCCCCCAGATGTCTGGAGTTTGGCTCCCAAATTCCCCAGCTGGCGGGGGCATTGCTGAGGATGTTGGGAATTGAAATCTGCACATCTGGAAGGTGCAAAGTGGACTCTGGCTACCCTCTGCAGCTGTGCTGGGTCCTTTCTCTTTTGAAAGCCCAACCAGGGGGCATCTTCCCCCTTCGACTCTTAATGGCTCATCATTTAAAATACTGTGGTTCTGGATTTTAATTGCCAATTGCCTCTTGGAGTACTTACTGTGAGTGGAAAGACCTATAAATCACTAAATCTGCCTCATTTACATATTTTCCTTCTGTGCCAGAGCAGGAGGCATTTCCTGGTAGATTTAGCCCTGATTTGCAGCTAATCAATGATGGATGGCTTACCATGAAAGCCTGGAGTTCGCTACAGAAGATGGGGATGGCTTTAATGGGGCTTAGACAGATTTGTGAAAGAAAGATCATCAAAGGCTAATTTGGTTAAGCAATGCCATCAGGAGCAAAGACAGTTGAGCTGGCTGGCTGGCTGGCTGGGGATCTGAAGGGAGGGGGGTGGTCTCACCGGCCTCCCGTCAATTGGAACCGGGCACGTTCCTGGAATGGGTCTCTGCCTTGACTTGTTCTGAACTAACTTTCTGATTTATTAAAAGCCTGGGGCAGAGATGAGTAAATAAGATGCGAAGGGGTTTGGGGGCTGAGCTGATGAAGAGAGGTTAAAGGTCTACTTGACCTAGTGTTTCCCAGCATTTTAAGATAGGTGGACTTCCACTCCCAGAATTCCCCAGCCAGCCTGCTTTAAGGGGCGGACTTCCACTCCAGAATCCCTCAGCCAGCCTGCTTTAAGAGGGGCGGACTTCCACTCCCAGAATTCCCCAGCCAGACTGCTTTAAGATGGCTGAACTTCCACTCCCAGAATCCCCCAGCCAGCATGCTTTCAGATGGGTGGGCTTCAGTTCCCAGAATCCCCCAGCCAGCATGCTTTAAGTTGGCTGGACCTCCACTCCCAAATCTCATAGCCAGGATACTTTAAGATGGCTGGACTTCAGTTCCCAGAATTCTCCAGCCAGCGTGCTTTAAGATGGCTAAACCTCCACTCCCAAATCCCATAGCCAGCATGCTTTAAGAGGGGTGGACTTCAACTCCCAGAATCCCCCAGCCAGCCTGCTTTAAGATGGCTGGACTTTAGTTCCCAGAATTCTCCAGCCAGCATGCTTTAAGAGGGGTGGATTTCCATTCCCAGAATACTCCTGGCTGGGGTATTCTGGGAATTGAAGTCCATCCATCTTAACATGGTTAATCTTGGAAAATAGTGGTTTGATCCAAAAGGGAGAAGGGAAAGGGGACGGGCAGTGGAAGGGGGCAGGATAGGTGTCTTTCAGACCCCGATGGCTTGTCCCAGGGAACAGACGGGGATCCATCCTCCACAGTTCCCAGGGGTAAGACAAGAACCAGTGGACTCTTTGCCGGGAGGGACCAAAAAGTCACATGGGGGGATTTCCTGCCCCCTACACCAGTGGACCGTCCTGCCCTCTTGAGCTGAGGGGGCGCCCTCCCTGCAAGGTTGCAAAGAAGGTGGGGCAATGCTTGGTCTAGGACAGGAGTAGGCAACCTTGGCTCTTTTATGACTTTGTGGACTTCAACTCCCAGAATTCCTGAGCCAGCCGTGCTGGCTGAGGAATTCTGGGAGTTGAAGTCCACCAGTCTTAAAAGGGCCAAGTTGGAAGACCCCCTAGTGTAAACGGTATGTATTTTGTGGGACTTACCTGTAACTGGTAAATTTTTGCAGGCAGGTAGTCCTCGTCTTACAAACACCACTGAGGCCAACATTTGTGTCGCTAAGTGAAACACTGCTTAGGCGAATTTTGCCCCATTTTACCACCTCTCTTGCCACATCTGTGGAGCGAACTGCTGCAGTTGTGAAGTGAGTCACACGGTCGTTAAATGAATCTGGCTTCCCCCCATTGGACTTTACGTGTCGGAAGGTCGCAGGAGGAGAATCATGTGATTTCGGGGACGCTGCGACCGTCTTAAATGTGTCAGATGCCAAGTGTCTGAGTTTTGAGCACCTGACTGCACCTGACTGCAATGGTTGTTAAGTGTGAAAAACGGTCATAAGCCACATTTTTCATTGTAACTTTGAATGGTCACTCAACAAACTGTTGTAAGTTGAGGATTACCTGTATTTTATAAAATAAATGACACGGGCTCCAATCTGCCCAACCCCACCTCTTCTCTTAAATCAGGGGTCTTCCGACTTGGCCCTTTTAGGACTTGTGGACTTCAACTCCCAGAATTCCTCAGCCAGGCACCTGGCTGAGGAATTCTGGGAGTTGAAGTCCACAAGTCATCAAAGGGCCAAGTTGAAAGACCCCTCCCTGTCTTAAATGTTTTTCTCTCTCCATATCTTGAGTGATGAAGAAAAACAGAGTATTTCTTTAGAACCGGTACCTCTGGGGGATAAACATCTGTACCATCTCTTTGCTGCGCAAATATCCCATCCTTTTTTATTAGGTTTTTTTTTAAATAAACCTGCTTGTTGCATAAATGGATGTGTGCCTGGGATCAGAAAAATACTTATATAAAATCTCCATCAAATTCATTGGCTGCCGGTCAATGAGGTCAAATCATGACCTTTGCAGGCAGACTGGGAGATAGCAGTGCCCCTTTTTTTAATTTTATTTTAATTTAATTTAATTTAATTTAATTTAATTTATTATTTTATTTTTTATTTTATTTTATTTTTATTTTATTTATTTTATTTTATTTTATTATTTTATTAATTTTATTTTATTTTATTTATTTTTTAAAAAAGAGGCTTTGATGAACCTGTGCAAATGTTTTTGCACTTTCAAAGGGCTGCCGTTCCTGAAGCCTTTGTGGAGCCTGTCTGTTCAGAAGCAGTCTATCTTGCAAGGCCAGCCGAGGGAGACTATTAGAATCAACAAAAAAAACTGGAATGGCAGGATTATTTAAAAAAATAAATAGAAATTTTGTGGCTGTGGCCAGGGCTGAATGGAATGGAAAACCTTTGGGTTATATCTGGGCAAGGATTTAAAAAAAAATAAAATGAAATTGTGCCCCCGTCAACAAGGTGCTTCTTCCAACAATAATTCAGTTGCCTTCCTAGGCTTGTCAGGGGAAATTGAGGCCACGCATGTGAGTTGTGGCGATTGCTGTCCTCATCTGCCCCTGCGTGCATATTTATTGCTATTGTTGCTGGCTGTTGGATTGAATTTTAATTCTGGGTTAGCTGCCCAAGGTTGCTTTCGCAAGAGGAGCCGTTGTGTGAGTTGATGGCAATCCATGATTTCCCCAATCTGGAATGAGGGACTCAAGAGGCATTTCCTGAGCTGAATGATGCCGAGAACGAGTAAGCAGTGGAAGTTCTGAGTGCTCCATCCCTGGAGGTTTTCAACGAGAGATTGGACAGCCACTGTCTGGAATAGGGTTAGGGTCTCCTGCCTGAGCAGGGGGTTGGACTAGGACACAGGTCTGCAACCCGCGGCTCCGGAGCCGCATGCGGCTCTTTCAGCCGTCTCCTGCGGCTCCCGGTCCTCTGCCATGTGCAGTCCAAAAAAAAAAAAAAGTGGGACTAAAAAAGTTCAACCAATCAATTCAAATATGCAGGGTAGGTGCATATCTCGCCTTGGCTCCACTCTTCAGTCAAACCCTGTTCTGCACATGTGCGCATGTACGCGCATGTGCACACATTTTTTGCGGCTCCCAGTTTTTCCTTTTGTGAGCGAACCGGTTCCGAGTGGCTCTTTCACTGTTTCAGGTTGCTGACCCCTGGACTAGGAGACCTCCAGGGTCCCTCCCAGCTCCTATTCTGTTCTGCTCTCTTCTATTCTATTTTTCTATATTGTATTCTGTTTCTATTCTATTCTATTCTATTCTATTCTATTCTATTCTATTCTATTCTATTCTATTCTATTCTATTCTATTCTATTCTATTCTATTCTATTCTATTCCATTCCATTCCATTCCATTCCATTCCATTCCGTAATTCTATTCTATGTTCTATTCTGTTCTATGTTCTATTCTATTTTCTATTCTATTCTATTTAATTCCATTCTATTCTGTTATTCTATTCTATTCTATTCTATTCTATTCTATTCTATTCTATTCTATTCCATTCCATTCCATTCCATTCCATTCCATTCCATTCCATTCCATTCCATTCCGTAATTCTATTCTATGTTCTATTCTGTTCTATGTTCTATTCTATTTTCTATTCTATTCTATTTAATTCCATTCCATTCTGTTATTCTATTCTATTCTATTCTATTCTATTCTATTCTATTCTATTCTATTCTATTCTATTCTATTCTATTCTATTCTATTCTATTCTATTCTATTCTATTCTATTCTATTCCGTAATTCTATTCTGTTCTGTTCTGCTCTGCTCTGCACGCTACACTCTTCTCTGTTCTATTCTGTTCTGTTCTGTTCTGTCCTTGTTCTGGAGAGGAGGGAATTGGAGAAGAAAAATGATTTAGAGGCGCTGGGATGAGCCCGGAGCCAAACCGTCCTCAGTGGCAGAGCTTTGCAGTCAGATGAGTAAGCTTTGGGCTATCTCTCCCCCCAAATAATCCTGCATTATCTCCCCGGATTTAAGGTTTACCACTAAACACTTTTCAATTCTTAGACAGTCCTCTAAAGGACTAAGATAATGTTGTTCGCTTGGGTTTCATGCTTGAGGAGAACATCCTTCGAAGGGGAAGGAGTTCTCTGACTCAGCTGCCTTCGTTCCCCGTCTGCTGGCTGGGGATGATGGGGCCTGAAATTCAACCTCTGGAGTTGGGGAAATGAATGCCTAACAATTAACCAGTGGAACGGCTTGCCATCCAAAATTGTGAATGCTCCAACACTGGAGGTTTTCAACAAGAGACCGGACAAGCATTTGTTTGAATTCTGGGAGTTGAAGTCCACGAGTCATAAAAGAGCCGAGGTTGCCTACCCCTGGTATAGGGTCTCCTGCCTCAGTGGGGGGCTGGACTAGAAGACCTCCAAGGTCCCTTCCGACTCTGTTATTCTGTGATACAGGTAGCTTTTGACTTAACAGTTCATTTAGTGACCTGTTCAGAGTTAGAACGGCAGCGGGGAAAAACGAGTCATGACCATTTTGCACTCTTGCGACCGTTGCAGCATCCCCGCGGTCACATGATCAAAATTCAAAGGCTTCGGCCACCAGCTCGTATTTATGAAGGTCGCGGCGTCCCAAGGTCACATGATCCCCTTTGGCAACCTGACGAGCGAAGTCCATGGGGAAGCCAGTGATTCACCTAACAACTGGGGCAAGAAAGCTCGCTTGAGGAATGTCTCACTTAGCGGCTGAAATGTCGGACTGCGCTGTGGTCGTAAGTCTGTCGGCGAGTCTGCCCCTGTAGCGTTACTCTTACCGACTTTGCTGTTTGACAGCCTATTCCTGGATGTGCAGTTAACAAGTAGGCTGGCCTGGTCGCAGCGGAGCCCAGGATTTGCTAAGCGAGACGGTTGTTAAGTGAGCTTTGCTGCATTTCGCCACCTCACTTGCTGCCGTTGTTAAGGGAATTGTGTTAGTAGCGCGGTTGTTAAGTGAATCTGGCTTTCCCAATCAGGAACCTGCACAAGGGGTGTGTGTGTGTGGGGGGATTCTGCAACGGTCAGAGGCACGAAGACCGGTTGTAAGTCATTTTTTCCAGTGCTGTTGTAAGTCTGAACGGTCGTTAAGCGGATTGTTGTAAGTCAAGGGCAACCTAGAGCAGTCAGAGCCGGCGGGGGTGGGTGGTGGTTCCTGAAGGCCCCTCCCCTTCCTCATAGAGCCCAGTTCATCCTTGGGATCAAGCCACCACACGTCAGCATAAGCTTCCCCTGCTAATTGGCTAAGTCCCTGATTAAGGGAGGGCTGTTAATTGGCTTTGCAACAGGCCCCCGCTGAGCTGCAGAGCTGAGCACAGGTGCGGGCAGGAGAGCATGCGCCAAGGGCAGTGAGTGGGGTGCTTGGGGGGTGGGGGCTGGCCCAGCATAGCTCAAGGGTGCCGAAGAAAGAGATCCATCAGCTCCCACCAAGATGGACAGGGCAAGCACTGCCAACCCCCCTCCTCCCTTAGCATGGATGATGTTCCCTAGCTGGGTCATGAAAGGTCTGCAAGAAAACACGCCAGCTCAGAGGGCACCAAGGACCCCACAGTCTTCCTCCTCCTCCTCCTCCTCCTCCTCCTCCTCCTCCTCCTCCTCCTCCTCCTCCTCCTCCTCCTCCTCCTCCCTTCTAGCACCGATGATGTTCCCTAGTTGGGTCCTGAAACGTCTGCAAGGAAACCACCCAGCTCAGAGAGCACCAGGGACCCCACAGTCCTCCTCCTCCTCCCTCCTAGCACTGATGATGTTCGCTAGTTGGGTCCTGAAACGTCTGCAAGGAAACCACCCAGCTCAGAGCACCAAGGATCACATATTCTTTCTCCTCCTCTTCCTCCTTCCCCCCTTCCCTCCTAGCACTGATGACATTACCTAGTTTGGTCATGAAACGTCTGCAAGAAACCCACCCAACTCAGAGAGCACCAAGGACCCCACAGTCCTCCTCCTCCTCCTCCCTTCAAACCCCCCTCTCTTCTGGCACTGATGATGTTTCCTAGCTGGGTTATGAAACATCAGCAAGAAAGCAAGCCAGCTCAGAGAGCGCCAAGGACCCCACAGTCTTCCTCCTCTTCCTCCTCCTCCTCCTCTCTTCTAGCACTGATGATGTTACCTAGTTTCGGTAATGAAACATCTGCAAAAAACCAAACTCAGAGAGAGAGCATCAAGGACCCCACAATTCTCCTCCTCCTCCTCCTCCTCCTCCTCCTCCTCCTCCTCCTCCTCCTCCTCCTCCCTCTGATGATGTTACTTAGTTTGGGCAACAAAGCATCTGCAAGGACACCGCCAAGCCCAGAGAGCACCAAGGACCTCTCCTTTGAACCCTGAGCTGCAAATATTCTCCTTTATTGGCCTTTTCCACCTGCCCATCATCTCCGGAAAGCCCTCCCACCGCGGCGCTTTCAGTCGCAGTGGCAGCCAAACCTGCCCGGCAACTGCTTAGCAGACTCAGAGACTTTCCGGCCTGCAAGGGGAGGCAGGGCCGAGGCTCTCCTTCCAGGCTCTTTCCTGATTAAAGTCTCCCGTCTCGAGCCTTTCCTGTTGGGCCAGGTTCAAGTCGGCAGGTGTTTGGGGCTGAGTCCTCTCCCGCTGGTTATGGCTAGGCCAGGGGGTAGGCAATCTTATGACTGGTGGACTTCAACTCCCAGAATTCCTGAGCCAGCCACACTGAGGGGAAAGGGAAAGGTTTCCAAGCTGAGCCATGCTGGCTCAGGAATTCTGGGAGTTGAAGTCCATATGTCATGAAGGGGCCATAGTTCCCCCATGCTGGCTCAGGAATTCTGGGAGTTGAAGTCCACGAGTCATGAAGGGGCCATAATTCCCCCATGCTGGCTCAGGAATTCTGGGAGTTGAAGTTCATATCTCATGAAGGGGCCATAGTTCCCCCATGCTGGCTGAGGAATTCTGGGAGTTGAAGTCCACCAGTCATGAAGGGGGCAATAGTTCCTCCATGCTGGCTGAGGAATTCTGGGAGTTGAAGTCCACGAGTCATAAAAGAGCGACGGTTGCCTGGGTTAGGTGCAAGAATCCGAACTGAATCCAGTAGCCAAGTTGCCAGGGGATGGAACACCACCAGGCAATTCCAGGACTGTACAGGTAAGTCCTCGATGCGCGACCCCAGTGGAGCCCAAGACGTATCCTGCTAAGAGAGTTTTGCCCCCTTTTCCGACTTTTTACCACAGTTGTTAAGTGAACTGATGCAGTTGTGAAGTTAGCAACATGGTCGTTAAGTGAACCCTGCTTCCCCCATTGGCTTGGCTTGGTCTTTATGCAAAACCTGGTTTTCCCCCACTGACTGGGAGGAAGGAAGGAAGGATGGATGATAGATAGATAGATAGATAGATAGATAGATAGATAGATAGATAGATAGATAGATAGATAGATAGATAGATAGACAGACAGATAGACAGATAGACAGATAGATAGAGATAGATAATGGATGCAAGGAAGGAAGGATGGCAGAAAGAGAGAGAGAGATAATGGAAGGAAGGATGGATGATAGATAGATAGATAGATAGATAGATAGATAGATAGATAGATAGATAGGTAGGTAGATAGATAGATAGATAGATAGATAGATAGATAGATAGATAGATAGATAATGGATGCAAGGAAGGAAAGAAGGATGGATCACAGAGATATAGAGAGATGATGCAAGGAAGGAAGGAAGAATGGATGATAGATAAATAGATAGATATAGATAATGGATACAAGGAAGGAAGGATGGATGATAGATAATGGATGGATGGATGATAGACAGACAGACGAAATAAAGATGTGGATAGGAGATAGAGATGATAGATAAACGACAGGGGATGATAGATAAACGCAGACGCAGACAGGAGAGAGACAAAGAAGGAGGGGACAGAGGTAATAGAAAGAGAGAGAGAACCATCATAGAGGCCTAGGGCTGGGGGGGGGGCTTGGGGGTCTTCTATCCCAACCACCTTCCCAAGTGAGGAGAGACAATCCCTGCCAATTTGATTTCATTCCTGCTGCGAACGTCGCAAATGGGGGGGGGGTGTGAAATCACATGACCTCAAAACGCCACAACCGTCATGAGATTCATGCCGGTGGCCAAGATCCCGAATTTCGGTCACGTAACAAGCTTGGCAACGCTGTTTGTAAGTACGAGGACCAAGCGTAAGTCCCGTCTTCCTGTGACTGTACAGGTCAGTCCTCGATTTACAAAAACAATTCGTTTAATGACCGTTCGAAATTACAACGGTACTAAAAGAAGCGACTTACGGCCGTGTTTCACCCTTACGACCGTTGCAGCCTCCCCGGGCTTACGTGATCAAAATTCGGACGCTCGGCAACCAACTCGTATTTATGACGGTCGCAGAGTCCCGGAGGTCACGTTTAGTGACCAGCAAAGTCAAAGGGGGAAGCCGGATTCGCTTAAACAACCGCTTGACGAACTTAACAACGGCGGTGATTCCCTTAACAACGGCGGCAAGGGAGGTCGCCAAACGGGGCAAAGCTCACTTCTGTCTCACTCAGCCGCAGAAACGTCGGGCTCACCTGTGGCTAAGTTGAGGGCCACCTGCGACTTTGAACAGTCGCTAAAAGGGACGGTTGTAAGTCAGGGAGAGGCCATAAACATATATTTGGGGCGTTTCGAAAGGGAGCGCTTTGCAGGAAGGAAAAAACCAAAACGAAGCTTTAACTCGAGCGTGTCGTACAAAATAAAGAAACAAAACCCCAAACGTCGAGAACTCCGTAAGTTGCGTTTGCAGCTGCTCCGTTTGCAAGCCGATTTTCTTGGACGGCTGTTTTTTTTTTTTAATCCATTGTTCTCCCGCAAGCCTCTCTTTGGTTTTCCAAAAAGGGAGAAGAATCCGTAAAACTGCCAGGAAACAGTGGAAAAGCACAGCTGAGCCCAGAAGTTAAAGAAATTCTCTCTCTCTCTCTCCCCCCCCCCAAAGGAATGAAAATCCGGCTCTTAAAAAGCCACAGAGCTTCTAAGAAAGTTCAGCCGGGTCGGTCGGTGTGTGAATTTGCTGAAAAAAACTGCTCACAGGATAGAACTGGGCTCATCCTGGCCAGGCGTCCGTTCACAGATCTTTGTATAAACCTCAGAGGCAACGTTTTGTAGCTCAGGCTGGAATTGTGGGGTCCTTGGTGCTCTCTGAGCTGGGTGGTTTCCTTGCAGACACAACTAGGTAACATCACCAGTGCTAGAAGGGAGGAGGAGGAGGAGGAAGAGGAGGAGGAGGAGGACTGTGGGGTCCTGGGTGCTCCTTGCAGACGTTTCATGACCCAACTAGGGAACATCCTCAGTGCCAGAAGAGAGTTGGGTTTGTGGAAGAGGAGGAGGAGGAGGAGGAGGCAGAAGAGGAGGAGGAATGTGGGGTCCTGGGTGCCCCCTGAGCTGGGTGGTTTCTTGCAGACGTTTCATGACCCAACTAGGGAACATCCTCAGTGCCAGAAGAGAGTTGGGTTTGTGGAAGAGGAGGAGGAGGAGGAGGAATGTGGGGTCCTGGGTGCCCCCTGAGCTGGGTGGTTTCTTGCAGACGTTTCATGACCCAACTAGGGAACCTCATCAGTATTGGGAGGAGGTGGGGAGGACTGTGGGATCCTTAGCTCTCTCAGCTTGGTGACCTTTTGCAGATATTTCATCACCCAGCAAGGGAGCATCATCAGTGATGGGAGGAAGAGGAGGAGGAGGACTGTGGGGTCCTTGGTGCTCTCTGAGTCTGGGTGGTTTCCTTGCAGACGTTTCATGACCCAACTAGGGAACATCATCAGTGCCAGAAGGGAGGAGGAGGAGGACTGAGGGGTCCCTGGTTCTCTCTGAGCTGGGTGGTTTTCTTGCAGACGTTTCATGACCCAGCTAGGGAACGTCACCAGTGCTAGAAGGGAGTGGAGATTGTGGAGTGGAAGAGGATGACAGCACTGGGGTTCTTCCTGCTCTCTGAGCTTGGTGGGATGATGTTACCCAGCTGGGTCGTAAAACGTCTGCCAGAAACCCACCCAGCTCAGAAGGCCCCCATTTCAACCCTGAGCTACAAATATTTCCCTTTCTGGCATTTTTAACTGGCCCAGAGCTTCGTAACCAAGGCCCCCACATTTTTGCGCTTTGGAGTAACCCACAGAATTTAATCCGAGGCGATATTTTGCTGCCTCTAGGAATTTTCCTTCTGGAGGATGCTGGCTGGGAGATGCCGGCTTAATCCTGGGCTGCTTTCGCCTTCGGCCACGTGTTTTAGAGAGCGCAGGAAAACAATAAATAACTCTCTTAAGGTTCAGCTGCGGTGAGGCTGCCTGGGCTTGCCGAGACGATGTGTGTTGTTGGGTATGTCTTTCTTTCTTTCTTTCTTTCTTTCTTTCTTTCTTTCTTTCTTTCTTTCTTTCTTTCTTTCTTTCTTTCTTTCTTTCTTTCTTTCTTCTTTCTTTCTTTTTTTCCGCAGCAGGGTGGAGCGTGTTGTGAGTAATGACTTGCACATGACGGTGGAATCTGGGGAGAAATTCTGCTTTTTTAAAAAAAAAAACACACCAAACTCCTGCTAGGCGTTAACCGTTTGGCAGATGCTCCGAAGGGAGAGAAAGGGACATTGTGACAACACGTGCATGCCACGCTAGGCTGTGACCCGGGCTGCAACCCTTGTCAAGACTCACAATGGGGGCTGGGCCCGTGGAAGAGAACAGGAGCACAGTGAAATCGCTGTACCAGAATTGCTGGATTTCCCTGGCCTCTGAGAGGTGCACGTTTGGAAGTAAAACGCATGCAGTACAGAATGATAATAATGCAGAATGCAGAATAACAGAGTTGGCAGGGGCCTTGGAGGTCTTCTAGTCCAGCCCCTTGCTCAAGCAGAAGACCCTATACCGTTTCAGATAAGTGCCTATCCAGTCTCTTCTCGAAATCTTCCGGTGATGGAGCACCCACAACTTTGGGTGGCAAGGAGTTCCACTGGTTAATTGTTCTCACGGCAGAAAATTTCTCTTTAATTCCAGGTTGCTTCTCTCCTTGATGAGTTTCCATCCGTTGCTTCTTCTCCGGCCTTCAGGCTCTTTTTGAGAATAAATTGACCCCCCTCTTCTTTGTGGCAGCCCCTCAAATATTGGAACACTGCTATCATGACCCCCCCACTCCCCCACCCAGTCCTTCTTTTCTCTAGAGTCTAGACTGGCCATGCCCAGTTCCTGCAACTGCTCTTCGTATGATTTAGCTTCCAGTCCCCTGATCATCTTTGTTGCTCTTCTCTGCGCTCTTTAATCTAGACATTCATTTAATTGCATCGTACACACTTGGCAAACTAGCAGGCCACAACGCTTATCACTCCTTCCATTTTGGACTTTCTTTCTTTCTTTCTTTCTTTCTTTCTTTCTTTCTTTCTTTCTTTCTTTCTTTCTTTCTTTCCCTTCCTTCCTTCCTTCCTTCCTTCCTTCCTTCCTTCCTTCCTTCCTTCTTTCCTTCCTTCCTTCCTTCCTTCCTTCCTTCCTTCTTTCCCTTCTTTCTTTCCTTCTTTCCTTCCTTCCTTTCTCTTTTTTCTTTCTTTCTTTCTTTTCCTTCCTTCCTTCCTTCTTTCCCTTCTTTCTTTCCTTCTCTCTTTCTTTCTTTCCTTCCTTCCTTCCTCTTTTTTTCTTTCTTTCTTTCCTTCCTTCCTTTCTACCCCTCCTTTATTATTTTTTTCCAATAGCTCAAGCTGGTGAACATACAGGTAATCCTCGGCTTACAAGTTCGTTTAGTGACCTTTCAAAGTTACAGTGGGACGGAAAAAAGTGACTTATGACCATTTCCCCCCCCCCACACTTATGATCGTTGCTGCATCCCCGTGGTCATGTGATCAAAATTCAGCTCCTTGGCCACTGACTCATATTTAGGACCGGGACAGTTGAGGACAGCCTATCTATCTCTTGACCCGGCATAACTCTGGTGCTGTTTTGACAATGTTTGCTTATGCATTCACTTTATTTTATTTTATTTTATTTTATTTATTTTATTTTATTTTATTTTATTTTATTTTATTTTATTTTATTTTATTATTTTATTTTATTTTATTTTATTGTATTTTATTTTATTTTATTTTTTTTATTTTATTTTATTTTATTATTTTATTTTATTTTATTTTATTTTATTATTTTATTTTATTTTATTTTATTTTATTATTTTATTTTATTATTTTATTTTATTTATTTAAAAAGGAGAAGGAAGGAAGGTGCATCTATTCCGGCTTGAGTTATTTATCAAAACAGTGAAGGTTTACTTAACAACCGGGTTGCTAATTTAGGAACTGCAGCCATCCGCTTAACGACTGTGGCCAGGAGAGTCGTCAAATGGGGCACAACTCAGTGAATAAATGTCTCACTTAAGGTTGGGCTCAATCGTGTTAACGGGAGGACTACCCGTATTGCATGCACTTTTGGTCACCACGTTGTAAAAAAATTGTTGAGATTCTAGAAAGAGTGCGGAGAAGAGCGACAAAGAGGATCTGGGGACCGGAGGCCAAAACATATCAGGAACAGTTGCTGGAATTGGGCGTGTCCAGTTTCACGAAGAGAAGGACCAGGGGTGATACGGTCGCATCTTCGAATAATCGAGGGGCTGTCAGAAAGAAGAGGGGGGGGTTCGACCCATTTTCCAAAGCACCTGAAGGCAGGACAAGAAAGAATGAGCAATGAAGGAGAGGAACGACCTGGAACTAAGGAGAAACTTCCCAACAGTGGCAACAATTAACCAGGGGAACTCCTTGCCTCCAGAAGTTGTGGGGGCTGCATCCCTGGGGGCTTTTAAAGAAGAGACTGGACGGCCATTCGTCTGGGATGCTAGTATGAGCAGCAGGAAGCCGGACTGCAAGACCTCCACGGTCCCTTCCCATTCTGTTCTTCTGTCCTACACAGATAACAACCCTGTTCGGGTTGCTACCGATGCGCTTGTGAAGATGCTCGATTCAGCCCTTGGATCCTTCGGACCCTGGATTCATTCCCAGGTCATAAAACATAGCGACGACACGGCTATGTAAGCACATCTGGCCTGATGGCGCTCTGGCTGTGACTTAATGTAAACTCCAGTTTTAGAGGTCTGAAGCACAGCCAGATGTTTTTTTTTAAAAAAAAATCTGCCTTTTTAAAAAAACCAAACCAGTTCGACGATAGAGCCTATTTTCTTTTAATTAATGGCAGAGGACTCTGCCAATTAATTTGGGATAGTCCTAGAAAGCCCGCTGACGTGACTGAATAATCTTGTCTCGGGATTGTGGATAAGAAAAGAGAAGGCAGCCTTCATCGTCCGTTCTTTATTTGTATAGATGACATTATGGGTAGAAAGTTGTGAAAGCTGTGAAAGTTGGACCATAAGAAAGGCCGAGCGCCAAAGAATGGAGGCCTTTGAACTCTGGTGCTGGAGAAGACTCCTGCGAGTCACTTGGACTGCAAGGCGATCAAACCGGTCAGTCCTAGAGGAGATCCACCCTGACTGCTCTTTAGAAGGCCAGATCCTGAAGCGGAAACTCAGATCCTTTGGCCACCTAATGAGAAGGAAGGACTCACTGGAGAAGAGCCTCATGCTGGGAAAGGTGGAGGGCAAGAGAAGAAGGGGACGACAGAGAAGGAGGTGGCTGGATGGAGTCGCTGAAGCAGGAGGCGTGAGCTTAAATGGACTCCAGAAGATGGTCGAGGACAGGAAGGCCTGGAGGAACGTTGTCCATGGGGTCACGATGGGTCGGACACGACTTCGCAGCTAACAACAACAATGGGTAGAATAGAATAGTGCTGGAAGGGACCTTGGAGGTCTTCTAGTCCAGCCCCCTGCTCAAGCAGGAGAACCTACACCGTCTCAGACAGGTGAATGTCCAGTCTCTTCTTAAAAATCTCCAGTGATGGAGCGGCCACGATTTCTGGTGGCAAGCTGTTCCACTGGTTGACTGTCCTCACTCTTGGGAAGTTTCTCCGTAATTCCAGGTTGCTTCTCTCCTTGATCAGTTTCCATCCGTTGCTTCTTGTCCTGCTTTCAGGTGCTTTGGAGGATAGCTTGACTCCCTCTTCTTTGGGGCAGCCCATGTCTCCCCTATTTCTTATTTTCTCTAGACTGGCCAAACCCAAGTCCTACAGCCGTTCTCCATATGTTTTGGTCTCCAGACCTTGGATCATCTTAGTCACCCTTCTCTGAACGTTTTCCAAACTCTCAACATCTTTTTTGTGATATGGTGACCAAAACTGGCTGCAGTATTCCAGGTGTGGCCTTACCAGGGTTTTATAAAGCGGGATAATACCTCGTGTGATCTTGAGTCTATGCCTCTGTTTATGCAGCCCAGGATTGTGTTAGCTTTTTTGGCTGCTGCTGCACATTGCTGGCTCATGGTCAAGTGATCGCCCACTCGGACTCCGAGGTCCCTCTCACAGCGACTGTTTTGGAGCCAGGTCTCACCTAATCTGTGCTTCTACGTTTGATTTCTCCTGCCTAAGTGTAAAACTTTGCTTATCTCCACATTGAAGCTCATTTTGTTAGATGGGGCCCATGGTTCACGCTGGCCAAGATCTTCTTGGATCCTGAGTTTGTCTTCTGGTGTGTTGGCTACTCCTGCCAGTTTGGTGTCTTCTGCAAATTTGACGAGTTCCCCTTCGATTCCCTCGTCTAAGTCACTGATGGAGATGTTGAAGAGTTTACTGGGCCTAAGATGGAGCCTTGTGGTCATGTAGGTCGGAGATAAGAACATTTTCCCTTTGAGGGACCAGGGCAGGATGGCCTGTGAGGAAAATGGGGCCGCTTTTTGGGCTAACACACCCGCCACAATTGCAGGCATGGGCAGAGGCCGGGCGCGGCCAGCCAGGCCTTCCCGTGGGATTCCTGACCCTTTTGTTCCCGGTGCTCCTTCCTGTCTTCTCCGATTGGTTCACAAGGGGAAACTGTCTCCGGATTTGCAGCGCTAGCAACTCTCGGTCTGTAGCGCCAGGGAGCAAAATTACCTCAAAAGGACCAGTTTTTTTGAAAATAAAATAAAATAAAATAAAATAAAATAAAATAAAATAAAATAAAATAAAATAAAATAAAATAATAATAAAATAAATAAAATAAAATAAAATAAATAAAATAAAATAAAATAAAATAAAATAATAAAATAATAAAATAAAATAAAATAAATAAAATAAAATAAAATAAAATAAAATAAAATAAATAATAAAATAAAATAAAATAAAGTAAAAATAATAAAATAAAATAAATAATAAAATAAAATAATGAAATGAAATAAAATAAAATAAATTAAAATAAATAAAATAAAAATAAAATAAAATAATAAAATAAATTAAAATAAAATAATAAAATAAATAAAATAATAATAAGCAGGCATATACATAGAATGAAGGCTATTGCTAAGCACATTGATTTGTGCTTCTTAGATTGTAAGCCGCCCTGAGTCTTCGGAGAAGGGCGGGATATAAATGGGATAATAATAATAATAATAATAATAATAATAATAATAATAATAATAATAATAATAATATTAAAATAAAATAAAATAATAAAATAAAATAAAAATTTCCTGCCAGCCGTGGCTGGAAGAGTTTTCCCTTTTTTCCTTGAATACAAGTAGTCCTCAACTTAACGGCCGCAATGGAGTCCCAAATTTACGGCGTTAAGTGAGAAGTTGGTTAAGTGAGTTTTGTCCTGTTTTAAGACCTTTCTAGCCACGGTTGTTAAGTCAGTCCCACTCGGTCAGATGCTTCCTGAAGCACCGTCCTCCATCTTTACGTCGGCGTTGCACACAAGTCGTCCCCACCGTTGCGCCTAAAGATTTTGTTGCCAAGTGAGAAACTTGTGGTGAGCTTTGCCCCATTTTACGAGAGTTGTTAAGCAAATCGCTGCCGTGCTTAAATTAGTCCCACGGCCGTTAAGTGAACCTGGCTTCCCCACGGAAGGTCGCAAAAAGGGGACGGTGTGACCTCGGCATGCTGCGACCGTCATAAATACGAGCCGGTTGCCGAGCATCGTCTGAATTTTGATTGCGTGACCCCGGGGATGCTGCAACTGTCGTAAGCGTGAGAAACGGTTCCGAGCCCCTCTTTTTTTCCGTGCCGTCGTGAGAGCGGTCACTAAACAAACCGTCGTAAGCCGAGGACTGCTTTTCATTTTGTGACTCCTGTGAAGCTGCTTTTCTATCGTCGCAAACGCCTGGGAGCGCGCAACTCTGCAGCCTAGCCCTGTGTTCCGAGATGTTTGCGGCCATCTGCCCACGTTCGACGATTACACCCCACGGTGTGCAATTTCTTTTTTTTTTTTTTGTTTTCGATCCATGGCACGGAGCAGGGTGTGTTTTTCCCCCCTGCCTGCGGTGGAAACGAAGAGCGCCTAATTGGTCCGCCTATAATTGCACGTCTTTCGACGGCGGACTGTTGTGGGTGTGCGAGGGCAGCAGTTCTCCCACCCCGGCTGGCTTGCGAGGGGAATCTCCTCTTCCCGCAGGACGTGAGTCAACCCAGCCACGGCTCTCGGGACACTGGCGAATTTAAAACTGCCTCCCCCGTGGCGTCCGTGGTCTGGGTGAAGAGCCAGGCCACCGGCCACAGAAAGGCCGGTGGTTCCTTCCAGGCCAGGATGGGGAAGCCGGATCCCTGGAAGTGGTCCCGTAGATGTTGGCTAAGGAGAAAAGGGATCATGCTGGGCAGGGCTGAGGGTAATGGGAGGCAGGGAAGTCTTGGGATGAAGTGGTGGAAGTTCTCACGGGAATGCACTTGGAGGATCTGCTGAAGGCCAAAGAAGGGGAATGAGAAATGAAATGAAATGAGCTAAACTAAACAAATAGAATAGAATAGAATAGAATTTGGAATAGGATAGGATGGGATGGGATGGAATGGAATGGAATAGATTTAGAATAATATTAGAATAGAATAGAATAGAATAGAATAGAATAGAATAGAATAGAATAGAATAGAATAGAATAGAATAATATTAATAGAATAGAATAATATTAATAGAATAGAATAGAATAGAATAATAGAATAGAATAGAATAGAATAGAATAGAATAATATTAGAATAGAATAGAATAAAATAATAGAATAGAATAGAATAGAATAATATTAGAATACTATTAGAATAGAATAGAATAATTTTAGAATAGAATAGAATAGAATAATAAAAATAATGGAATAAGAGAGTTGGAAGGGACCCTGGAGGTCATCTAGTCCCACCCCCTGCTCGAGCAAGAGACCTTATACCAGTGATGGTGAACCTTTTAGAGACCGAGTGCCCAAACTGCAACCCAAAACCCACTTATATATTGCCGGGTGGGCGTGGCCCATTGGCTGGGTGTGGCTCATTGGGTGGGCGTGGCTCATTGGGTGGGCGTGGCCGCGGTGGTAACGGCAGACTGGGTGGGACTAAAAAGTTCAATCAATCAATTCCAACTTTGCAAGATCTTTTTTTTTCCCCCCGCGAGAAGTTATTATTATTATTATTTATTCAATTTCTATACCGCCCTTCTCCCGAAGGACTCAGGGCGGTTAACAGGGCATATATAAATAACAATATAAAAATTAAAAAGAAATTAAACAAATGCCCAATTAAAATACAATAAAATAAAAACAGTAAAAAAAAACCATTAAAAAACCCTAACGTCCCCCATCAGGCCAGGCCAGCTTGTTCAAATAAATGGGTCTTCAGCCCGCGCCGGAAGGAGCGAAGGTCTGATGCCATCCGGAGCTCAACCGGCAGTTGGTTCCATAACGCCGGAGCACCCACAGAGAAGGCCCTCCCCCTGGGGGCCACCAGTTGAAGTTGATTGATTAATTGAACCTTTTGTTTTGTTTTGTTTTTGCACACAGCGGCGGAGGTCTAAGGCGAAAAGGTTTTATGAAACCCAGCTGAAGGCCTAGGACTGGGGTGACGGCCCGCGTGCCCGCAGAGAGGGCTCTGCGTGCTACCTGTGGCATACGTGCCATAGGTTGGCCACCACGGCCCTATACCATTTCAGACAAATGGCTGTCCAGTCTCTTCTTGAAAACTTCCAGTGTTGGAGCATTCACAGCTTCTGGAGGCCAGGAGTTCCACTGGTTAATTGTTCTCACTGTCAGGAAGTTTCTCCTTAGTTCCAGGTTGCTTCTCTCTTTGATGAGTTTCCACCCGTTGCTTCTTGTCCTGCCTTTGGGCGCTTTGGAGAACAGCTTGACTCCCTCTTCTTTGGGGCAGCCCCTGAGATACTGGAAGGCTGCTATCCTGTCCCCCCTCGTCCTTCTCTTCATTAAACTGGACAGACCCAATTCCAGCAACCGTTCCTGGTATGTTTTAGCCTCCAGTCCCCTGATCCTCTTTGTTGCTCTTCTCTGTACCCTTTCCAGAGTCTCAACATCTTTTTTACATCGTGGTGACCAAAACTGGATGCCGTATTCCAAGTGTGGCCTTACCAAGGCATTGTAAAGTGGTATTAGCATTTCACGTGATCTCGATTCTCTCCCTCTGTTAATGCAGCCTAGCACTGTGTTGGCTTTTTTGGCTCCTATTTAAGGGATGGTCCACTAGGACTCCGAGATCCCTCTCACAGTTGCTACTATGGAGACAGCTACCACTTATATATGGAGAAGATATCTATATGGTCATCAAAGTTCAGGTTTAATTTGGTGGCACCCAACTAACTAGACTTCTTCCCAGCCTTGGAAGCCACTAGTGCAAGTCTTGGTCTCACTGCAGAAGACTTTGGAATTTAACCAAGCGAGAACATTCATCCATTGCTCTATAAATGTTTTTTTCCCCTGTAAATTGTTCTTCCTGTCAAGCAAAATGCCACAGCCACCCCATCATTTTGGTTTCTCAGCTGGTATTCCATGCCAACACCCATCTTCTGCTTTTTTTTCCACCAGCCTCCTGCTTTCTCTGGAGTAAAAACAGCTGGTTTCCTTCGCCTCTGCTTTGTTGGAAAGGAACATTTGTAGCTCCGGGTTGACCTGTGGTGTCCTTGGTGTTCTGTGAGCATGCAGACGTTTCGTGACCCAACTAGGGAACATCATCAGTGCTAGAAGAGAGGGGGGGGAGATTGTGTAGATTGGGGGAGGAGGAGGAGGAGGAGGAGGACTGTGGGGTCCTTGGTGCTTCTCTGAGCTTGGTTGTTCTCTTGCAGACGTTTCATGACCCAACTAGGGAACATCAGTGCCAGAAGGGAGGAGGAGGAGGAGGAGGAGGAGGAGGAGGAGGAGGAGGAGGAGGAGGAGGAGGAGGAAGACTGTGGGGTCCTTGGTGCTTCTCTGAGCTTGGTTGTTCTCTTGCAGACGTTTCATGACCCAACTAGGGAACATCAGTGCCAGAAGGGAGGAGGAGGAGGAGGAGGAGGAGGAGGAGGAGGAGGAGGAGGAGGAGGAGGAAGACTGTGGGGTCCTTGGTGCTCTCTGAGTTGGGTGGGTTTCTTGCAGATGTTTCATGACCCAATTGGGGAACATCATCAGTGCTAGAAGGGAGTGGGGTTTGTGCAGAGGAAGAAGACGAAGAGCAAATGGACTGTGGGGTCCTTGATGCGCTCTGAGCTGGGTGGTTTTTCCTGCAAACATTTCATGACCCAACTGGGGAACATCATCAGTTCTAGAAGAGAGGGGGGATTGTGGGGAATGTGCTTAAATAGTCAGGAAAGCGCATTCTGAGGGTCCAAGGAGTCCAACTGTGGGACAGTCTTCGTCCAAAATGGGCGGCTCCTTTATCCTTGTGGGGTTTGAAGAATAGATTAGTCAGTGTTCCTGAACTTGGTTACTTGAAGATGTGTGGACTTCAACTCCCAGAATTCCCCAGGCAGCGTGCATGCTGGTTGGGGAATTCTGGGTATTGAAGTCCAGTCTTCTTAAAGCAGGCTGGCTGGAAAATTCTGAGAGTGGAAGTCCACCCCTCTTAAAGCAGGCTGGCTGGGGGATTCTGGGAGTGGAAGTCCAGCCATCTTAAAGCATGCAGGCTGGGGGATTCTGGGAGAGGAAGCCCACCCCTCTTGAAGTGGCCAACCTTGAGAAACACTGAACTAGACGGGTTGACTTTGCTAATTTTTCTTCTGTTTGTTTGTTTGTTCTCTTAATTGGCCTGGGATTGTTATTTCAAACAGGGCGTCTCTCTTTCTGCTTCGGCTGGCGAAATCTTGCTAAAGGTTTCTTCACCTTTCAGAAGAAGAGGAAGTTCAGGAGCTGAAATGTTTTGAAAGGCGGAATCACCCCCTTCCCCTTCCCCTTCCCCAATCCGGTGCTGATGGAGAAAACCTGCCTGTGCTGGCGAAGAACTAACAGCTCTTCGTATGGCTGGTAGTTGGTTATTCTCAATTAATCCCCGGGCCTGGGCATCTCCATACGTTGTTGTTGTTGTTAGCTGCGAAGTCGTGTCCGACCCCTCGAGACCCCATGGACAATGTTCCTCCAGGCCTTCCTGTCCTCTACCATCTTCTGGAGTCCATTTAGGCTCACGCCTCCTGCTTCAGTTACTCCATCCAGCCACCTCATTCTCTGTCGTCCCCTTCTTCTCTTGCCCTCCACCTTTCCCAGCATGAGGCTCTTCTCCAGTGAGTCCTTCCTTCTCATTAGGTGGCCAAAGGATTTGAGTTTCCGCTTCAGGATCTGGCCTTCTAAAGAGCAGTCAGGGTTGATCTCCTCTAGGACTGACCGGTTTGATCGCCTTGCAGTCCAAGTGACTCGCAGGAGTCTTCTCCAGCACCAGAGTTCAAAGGCTTCAATTCTTTGGCGCTCAGCCTTTTTATCTCCATATACCTGTCTGGAAAACCTCCATGAGCCCCCTAACTGAGCGATCAGCCCTGGGATGGGATCATAAGCCTGGGAACCGGGTGGCATCTCCTTACCTGCGTGGGTTGCCACTTCCTTCCTCACCTTCCTGGCTTCCTCCTGGCTGCTGGCCAAGGGTCCGCGGCTTCCGGCTTTCGGAAGCAGCAAATAAAGGTCACAGCTGCCTGGCTTTGACCCACCTTCAGACAGGCTGCTTAGAGAGGCATTTTATTTAGGCCATTTTTAGCCTTGCCTTCCATTTGGAAAAACTGCTGAGTTAACAAGATTATTCTCCAAAGCTCCCAAAGGCAGGAAAAGAAGCAACGGAGGGAAACTCGTCAAGGTGAGAAGCCACCTGGAACTAAGGAGAAACTTCCTGACAGTTAGAACAATTATCCAGTGGAACTCCTTGCCTCCAGAAGCTGTGAATGCTCCGACGCTGGAAGTTTTTAAGAAGAGACTGGACAGCCATTTTGTCTGAAATGGTATATAGGGTTTCCTGCCTGAGCAGGGGGGTTGGACTAGATGACCTCCAAGGTCCCTTCCAACTTTATTATTATTATTATTATGTGAAGTGTTAGCACCACTTTATACTGCACTGTTGGAACGCTACATCCAGTTTGAGTCGCCATAATCCAAAAAAGGATATTTGAGACTCTGGAATGAGTGCAGAGAAGAGCAACAAAGGTGATTAGGGGACAGGAGGCTGAAACATACAAAGAACGGTTGCTGGAATTGGGGATGCCCAGTCTAGAAGAGAACCAAGGACATGGGTTAGGATAGCAGTCTTCCAATCTTTTGAGGGACTGCCACAAAGAAGATTGGGGTCAAATTATTCTCCAAAGCCCCTCAAAGCAAGACAAGAAGCAACGGATGGAAACTCGTCAAGGACAGAAGCAACCTGGAACTAAGGAGAAACTTCCTGACAGTTAGAACAATTAACCAGTGGAACAACCTGCCTCCAGAAGCTGCGGGTGCTCCATCACTGGAGGTTTTTTAAGAAGAGACTGGACAGCCTTTTGATCTGAAACGGTATAGGGTTTCCTGCCTGAGCAGGGGGTTGGACTAGATGACCTCCAAGGTCCCTTGCAACTCTGTTATTCTGTTATTCAGAGCAACAGGGCGCAGGACAAGAAGCAATGGATGGAAACTTAATCAAGGAGAGTAGACCAAGCAAAAAAAAACAACCAGCAGAATTGGAAAGGACCTTGGAGATTTTCTATTTCAGCCCCCCCTTCACACACACACACACACACACACACACACACACACACACACACACCCCGCTCAAGCAGGAGAACCTATACCATTTCACACAAGTGGCTATCCAGCCTCTTCTTAAAATCCTCCAGTGATGAAACACCCACCACTTCTGGTGGCAAGCTGTTCCACTGGTTGATTGTCCTCACTGTCAGGAAGTTTCTCCTTAATTCCAGGTTGCTTCTCTTTTTGTTCAATTTCCAACCATTGTTTCTTCTCCTTCCCTCTGGTGCTTTGGTGAATAACGTGACCCCCTTGTTTTTGTGGCAGCCCCTCAAATACTGGAACGCTGCTATCCTGTCTCCCCTATTTCTTCTTTTCTTTAAACTGCCCATACCTCAATCCCGCAGCCCTTCTTCGTATGTTTTAGCCTCCAGGCCTTGGGTCATCTTAGCTGCTCTTCTCTGAATTTTTCCCAAACTCTCAACATCTTTTTTGTGATACGGTGACCACAATTGGCTGCAGTATTCCAGGTGTGGCCTCACTAGGGTTTGCTAAAGCGGTACTAATACTCCGCGTGATCTTGATTCTATGCCTCTGTTTATGCAACCCAGGATTGTGTTAGCTTTTTTGGCTGCTGCTGCACACGGCTGGCTCAGGGTCAAGGGATCGTCCATTAAGGCTCCAAAATCCCTCTCACAGCGGCTGTTTTGGAGCCGGGTCTCGCCCAATCTGTACTTGTGCCTTTGGTTTTTCCTGCCTAAGTGTAAAACTCTTGCTTTTCTCCACATTAAGTTTCATTTTGTTGGATGGGTTAGGCTTCAAAGTCTGTCGAGACCTCTTTGGATCCTGAGTTTGCCAGGATCTTTTCATTAAACTACTAGACATACCCAATTCCCATGTTTTCCCACTTTAGATTAGATTAGATTAGATTTATTGAATTTATATATTTGTTTCTGCATGAGGACGGGAAACACTTTCCTTCCTCTCATCCCCCATTCTCTCTCCCCCCCCCTTGCCCCCCCATTGCCCTTGCATGCAGCTGAGAAGGATTTCCTTTCCAACAAAACTGGAGAATCTAATCTGCAGAGGAAGCTTTTTTTTTTTCAGCTTTCTTGCCCGTGGGAACTGAAAGGAGTGGCCGAGGCTCTCTTGGTCTCCTTTTTGTTATGAACCTTCCTTCCTTCCAGGCAGTCCTCAACTTGCAACCGACCGTTTAGTGACAGTTCAAAACTACAGCACTGAAAAAAGTGACTTTTTTCACCCTTATGATCGTTGCAGCATGCCCCACCATCGCGAGATCAAAATTCAGACGCTTGCAAATAATTCAAAGCGGGAATAGAATAGAATAGAATAGAATAGAATAGAATAGAATAGAATAGAATAGAATAGAATAGAATAGAATAGAATAGAATAGAATAGAATAGAATAGAATAGAATAGAATAGAATAGAATTACAGGATAGAATAGAATAGAATGAAATTACAAAATTAATAGAATAGAATTAAAATAAGGAATAGAATAGAATGGAATAGAATAGAATGAAATTACAGGATAGAATAGAATAGAATGAAATTACAAAATTAATAGAATAGAATTAAAATAAGGAATAGAATAGAATGGAATAGAATAGAATAGAATAGAATAGAATAGAATAGAATAGAATAGAATAGAATAGAATAGAATAGAATAGAATGAAATTACAGGATAGAATAGAATAGAATGAAATTACAAAATTAATAGAATAGAATAGAATTAAAATAAGGAATAGAATAGAATAGAATAGAATAGAATGAAATTACAGGATAGAATAGAATGAAATTACAAAATTAATAGAATAGAATTAAAATAAGGAATAGAATAGAATGGAATAGAATAGAATAGAATAGAATGAAATTACAGGATAGAATAGAATAGAATGAAATTACAAAATTAATAGAATAGAATAGAATTAAAATAAGGAATAGAATAACCCCCTGCTTGGAAACTGGCATGTATTTGTGACGGTTGCCCTGTCCCAGGGTCCTGTGATAACCCATTGGTATCCTTCCCAGGCCAGCTTCTGACAAGCAAAGTCGGGGGGGGGAGCTGGATTCACTTAACGACCATGTGATTCACTTAACAACCGCAGTGATTCGCTTAACAACTGTGGCAAGGCAGGTTGTCAAATGGGGTAAAATTAATTTAACATTGCTGAACAATGGCAGTTTTGCCCTCGACTGTGGTCGTAAGGGCTGTCTGCACAGAAATTGAATAAATTCCAGAAGAGCCTTAAAACGTGGCTGTGTGACGCTTGGCCTGGGGTCTCAAGAGGGGCTGCTACATTGGGGGTGGCTGATAGAACAGGGTAGAGTCCCACCCCCAGGCTGCCCCCATCATCTCCTTTCCAGTTTCAGTTTTTGGTTTACCCTTTTGAACTTTTATTACAGTGTAAGCTGCCCACTGTGTCCTTTAGTGAGAGGGAAGGTATAGGCCAGGGGTAGGCAACCTGGGCTCTTTTATGACTGGTGGACTTCAACTCCCAGAATTCCTGAGCCAGCGTGGCTCAGCTTGGAAACTTCTCCCTTTCCCCTCAGCATGGCTGGCTCAGGAATTCTGGGAGTTGAAGTCCACCAGTCATAAAAGAGCCAAGGTTGCCTACCTCTGGTTTAGGGTATTGTCTAGGACAGGAGTGGGGAACTATGCCCCCCTTTATGACTGCTGGACTTCAACTCCCAGAATTCCTCAGCCATCATGAGGGAACTATGGCCCCCTTCATGACTCGTGGACTACAACTCCCAGAATTCCTGAGCCAGCATGGCTCAGCTTGGAAACCTCTCCCTTTCCCCTCAGTGTGGCTGGCTTAGGAATTCTGGGAGTTGAAGTCTACCAGTCATAAAAGAGCCAAGATTGCCTACCCCTGGTTTAGGGTATTGTCTAGGACAGGAGTGGGGAACTATGGCCCCCTCATGACTCGTGGACTTCAACTCCCAGAATTCCTGAACCGCCATGGGGGAACTATGGCCCCCTTCATGATTTGCGGACTTCAACTCCCAGAATTCCTGAGCCAGCCATGCTGAGGAGAAAGGGAGAGGTTTCCAAGCTGAGCCACGCTGGCTGAGGAATTCTGGGAGTTGAAGACCACCAGTCATAAAAGAGCCGAGGTTGCCCACCCCTGCTAGTGAGATGGAAGGTATAGATATTCAATAAACAAAGAAAGAAAGAAAATAAACCTAAACCTTTCCTTCCAGGAGGAGGCTGCTGAAATCAGCGTCAAAACAGCACAGGCAAATCCTCGGCTTGCGACCCCCGATTGAGCCCTAGAGATCTGTTGCTAAGCGAGACAGCTGCGAAGTGGGTTTTGCCCCATTTTGCGATCTTCCTTGCCGCCGTTGTTCGGCGAAGCACACGGCGGTTTTTAAGCCAGTCACCTGGTCGTTAAGTGAATCCGGCTTCCCTGTTGACTTTGCTTTTCAGAAAGGTCGCAAGAAGGGGACCATGTGACACACACCCCGGGACACGGCAACCATCATAAATACCGGTCAGTTGCCAAGTGTCTGAATTTTGATCGTGTGACACACACACACACACACACACACACCGCCGGGCTGCGGCAAAGGTGATAAGTGTGAAAAACAGTCGTAAGTCCCTTTTTCCCACTGCTGTTGTAACTTTGGTCACTAAATGAAGTGTTGCAAGTCAAGGATTACCTGTAGAGGTAAAGGCGGAGATTAGGCCTTCACGGCGTCAACCATCCCCAAAGTTGCGTGCTTTGTGGTGAGACCCCAGTGAGCCCTTAGCAGACCAAACTTGCCCTGGAAATGGTGCCCTTCAGCTTGCTAAGGGCCATTTAATAATGATAATAATAATAATAATAATAATAATAATAATAATAATAATAATAATAATAATAATAATAATAATAATAATAATAATAATAATGTGAGATGGCCTCACGAGAGGTCGATGGATCGTTAAGGTGCTTCCAAGTAAAAAAGGCAGAACGCAGAGATGCAATCATATGAAGCTTTATTCAACAATAGATTAGAGAGAAAGAGTTCCTTGGCATGGAGGCATCCATGCCTGCGTGAGAGAGAGAGAAGTGTGCAGAGTGCAGAGAGCAGAGCAGCCCCTGAGCAGAGGTTTTTATGGGGGGTCTCAGCCACTCCCTTACCATAAAACTCTCTCGCCAATGGGGTTGCAGGGGCCGGGGACCCCTGACCCACCAGTGGGAGCAAAGGTGCCTCTTTGCTCCCATGTGATGACCTCTTTGGGGAACTGCCATGGCTGGCACAAAACATCTAACAAATAATAATAATGATGATGATGATGATGATGATGATGATGATGTTGGAAGGGACCTTGGAGGTCATCTAGTCCAACCCCCTGCTCAGTCAAGAAACCCTATACCATTTCAGGCAAATGGCTGTCCAGTCTCTTCTTAAAAACCTCCAGTGTTGGAGCATTCACCACCTCTGGAGGCCAGGAGTTCCACTGGTTAATTGTCCTCGCTATCACGAAGTTTCTCCTTAGTTCTAGGTTGCTTCTCTCCTAGATTCGTTTCCATCCGTTGCTTCTTGTCCTGCCTTTGGGCGCTTTGGAGCTTGCATCCCCAAGCGGGCTGGGCCTTCTGGGAGTTGTGGTCCCAAGAAATCTGGAGGATGCCAGGTGTTGGCGCAAGTTCCTTAAGTGTGCCTCCAGGAGCCTTCCATTGGCACACCTCGTGTATGTATATGTACATACGTATTTGTAGCCCGCTTTTACTATTTGTATAAATAAGGTGACAAACTTACTGACTATTCCTTCCTTGTCTTGTTTGCCTCACAACGACAACCCTGTGAGGTGGTTGGGCTGAGACAGAGGGACTAGCCCAAGGTTCTATGATGGCTTTTGTGCTTAAGGCAGGACTAGAACTCACCAACTCCTGGTGATTGGCCCCAAGTCACCCAGCCGGCTTTCATGCCTAAGGCGGGACTAGAACTCACCGGCTCCTGGTGATTGGCCCCAAGTCACCCAGCCGGCTTTCATGCCTAAGGCAGGACTAGAACTCACCATCTCCTGGTGATTCGCCCAAAGTCACCTTGCTGGCTTTTATGTCTAAGGCAGGACTAGAACTCAACATCACCTGGTGATTGGCCCAAAGTCACCCAACTGGCTTTGATGACTAAGGCGGGACTAGAACTCACCCACCTCCTGGTGATTGACCCAAAGTCACCCAGCCTACTTTTATGCATAAGGTGGGTCTAGAACTCACCGTCTCCTGGTGATTGTCCCAAAGTCACCCAGCTGGCTTTCGTGCCCAAGGCGGGACTAGAACTCGCAGTCCCCTGCTGATTGATCAGAAGTCACCCAGCTGGCTTTGGTGTCTAAGGCAAAACTAGAACTCACCGTCTCCTGGTGAATGGCCCAAAGTCACCCGGCTGGCAGAACTAGAACTCACCGCCTCCCGGTTTCTGGCCTGGTTCCTTTAACCACGGCCAAACTGACTCGACTCTTGCAAGCTCAGCTGCACGGATGCTGCTGCGCCTGGCGGAACAACGGGCTTCTTGGAAACCGGAGGAGCTGCGAGCATGTGCCTCCCCCACCTCCTTCTCTAAGTTGGGGGGGGGGCAGGAAATCCATTCATCTGTCGGGCAATTCTCGGTGTTGTTGGCAGCCGGAAAAAAACAATCCAGAAACCTGTTTGGAGATGGCAGCTGTGGGTGGGGGTGGGGTGGGGGCAAACGAGCCCCCTTTTCCGGTTGGGAACAATGGGGCTTGTGTTTTTTTTGGGGGGGGGGAGTCTTTGACTTTCCGCTCCGCTTTTCTGCCTCTGCTTTTCGCAAAGGCTCCACGCGGTGAACCTTGACTGTGGTTTGCACATCCGGAGCACCGAAGCTTCTGGTGCCCGACCGACGTCTCTTTTCTTTAGAAACGATGAGCAGCCAGCCCGGCCTAGCCCTTTTTTCCGACTAACAACGTTTGGCAGCTCGCTGAGCCTGGAATAAACTGTGTTAGCTGGGAAAAGGGGTTCTCAGACTGCTTTTCCCCCCCCCCTACCCTCGCCTGGTGTGTGGGGGGGGAGGAGGAAGAGGAGGAGAATTGTGGGGTCCCTGGTGCCCTCTGAGCTGGGTGGTTTTCTTGCAGACGTTTCATGACCCAATTGGGGAACATCATCAGTGCTAAAAGGGAATGGGAGGAAGAGGAGGAGGAGGAGATGAGGAGGAAGAAGAGGAGGAGGAGATGAGGAGGAGGAGGGGGAGGAGAGGAGGAAGAGGACTGTGGGGTCCCTGGTGCCCTCTGAGCTGGGTGGTTTTCTTGCAGACGTTTCATGACCCAATTGGGGAACATCATCAGTGCTAAAAGGGAATGGGACGAAGAGGAGGAGGAGGAGATGAGGAGGAAGAAGAGGAGGAGGAGGAGATGAGGAGGAGGAGGGGGAGGAGAGGAGGAAGAGGAGGAGGAGGAGGAGGAAGAGGACTGTGGGGTCCCTGGTGCCCTCTGAGCTGGGTGGTTTTCTTGCAGACGTTTCATGACCCAATTGGGGAACATCATCAGTGCTAAAAGGGAATGGGAGGAAGAGGAGGAGGAGGAGATGAGGAGGAAGAAGAGGAGGAGGAGGAGATGAGGAGGAGGAGGGGGAGGAGAGGAGGAAGAGGACTGTGGGGTCCCTGGTGCCCTCTGAGCTGGGTGGTTTTCTTGCAGACGTTTCATGACCCAATTGGGGAACATCATCAGTGCTAAAAGGGAATGGGAGGAAGAGGAGGAGGAGGAGATGAGGAGGAGGAGGAGATGAGGAGGAGGAGGGGGAGGAGAGGAGGAAGAGGAGGAGGAGGAGGAGGAGGAAGAGGACTGTGGGGTCCCTGGTGCTCTCTGAGCTGGGTGGTTTTCTTGCAGACGTTTCATGACCCAATTGGGGAACATCATCAGTGCTAAAAGGGAATGGGAGGAAGAGGAGGAGGAGGAGATGAGGAGGAAGAAGAGGAGGAGGAGGAGATGAGGAGGAGGAGGGGGAGGAGAGGAGGAAGAGGAGGAGGAGGAAGAGGACTGTGGGGTCCCTGGTGCTCTCTGAGCTGGGTGGTTTTCTTGCAGACGTTTCATGACCCAATTGGGGAACATCATCAGTGCTAAAAGGGAATGGGAGGAAGAGGAGGAGGAGGAGATGAGGAGGAAGAAGAGGAGGAGGAGGAGATGAGGAGGAGGAGGGGGAGGAGAGGAGGAAGAGGAGGAGGAGGAGGAGGAAGAGGACTGTGGGGTCCCTGGTGCCCTCTGAGCTGGGTGGTTTTCTTGCAGACGTTTCATGACCCAATTGGGGAACATCATCAGTGCTAAAAGGGAATGGGAGGAAGAGGAGGAGGAGGAGATGAGGAGGAAGAAGAGGAGGAGGAGGAGATGAGGAGGAGGAGGGGGAGGAGAGGAGGAAGAGGAGGAGGAGGAGGAGGAGGAAGAGGACTGTGGGGTCCCTGGTGCCCTCTGAGCTGGGTGGTTTTCTTGCAGACGTTTCATGACCCAATTGGGGAACATCATCAGTGCTAAAAGGGAATGGGAGGAAGAGGAGGAGGAGGAGATGAGGAGGAAGAAGAGGAGGAGGAGGAGATGAGGAGGAGGAGGGGGAGGAGAGGAGGAAGAGGAAGAGGAGGAGGAGGAAGAGGACTGTGGGGTCCCTGGTGCTCTCTGAGCTGGGTGGTTTTCTTGCAGACGTTTCATGACCCAATTGGGGAACATCATCAGTGCTAAAAGGGAATGGGAGGAAGAGGAGGAGGAGGAGATGAGGAGGAAGAAGAGGAGGAGGAGGAGATGAGGAGGAGGAGGGGGAGGAGAGGAGGAAGAGGAGGAGGAGGAGGAGGAAGAGGACTGTGGGGTCCCTGGTGCCCTCTGAGCTGGGTGGTTTTCTTGCAGACGTTTCATGACCCAATTGGGGAACATCATCAGTGCTAAAAGGGAATGGGAGGAAGAGGAGGAGGAGGAGATGAGGAGGAAGAAGAGGAGGAGGAGGAGATGAGGAGGAGGAGGGGGAGGAGAGGAGGAAGAGGAGGAGGAGGAGGAGGAGGAAGAGGACTGTGGGGTCCCTGGTGCCCTCTGAGCTGGGTGGTTTTCTTGCAGACGTTTCATGACCCAATTGGGGAACATCATCAGTGCTAAAAGGGAATGGGAGGAAGAGGAGGAGGAGGAGATGAGGAGGAAGAAGAGGAGGAGGAGGAGATGAGGAGGAGGAGGGGGAGGAGAGGAGGAAGAGGAAGAGGAGGAGGAGGAAGAGGACTGTGGGGTCCCTGGTGCTCTCTGAGCTGGGTGGTTTTCTTGCAGACGTTTCATGACCCAATTGGGGAACATCATCAGTGCTAAAAGGGAATGGGAGGAAGAGGAGGAGGAGGAGATGAGGAGGAAGAAGAGGAGGAGGAGGAGATGAGGAGGAGGAGGGGGAGGAGAGGAGGAAGAGGAGGAGGAGGAGGAGGAAGAGGACTGTGGGGTCCCTGGTGCCCTCTGAGCTGGGTGGTTTTCTTGCAGACGTTTCATGACCCAATTGGGGAACATCATCAGTGCTAAAAGGGAATGGGAGGAAGAGGAGGAGGAGGAGATGAGGAGGAAGAAGAGGAGGAGGAGGAGATGAGGAGGAGGAGGGGGAGGAGAGGAGGAAGAGGAGGAGGAGGAGGAGGAGGAAGAGGACTGTGGGGTCCCTGGTGCCCTCTGAGCTGGGTGGTTTTCTTGCAGACGTTTCATGACCCAATTGGGGAACATCATCAGTGCTAAAAGGGAATGGGAGGAAGAGGAGGAGGAGGAGATGAGGAGGAAGAAGAGGAGGAGGAGGAGATGAGGAGGAGGAGGGGGAGGAGAGGAGGAAGAGGAGGAGGAGGAGGACTGTGGGGTCCCTGGTGCCCTCTGAGCTGGGTGGTTTTCTTGCAGACGTTTCATGACCCAACTAGGGAACATCATCAGTGCTAGAAGGGAGGAGGAGGAGGAGGAAGAGGAGGAGGAAGAAGAGGAGGAGATGAGGAGGAGGAGGGGGAGGAGAGGAGGAAGAGGAGGAGGAGGAGGAGGAGGAGGAGGAAGAGTACTGTGTGGTCCTTGGTGCCCTCTGAGCTGGGTGGTTTTCTTGCAGACGTTTCATGACCCAACTAGGGAACAACATCAGTGCTAGAAGGGAGGAGGAGGAGGAGGAAGAGGAAGAGGAGGAGGAAGGAGATGAGGAGGAGGAGGAGGAGGAGGAGGAGGAGGTGGAGGAGGAGGAAGAGTACTGTGGGGTCCTTGGTGCTCTCTGAGCTGGGTGGTTTTCTTGCAGACGTTTCATGACCCAACTAGGGAACATCATCAGTGCTAGAAGGGAATGGGAGGAAGAGGAGGAGGAGGAGATGAGGAGGAGGTGGAAGAGGAGGAGGAGGAGGAGAGGAGGAAGAGGAGGAGGAGGAAGAGTACTGTAGAGTTCTTGGTGCTCTCTGAGCTGGGTGGTTGTCTTGCAGACCTTTCATGACCCAACTGGGGAACGTCATCAGTGCTGGAAGGAAGTAGGGCTTGCTCTGTTTACATACATTGGCTTGCTTTGCCAGTGTGGGCAGGCGTGTTCTCGCTGCTTCTTCCTTGATTCGGTGGTTGTTTGCTGTTAAGTCAGTGCCGAGACACTTGTATATAGACAGAGAACAAACCCCACTCCCTTCTAGCACTGAGAAGTGGTGGAGACCTAGGGGCTTACCAATTAAATCCTCCATGGAGGAACTCCGGACACTGGCTTGGCAAACCTCCCTTACTAACCATTTCTGGAAATCGCTTATATTAAGTACTTTTAAGCTCTTAAAGACCTTCAGAATCGCAAGCTTGAAAACTCTGGGCAAGTTCTGCCTTTAGTCCCGAAGAATAGGAAATTTATTTATTTATTTTTGGGACTTATATGCCGCCCTATCTCCCGAAGGACTCAGGGCGGCTGACAACAATAAAAAAACAACAATACAAAAATTTAAAAAAGAATTAAATAACAGCCCCAAAATAAATTAACTACACAGTTAAAAATTAAAACGTATTTAATGTTAACCACAAGCTTCAGAATCTGAAACATACAGCAGAAAATAATGTTTTGAACTTTCAACTCCATCACTGGAGATTTTCAAGAAGAGGCTAGCTAGACAGTCACTTGTCTGAGATGGGATGAGGTTCTCCTGCTTGAGCAGGGGGCTGGACTAGAGGACCTTCAAGGGTCCCTTCCAGCTCTATTCTATTCCAAAAAAACAAACAAAACCCCACTTAGAAATTTGTTAATGGATTAAAGGTGCAGATAAATATAGAAATATACAGAACGGAAATTTGGAAGTTTCACAGTAAGATTTTGGAATTAATCATAACGTGCTTCCCGTGAGAAATAGAACTTGTTTTGCATTTCGCAAGAGGTAACCAAAGGAAAAAAAATTACGATTGCAAAAATCTGAACGTTACTGGAGACTAGAGTTTGGGTAAAGGAAATAAATGCAAGGTGTGTACGGTGATGCAAAGTGTTGTGACAGTACAAACGCTAAAGGAGACATTTGAACAATGGAATCAGAAAATATTATTAGACTGACAATATCAACAACTCCGTGTTGATATTGTTTTGAAGAAATGACAGTCATAAAACAAACTTTGTCTGACAAGATAGAGGCGGTATCGGAAATGGATTTGCAACTGACAGGCGGGGGGGGGGAAACGACTTTAAAAAAAGCACGTTTCCCTGGATTTACAAAAAGAAACTGGCGGAGGTTTTTAAAATTTAAAAAGGAAATTCTAAACGACAAACCCAGGAAAACGACCTGGATATTTTGTGTTGTTGCTTTTACCAAAAAAAGAGTTGTTGAAGTCTTGAAAAAAAGCAACAGAAACCCACTCCAAAAAACAACATTTGAATGAAGTAAAGATTGAGAATATTAGAAGCAACAGAATTTAAAGTTGGTTTATTTGATCAAGTTTAAAACAAGATGTGTCATTATTTCTGGCTACCCTTTACGGACCAGGACTGAGAAATTGATGTTTTTACGGATTTGTTTAGAGTTAAAGACACGTTTGTAACGTTCGAAGCTAAATTTCTTTATACTTGTGATGAAAACTGGAAGTCACTTATACTGGCAGTCCTCGGTTTATGTCCACAATTGAGCCCAAACTTTGTGTTGCTAAGCGAGACAATTCTTAAGTGAGTTTTGCCCCATTTGGCGCCCTTTCTTTCCGCTGTTGCTAAGTGAATCACTGCAGTTGTTAAGTTAGTAACATGGTTGTTAAGTGGATGTGGCTTCCACCCCACTGGCTTGGCTTGTCAGACGGTCGTAAAGGGGATGACAGGAACCCAGCACACTGCAACAGTCACAAGTACATGCCAGTTGCCAAGCCTCTGAATTTTGATCACATGATGATAGGGACGCTGCAGCAGCGGTCGTCAGTGTGAAAAACAGTGCTAAGTCAGTTTTTCCCGGGCCGCTGTAACTTCAGACAGTCCATAAGCGAATTGTCGTAAGTCACCTGTATATTTCTTTTCTCTTTTTATATTCTTTTCCTTTCCTTTCCTTTGGCCTTCCACTTTACGCCTGTCTCTTTTTGTCTAACTTTGTTTTCGATATTACTATTGTAAAACTGTAGAATAAAAAAATATTTAAACGTAAAGGTTCCCCCGCACATGCGTGCTAGTCGTTTCTGACTCTAGGGGCCGGTGCTCATCTCCGTTTCAAAGCCGAAGAGCCAGCGCTTGTCCGAGGACGTCTCCGTGGTCATGTGGCCGGCATGACTGGATGCCAAAGGCGCACGGAACGCTGTTCCCTTCCCACCCATAGTGGTCCCTATTTTTCTACTTGCATTTTTACGTGCTTTCGAACTGCTAGGTTGGCAGAAGCTGGGACACGTAACAGGCGCTCACTCTGCTACGCGGCACTCGGGATTCGACCCGTCAAACTGCCGACCTTCTGATCGACAAGTTCAGCGTCCTAACCCACTCAGCCACCGCGTCCCCCCCCCCAAAAATATTTACACACACCCAAACACACAGATCCAGCCCAGTGTTTTTCACACGTGGCGAATTCTAGGAGTCGCAAGTCCGTGGCTCTTAAAGTTGCCACGTCTGAAAAACACTCCCGGGGAAATCTCTTCGCAAAGTGAGCTCGGGGGGGGGGGCGGAGGCGTTCGGTGGTCCCACGTGACAACACACATTGTACCTGCCTATTATTGTTAGGGCCGTTGCTGCTCCACCGTGTCATACATCGGTTTTACCAGCTTTGTATAACTTCCAGTTTTGTTTTAAGTTTAAATGGCAGTTCTAGTTGTGGCTGGGCCACTCCTGGGCCAAAGGCACATGGCAGTAAATCATTGTTGTGTTTGTTTGTTTCCCCAGAGGAGGGAGGAGAGCCAAAACATTGCAAAAGGCTTCCAAACCGCAAAATTGCCAAGTGTAACATAGCTTTTAAGAGGCGCGTTAGTAGCTGTTAGCTACAACAGCTGAAACGCTGCCTCTACACACCAAAGGGAACCTCTCCATCGTTGTGGCTCAGTTGAACTCAGCACTGCAGGGCGAGACCAGGGATCTGCAGAGGTTAAGATAGGTGGATGCTGACTGGGGGATTCTGGGAGTTGAAGCCCACCAGTCTTGAAGCAGGCTGGCTGGGGGATTCTGGGAGTGGAAGTCCACTCTTAAAGCATGATGCCTGGGGGATTCTGGGAGTGAAAGCCCACCCCTCTTAAAGCAGGCTGGCTGGGGAATTCTGGGAGTGGAAGCCTACCCGTCTTAATGAATATTGGCTAGGGAATTCTGGGAGGTGTAGTTCACCCGTCTGAAAGCATGATGGCTGGGGGATTCTGGGAGTGGAAGTCCACCCCTCTTAAAGCATCCTGGCTGGGGAATTCTGGGAGAGGAAGCCCACCCGTCTTAATGAATATTGGCTAGGGAATTCTGGGAGGTGTAGTTCACCCCTCTGAAAGCATGCTGGCTGAGGGATTCTGGGAGTGGAAGTCCACAAGTCATAACAGGGCCAAATTGGAAGACCCCTGAGTTATAGGCAGTCCTTGATATCGTTTAGTGACTGTTCGAAGTCACAACGGCAGTGAAAAACGGGACTTACGACCAGTGGTGCCGTTTCTGGAAGTCCGTTCTGGGTCCGGGCCACAAAATTAACCAAGCTACCGGTTCTGCCGAAGTGGTGCGAACCGGCTGAATCCCACCCCTGCTCTTACGACCCTTTTCCCCACTTGTACATCCCCGCATCGTGGGATCCAAATTCTCACGGCAGCTGTATTCAGCAGGGTTGCCCTGTCCCGGGGTCGGGGCACCTGGGACTCAGAGGAAGGAAGAAGGAAGATGGGTTTTTTTTTTTGGGGGGGGGGAAGGAGGAGTGCAGAGCAGACGTGTCGGGAAGCGGCACCTCTTGTTCCTCCGGAGCAACCGGGCCGAGAAAGCGGGCCAGCCAAGGGCGTCTTGGCAGCCGCCTGCAGACCGACCGAGAACAGCTGTTTTTCCTGGTGACCCGGGCCAGCCTCTCCTCCTCCTCCTTCCCTCTGCCCCCCCCCTTCTTTTGGCATGAAATCCAGTTCCTGGGATGCTTCTCGCATTCCGGCTCAAGCGCCAGACGGCATGGCATGACATGCGTTGCGATCCATCGAGCATCCGCAGTAAAACCGTGACAGCCATGAACGTCCCCGGATTTCAATCCCAAACAATCGTAACATCGTAAAATTCCCCGTGGCGCCACGGTGGAGATCAGTGGCTCGAGAGACGTGGGGCCAAAAAGCTGTTCTGAATGGGTGTGTGTGTGTGTGTGTGTGTGTGACCTTGGGAGAACAGAAATTGAAGAGTCCGGCAGGGTTGGCAAGGGGTTATGCCGGCCGCTGGCCAACTCGTGCCCTTCGTGCCCACGAAGCTAGCGCTAATGGGGGGAGTGTGCGCGCACGGCAATGACAGCACCTGCGTGATGCTGCTCTACTAGCGCGTGTGGAAGGAAGTGTGCGCTTACAACAACGCTAGCGTCCGCATGATGTCCGCGGCATCACTACCGCCAGCATTACGCTGTGATGTTAGCACGAATGGGGTGTGTGAGCGCGCAAACGTGAATGCAGTAGCCAACCACTCATGCTGCCCAGTGCCAACAGCTTGCGGCCCGGTAATGGCCCACAGCCCACAGGTCGGGGACCCCCTGGTTTAAGGTCAACCAGATGCAGAGAAGCCTTGTTCATTTAACAACAGTTCAAAGTTATGACAACCTTGGGGAAAGGGACTTAGGACCTGTGCTCTCACAACCAAGGCATACCTCCCCTATGATTGTTTGATGGTAGCTTGGGCCCTTGGCACCGGAGCATATTTTATAACGGGGTGCAAAGGCCTGTGGTGACAGGATCATGGCTTGCGGTGTTATCGGCTTGGGTTGGGGTTAACTTTGGGGATTGCAGGATCCCCGGACGCTGCAACCGTCATAAATACGAGCCAGTGTCCAAGCACCCAAATTTCCGTCCCGCGACCGCAGGGATGCTAGAACGGTCGTAAGTGTGGAAAAACGGTCCATTGTAACAGTCACGAAACAAATGGTGGCAAGTCGAGGGCCAGCTCTCAAATTATGATCGGTCATTTCGCCACTTTTGGAAATGACGGTAGACATCACCCTAACCGTCACGGTTCGGGGCCAAGTTCTGTTACAGTCGTAAGCCGAGGACCTACCAGCCGGAAGTAAAATTTGCAGTTCTCAACAGCAATAGAACCAGGGGTGGATTATCCGTCTCTGGAGCTTTTCAGGAAGAGGCTGGACGATGGAGTTGCTTTTCCTGCAAAATTGCCAAGGGCTGGACTTGAGGATCTTTGAGGTTTCCCCCCCCCCACAACTGTAGAATTCTAGGATTCACTAGATGGGCTCAACGAAAAGCTGGACAACCACCCTTTGGGGAGATTCAGAGGGAAGATTCCCGCCCCGGGCAGAAGGATGGACTCAAAAAGTCTCCACGCGCCTGTCCAAATCGCTGCTTTGCAGGTTGAATAGAATAATAAACTTTATTGTCACTTGGAACGCAGCCTAATCGGCAGACTTATGAAATTTCATTGCCTGCAACTCTCCGAGGGTCAGCGCCTCCGATCTACACTACATCAAATAGGACAAAAAGAAACGAACAAACACGGAATTAAGGCTTAGCGCCGTGCCCGTGCGCCTGACCGCTGTGTTTCCCTCGCCTGCAAAACCCCGCATCTCTCCAGCCCAGATGTTTCCCATCGACTGCCCTAAGTAGTCCGAGCCAGCTGGCTGGACGGCGGTGTGTGTGTGTGTGTGGGGGGGGAAATTGCTGGGGCTAGTAATTTGGCCCAGGAGTTCCTACTTTTCTGGCAAGAGTTCTGTAAGTCCTTGAAGGATCCAAGAGACTTTCCTCTGCCTCTTGCATCCCTAGCTTGGATTCCTTGCAGAATAACAAAGTTGGGAGGGACCTCCAAGGTCATCTAGCCCAACCCCCTGCACCAGCTGGAAACCCTGTTACTATTTCAGACAAGTGGCGGTCCGGTCTCCTCTTAAAAGAACTCCACTGATGGAGCAAAACACAACTCCCACTGATGGATTGATTGATTGATTGATTAATTAACAGAAAAACAAAGAGCTGGAAGGGACCTTGGAGGTCATCTAGTCCAACAAGCAGGAGACCTTACATAACATTACAGACAAATGGCTGTCCAATCTCTACTTAGAAACCTCCAGTGTGGAAGACTCACAACTTCTGGAGGCAGGTCGTTCCGCCAATTAACAAAATAACAGAGTTAGAAAGGGCCTTGGAGGTCTTCTAGTCCTGGGCTTTACAACCGGTGGTACGAGTACCACCAGTGGTACATTGGCACCTGGCAGGTGGTACGCGGCCATCCTAGGAAAGTGGTACCCGGGGAGGGGAATGAGCCGAACCGGTGGCAGCACCGCAGAAGCCTGAGCGAGAGACGGATGGAGCTGCAGGGCTGTCGGGGCTCAGCGGAAGCGCCAGGATCCAGCTGGAGCTCAGCACCGATCCTGGGACTTCTGCTGAGCCCAGAAGAAGCGCCGATCAGCTGGAATGTTGCAGCCTCTCCAGGGTCTTGTGATTTACCTTCAGATGCTTGGCAACCGATTCATATTTATGACGGTCACCGTGTCCCAGGGTCATGTGAAGGGACCAAAACCTGCTGCAACCACCCAGCAGATGGTGGGAGGCGGGGGGGGGGGGAAGAATAAAAACCAAACACCCCCCACCCCACCCCCACTGCCAATCCTCAACAAAAATGCTCACAACTATGAAAACCTCGGACCGGAGGAAGAGTGCTGCCGGGCGGGCAGGCGGGTGTCTTGCTCGGCTGTGGCTTGGGGGTCACTTTTTTCAGTGCCATGGTAACTTCGAACAGTCACTAAGCAAACTGTTGTAAGTCGAGGACTACCTGCACTTCATCACTTTTTTTTTTTTTGGTCATCAAGTTTTTGACCCCTTGCTCGGTGACCGGTGGTCCTCGGATGTTGCCATATCCTAAAAGTGGCACAGTGGGTGAAAAGGTAGAAAAGGCCTGATCCAGTCCATCCCCCTGCTCAGGCAGGAGACTTTTTCCCCTTTCAGACAAACGGCTGTCGTCAAGTCTCTTCTTAAAAGCCTCCAGTTTTGGGAGCCCCCACTACGTCTGGTGGCAAATTGCTCCTTAATGCCAGGTTGTATTCTCTTCTTGATCACTTTTTTATTTATTTTATTTTATTTTAATTCCATTTATATCCCACCCTTCTCCGAAGACTCAGGGCGGCTTACAAGCTTAGCAACAGCCTTCATTCTATGTATATGCCTGCTTATTAGGGCTTTCATACACCCCCCAAGCGGCATTATTACAAAGTCAGCTTATTGCCCCCAACAATCTGGGTCCTCATTTTACCTACCTGGGAAGGATGGAAGGCTGAGTCAACCTTGAGCCTGGTGGGATCCATCGCTCCAACCCTGGAGGTGTTAAGGAAGAGACTGGACAACCGTTTGTCTGAAATGCCATAGGGTCTCCTGCCTGAGCAGGGGGTTGGACTAGATGACCTCCAAGGTCCCTTCCGGCTCTGTTCTATTCTGATTCGGGTGTTCAGCATTTATTTCTTTATAAAGCACCCCTTCCTTACCCAAGTAGAACAGGAAAAGTAGCAATTTCACCCTGAGTTTTATCGGTTCCTGAACCCAACCCAGACCCCTCTGACGGGCACAAGACCCTGGAACACAGTTCAGCATAATACTAATATTAGGTTACCACTAATATTAGGTTACTACAGTAATACTAATATTCAAACGCATTTCAACAGTTCCACCGCGCCAGCAGCTGCCCTCTGCTGCCCCCATGTGGCAGATCCTAAAGGTGCGGCTTGAGTCAGTCTGGTTTGGGCTGTCCCTGCTCAAAGTAGCCTCCCTTGGCCGGCCACCCAAAGGTCCACGCTGGCAATAAGTGGCAGTGAGTGAAAAAAAGAGGCAGCGGAGCCCTCTGCTTATGCTCAGGGGACGGAGAACCTCAAGGGCAACAGATTGTGTGCATTGCCAGAGGGTTGCCCTTGAATCGGTGTTTTACACGGACTTTGACGCTTTAAGAGGGGTGGACTTCACTTCCCAGAATTACTCAAGCAGCACGCTGGCTGGGGGATTCTGGGAGTGGAAGCCCACCCCTCTTAAAGCAGGCTGGCCGGGGGATTCTGGGAGCGGAAGCCCACCCATATTAAAGCGTGCTGGCTGGGGGATTCTGGGAGTGGAAGCCCACCCTCTTAAAGCAGGCTGGCCGGGGGATTCTGGGAGCGGAAGCCCACCCATATTAAAGCGTGCTGGCTGGGGGATTCTGGGAGTGGAAGCCCACCCTCTTAAAGCAGGCTGGCCGCGGGATTCTGGGAGTGGAAGTCCACCCCTCTTAAAGCAGGCTGGCTGGGGGATTCTGGGAGCGGAAGCCCACCCATATTAAAGCAGGCTGGCTGGGGGATTCCTGGAGTGGAAGTCCACCCCTCTTAAAGCATCCTGGCTGGGGGATTCTGGGAGCGGAAGTCCACCCCACTTAAAGCAGGCTGGCTGGGGGATTCCTGGAGTGGAAGTCCACCCCTCTTAAAGCATGCTGGCTGGGGGATTCTGGGAGTGGAAGCCCACCCTCTTAAAGCAGGCTGGCTGGGGAATTCTGGGAGCGGAAGCCCACCCATATTAAAGTGTGCTGGCTGGGGGATCCTGGGAGTGGAAGCCCACCCCTCTTAAAGCAGGCTGGCTGGGGAATTCTGGGAGCGGAAGCCCACCCATATTAAAGTGTGCTGGCTGGGGGATCCTGGGAGTGGAAGCCCACCCCTCTTAAAGCAGGCTGGCTGGGGAATTCTGGGACTGGAAGTCCACCCCGGGCTTAAGAAGTTTGAAAACCCTGCCCTAAACCGCCCTCCACCCTGTGATTCTACTGGGGAAGGCCACAGTCGTGGGCTTGTGCCTTTGTGGGGGTCTCGGGGGACTCTCCTATGCCCCGTCCAGCCCTGCTTTGCCCGCTGCTGTGCGGCAGAGAGTAATTCCCGCATCCTGCCAGCCTGTCAATCAGCAGCCCTGCCTGATCATCTCTTCCATCAGAAGGGCCACGAGTCAACTCCCTGCCTGCACCAGCACATCACACAGCCCGGGGCCCGGCCCAGTTTAACAACAACAACGACTCACACAATTCAGTAGCGCTTTTTCTCACCCGGAGATCCGTGTTTTGTTGGAACCGGTTCTTTTCCCAGGCCTGCTTTGGCAAAGCCCGGAGGAGAACTTGGCTTTTTTCGTGCACGCAAGGACACGTCCACGGACTTTCCCCACCAGGGCCGGTACTTCTGCTTCATGAGCCAGCGATGCTGGGCTTGGCTACCCTCCAAAGCAGGGAACCATGCTTCACAGAGTCCCCTGGTCGACTTCAGGTGGCCCTCGACTTACAACCGCTCGTTTAGTGACCGTTCAAAGTTACGACGGCAATGAAAAAAGGGACCATGGGCCATCTTTCACACTTACGACCGTCGCAGCATCCCCCGGTTTCACGGGACCAAAATTCAGATGCTTTGCAGCTGACTCGTATTTATGACGGTCGCAGGGTCCTGGGGATGTCGTGTGACTCCCTTTTGTGACCACCAGGCAAGCAAAGTCCCTGGGGAAGCCGGATTCACTTAACCACCATGTTGCTAACTTAACGGCTTCTGCGATTCACTTAACCACTCTGGCAAAAGGTCGTAAAACGAGGCAAAACTCACTTAACCAACCTCTCACTTAGCAGCAGCAATTTTGAGCAGCAATTAATGCTTGTAAGTCAAGGACCACCCATACACAGTTTGGTCTATTGGTTAAGGCAGCAGTTTGGTGAAGTGGTGAAGGCGCCAGGCTAGCAAGCAGGAGACGGTGAGTTCTAGTCTGCCTTAGGCACAAAACCCGGCTGGGTGACTTTGGGCCATTCATCAGGAGACTGTGAGTTCTAGTCCCGCCTTAGGCATGAAAGCCAGTTGGGTATCTTTGTGCCAATCACCAGGAGGTTGTGAGTTCTAGTTCTACCTTAGGCACGAAAGCCAGCTGGGTGACTTTGGGCCAATCGCCAGGAGACTGTGAGTTCTAGTCCTGCCCTATGCATGAAAGTCAATTGGATGACTTTGGACCAACTACCAGGTGACAGTGAGTTCTAGTCCCACCTTAGGCATGAAAGCCGCTGGGTGTCTTTGTGCCAATCACCAGGAGGTTGTGAGTTCTAGTCCCACCTTAGGCATGAAAGCCAGTTGGGCGCCTTTGCGCCAATCACCAGGAGGTCGTGAGTTCTAGTCCTGCCTTAGGCATGAAAGCCAGCTGGGTGACTTTGGGCCAATCAGCAGGAGACGGGGAGTTCTAGTCCCGCTGGGGGTTGGGGAATTCTGGGAGTTGAAGTCCACAAGTCTTAAAAGTGGCCAAGTTTGGAGAGCGCCTGTTCTAAGGAAATGTTACGGGGGGGGGGGGAAGGACGTTGTAAATCTTCAGAAGGCCAGACCTCTTCCATCAGCCTCTTGCATTCATTTACTTTATTTTATTTCATTTTTTTTTAATTTAACCTACCAGATTTAGAAACAGCCCATCTTGCTCACAGGCTATGTGTACAAATAATTCCTTTGTTTGATTTATGCGGGAAGCCGAGATGACTCTGGGTGAAAGTGTTTAAAGCAACAATATAGCAATAAAACTAGAGATAGGAACAGAACAAAAAGAAAGAGAAAAGTCAACGGGAGATAAAAACCCAAGAAGAAATGAATGCAATCTTTCTTCCCCACGTCGTTAAGCGAGTCACTGCAGGTGGTCTGTTAGCAACCTGGATGTGAAATGAATCCGGTTATATTCCCTTGACTTTGCCGGTCAGAAGGTCGTCAAAGGGGATCATGGGATGCCCCGGGGACACGGTGACCGTCGTAAATGTGAGCCAATTTACCAAGGGTCTGAATTCGGATCACGCGAGCAGGGGGGGAGGACACGGCAACGGTCGTAACTGTGAAAAATGGTCGTGGGTCACTTTTTCCCAGAGCCGTCATAATTTGAAGGGTCACTAAACGAGCTGTTGTAAATTGAGGACTACCCTGTAATTGGGAAGTAGGACAGCTAAACAGCGCGAAGCTTCCATCGCCAAGTGAAACGGCGGCTCAGTGAGTTTTGTCCCACTGTACGTCCATTCTTATAATAATGATGATAATAATCAAGTTGGAAGGGACCTTGGAGGTCATCCAGTCCAACCCCCTGCTCGGGCAGGAAACCCTATCCTGTTTCTTGCCACAGTTGTTAAGTCAATCGCCGCAGTTGTTAAGTTAGTTAGCCGCATGGTCGTTAAGCGAATCTCGTTTCCTCCCCCCCTTTGGACTTTGCCTGTCGGAAGGCCGCCAAAGGGGATCACGTGACACACACACACACACCCGGGACGCTGCGACCGTCGTAAATACGAGTTCAGTCGCCGAGCGTCTGAATTTCGATCGCATGACCGAAACGGCCGTTAAGTCTGAACACCGGTCGTTAAAGTCGCTTTCCTCAGGCCCGTCGTCACTTGGAACGGTCGCTAAACGAACTGCCGTAAGCCGAGGACCTCTGCCTTTTATGAAATCGGGCCTTTTTCCTGATTGAAGTGGCAACTGCAAGGCGTTTGATGGCGGGCTTTTTTGGGGGGGGTTCGTGTTAGGGCAAGGATCGGTGTGGCCGTCGATTGTCGTAAGTTGAGGACTAACCTCTTCTCCCTTCTTCTCTTGCTCATCCAGGAGGCCGACAGCGGAGAGGACGACAGCCGCTTCCAGCCGAGGAGGTACGTCTTGACCAGGGTGCCGAGGGGTTGGGCTGCTGGGGAAGGGAGCCGGTTAGGGTGGACACAGGCCCACCTGGACCAGGTGAGGGATCGGCCTCCGGCCAAACTGCTCTCCAGGTGGCATCGCCCAGTCGGAAGCGAGGTGTGAACCTGGAGGCTGCTAGACGGCCTGCTGCTGCCCCCCCCCCACCCTGTGGCTGGCCACAGGAGGTTCATCCTGCCAACAGCCACGCGAGAAGGTGGCAGAGGCCTGGAGGCCGGATCGTGGATGTAGCTCAGGGCTGAACCGTGGGGTCCCTGGTGCTCTCTGAGCTGGGGGGGGGGTTTCTTGTGGACGTTTCGCGACCCAACTAGGGAACCTCATCAGTGTTAGGAGGAGGTGGAGGAGGACTGTGGGATCCTTGGTGCTCTCTCAGCTTGGTGACTTTTTGCAGATGTTTCATCACCCAGCAAGGGAGCATCATCAGTGATGGGAGGAAGAGGAGGAGGAGGAGGACTGTGGGGTCCTTGATGCTCTTCTGAGCTTGGCGATTTTCTTGCAGACGTTTCAGGACCCAACTAGGGAATATCATCAGTGCCAGAAGGGGGGAGGAGGAGGACTGTGGGGTCCTTGGTGCTCTCTGACCTGGGTGGTTTTCTTGCAGACCTTTCATGACCCAACTAGGGAACATCATCAGGGCTAGAAGGGAGGAGGAGGAGGAGGAGGAGGAGGAGGAGGAGGAGGAGGAGGAGGAGGAGGAAGACTATGGGATCCTTGGTGCTCTCTGAGCTGGGTGGTTTCTTGCAGACGTTTCATGACCCAACTAGGGAACATCATCAGGGCTAGAAGGGAGGAGGAGGAGGAGGAGGAGGAGGAGGAGGAGGAAGACTATGGGATCCTTGGTGCTCTCTGAGCTGGGTGGTTTCTTGCAGACGTTTCATGACCCAACTAGGGAACATCATCAGTGTTAGGAGGAGGTGGGGAGGACTGTGGGATCCTTAGCTCTCTCAGCTTGGTGACTTTTTGCAGATGTTTCATCACCCAGCAAGGGAGCATAAATAAATAAACCTTTACTGTCAAAGTACAACATGTGTACATTGAGATTAGCTGAGCCTCCCCCCCCCCGTGCTTTCCCCCCCCCAACACACAGTGACCACAAACCCTCCATCCTACCACACCATGTGAACCAACTACACCACACACACCGGCCTCCCAAGTCAATTCTGCATACGTTCACAGAGATCATGTCCCGTTTAAAAGCCTAACAGCCCACGGATAAAAGCTATTTTTCAGCCTGTTGGTACGGCTGGCTATATTCCTATATCTCTTACCGGATGGTAGGAAAGTAAAGAGATAGCGTCCAGGGTGTGAGTCCTCCCTGAGAATCAATGATGGGAGGAAGAGGAGGACTGTGGGGTCCTGGGTGCCCCCTGAGCTGGGTGGTTTCCTTGCAGACGTTTCATGACCCAACTAGGGAACATCATCAGTGCTAGAAGAGATGGGGGTTTGTGAGGAGGGGGAGGAGGAGGAGGAGGAGGAGGAGGAGGAGGAAGACGACGACTCTGGGGTCCTCAGTGCTCTCTGAGCTGGGTTTCTTCCTTGCAGACGTTTCATGACCCAACTAGGGAACATCATCAGTGCTAGAAGAGATGGGGGTTTGTGAGGAGGGGGAGGGGGAGGAGGAGGAGGAGGAGGAGGAGGAGGAAGACGACGACTCTGGGGTCCTCAGTGCTCTCTGAGCTGGGTTTCTTCCTTGCAGACGTTTCATGACCCAACTAGGGAACATCATCAGTGCTAGAAGAGATGGGGGTTTGTGAGGAGGGGGAGGGGGAGGAGGAGGAGGAGGAGGAGGAGGAGGAAGACGACGACTCTGGGGTCCTCAGTGCTCTCTGAGCTGGGTTTCTTCCTTGCAGACGTTTCATGACCCAACTAGGGAACATCATCAGTGCTAGAAGAGATGGGGGTTTGTGAGGAGGGGGAGGAGGAGGAGGAGGAGGAGGAGGAGGAGGAAGACGACGACTCTGGGGTCCTCAGTGCTCTCTGAGCTGGGTTTCTTCCTTGCAGACGTTTCATGACCCAACTAGGGAACATCATCAGTGCTAGAAGAGATGGGGGTTTGTGAGGAGGGGGAGGGGGAGGAGGAGGAGGAGGAGGAGGAAGACGACGACTCTGGGGTCCTCAGTGCTCTCTGAGCTGGGTTTCTTCCTTGCAGACGTTTCATGACCCAACTAGGGAACATCATCAGTGCTAGAAGAGATGGGGGTTTGTGAGGAGGGGGAGGGGGAGGAGGAGGAGGAGGAGGAGGAGGAGGAAGACGACGACTCTGGGGTCCTCAGTGCTCTCTGAGCTGGGTTTCTTCCTTGCAGACGTTTCATGACCCAACTAGGGAACATCATCAGTGCTAGAAGAGATGGGGGTTTGTGAGGAGGGGGAGGAGGAGGAGGAGGAGGAGGAGGAGGAGGAGGAAGACGACGACTCTGGGGTCCTCAGTGCTCTCTGAGCTGGGTTTCTTCCTTGCAGACGTTTCATGACCCAACTAGGGAACATCATCAGTGCTAGAAGAGATGGGGGTTTGTGAGGAGGAGGAGGAAGAGGGGGGGGAGTGCTGTGGCCTCCTTGGGGTTCGAGCTTGTTTCCTTGAGACATTTCATTACCTGATTAGGTAACATCATCAGAGCAAGAAGGGAGTTTGTAGAGAGGAGGAGGAGGAGGATGATGGTGGGGCCTTTTCACGCGAAGCCTCCGACTTTTATTCTTGATATAGGTAGTCCTCAACTTACGACTACAGTTGGAAGCAGAATTTCCATCCCTAAGCCAGGTGGCTGTTAATAAGTGAACAGCACCTGATTGTTACAGCCTTTTTTTTTTGCCACGGCCGTTAAACAGATTACTGTTAAATTGAATCAGGCAGCTCGACCTGCGCTCCTTCCGGCGCGAACAAGCCGGCCTGGCCTGATGGGATGGGGTTGGGTTTTTATTATTGTTTAATGTGTTTTAATCTATTGTTATAGTTGTGGGCACTTTGTTTAATCTCTTTTCATTTTTGTATTTTGTCTTTTAACATGTATTGCCCTGTTCACCGCCCTGAGTCCTTCGGGAGAAGGGCGGTATACAAATAAATTAATAATAATAATAATAATTTCTGCCACGGTTGTTAAGTGAATCACAAAAGTCCTTAAGCGAATCCTGCCTCCCCCTCCCCATCGATTTTGTTGGTCGGAAGCCGGCTGGGAAGGCCGCAAATGGGGACCACCTGACACCCCCAGCCCACCCCGGAATGCTGCGACCGTCATAAATACAGGCCGGTTGCCAAAATCGCCCAAATTGTGATCACGGGACCGCGAGGAATGCTGTGACGGTCGTTAAATGTGAAAAACGGCCATAAGGTTCAGCGCCGTTGTAAGTTCAGTCACTAAATGAATGGTCGTAATTCGAGGACTACCTGTAGGGTTTTGCTTTTTGTTTTGTTTTTCCTGGCTTACCTTTTGTAGCCCTTTGATTCAGTAGAGCGCAAATCCAGAAAGGTGAGACGGTTGTGTTTGTTTCGTTTCGGTGTGAATTCAGCCGTTGCGGTTTGCAAACTGTTCTTTGTTGGCTTCGGCTGGCGATGGGAAACGTTGTTATGGATCCTTCAGGAAACTCCCTGCCTCCCTGCGGTGGGTGAAAGCGAGCAGAGCCGATTTTTCAATTTTGCCGCATCCCCGTTTTCTCACCATCAGGAATGAAGGTCTGTGTGTGTGTGTGTGTGTGTGTGTGTGTGTGTGTAGGAGACAAAAGAAAGATCTGGAAATTCTGTATCCAGAGGGTGGTGGAGTCTTTTGCTTAGGAGGTTTCGGGAATGTTGACAGGTCCTGTGTCTTAATAATAATAATAATAATAATAATAATAATAATAATAACAACAACAACAACAACAACAACAACAACAACTTCCTGCAATAACTCCAGCAATGCTGCAAAAAAAAACTGTGCTACTCGGAACATCTTACATTTTAAGGAGGTACCTGGTTGGTACCTAGGATGCTAGCAGCAACCCGTGTCAACCATCAGCGCCAGTCAATCTGTGTTCAGTCAACTGAGGTTCATGTAATAAATAAATAAAATAATAATAATAATAATAATAATAATAATAATAATAATAATAATAATAATAATAATAATAATAATAATAATAATAATAATAATAATAATGATACCTGGTTGATACCTAGAATGCTGGCAGCAACCCGTGTCAATCATTAGTGCCAGTCAATTTGAGTGTTCAGTTGACTTGAGTTTCATGTTTTATGAATAAAAGTTTCATATAATAATAATAATAATTAGTAATAGTAGTAGTAGTAGTAAGGACTCGATAGGTAGACAAAAATGCCAAATCCAGTCTGAACATCTGGCTGACTGTGATTAATAACAACAATAACAACAACAATAAAGTTGGAAGGGACCTTGGAGGTCATCTAGTCCAACCCCCTGCTCAGGCAGGAAACCCTATACCATTTCAGGCAAATGGCTGTCCAGTCTCTTCTTAAAAACTTCCAGTATTGGAGCACTCACAGCTTCTGGAGGCAGGTTGTTCCACTGGTTAATTGTTCTATAATCCCAGATCAATTAATCATTGCAATGACTTTCCTCTAGAAGTTGTGGGTGCTCCAACACCAGATGTTTTTAAGAAGAGACTGGAACAGCCACTTCTCTGGAATGGTTGTTCCACTGGTTAATTGTTCTAATGGTCAAGACGTTTCTCCTTAATTCCAGGTTGCTTCTCTCCTTGATAAGTTGCTACTTCTCCTGCCTTCGGGCGCTTTGGAGAAGAGCTTGACTGCCTCTTCTTTGGGGCAGCCCCTGAGATACTGGAAGACTGCCATCGTGTCCCCCCTCGCCCTTCGCCTCATTAAACTGGACATACCCAATTCCAGCAACCGTTCCTGATATGTTTTAGCCTCCAGCCCGCTGATCAGATTATTTAAAAACCAGATTATATTTCCAGGCTGGGGGAGCAGGGGAAAAAAAGGTAGGCCAAATATTTCCCTGGGAAGAAACTGTTATCTGCAAATCAGAGGAAGAACCCCCCCCCCACCCACCCCCAGCCCCCCACTCAGCTAATCTTCTGCAGGCCAGTTTTTCCTGGGGATTTTCTCTCTTTCCAGACCTCGCCATTCCCAGCTTTGCAACAGGAAATTCAGTCCAGAGGTCAGCCGGCCCGTCGGCCCCAGACAGCCCTTTCCCATCGAGAAAATATTTGAAATATGCCCAAAGCGGTTATCTTCCAAACACCATAAACATCACAGACACACGCTTTTCAGATTCTGCCCGGCAAAATCTTGGCACGGAGCGGCAAAATAACAGCTTCCTTCCTCCATTTCTCCGTCTTCTTCTTCTTCTTCGTGGTGTCAGGAAAATAGTGTCAGTGGTGCGAAAAAAGAAAAAGGTGTGATTGACGTCGTTATCCGTTCTGTGTCTCTCTCTTTCACACACACACACACACACACAGACACACACAGACACAAACACAGAAGCCAAGCACACCAGCTAGCATTAAGGTCATCGGTGGAGGGGAGAAAAATATATATATATTTTGATGAATAGGAGTTTGAGGATGTGCGTGCAGATAGCCAAGCTGTGGCATAATTCACAAGATAATCCCTCCCTTTGCAAAAGGCCCTGGGTTCAATTCCCGGCGTCTCCCCTAAAAATAAATAAAAGCCTTGTGTTGATGTTCAAAAATCAAGAGACTGGATGATAGGGAAGCCTCCAGGCCAGCGCTGAGCAAGTTTGGAGGCTAAAACATACAAAGAACGGTTGCTGGAATTGGGAATGTCCAGTTTAATGAAGAGAAGGACGAGGGGGGGTTCCAGTATTTGAGGGGCTGCCCCAAAGAAGAGGGAGTCAAGCTATTCTCCAAAGCACCTCAAGGCAGGACAAGAAGCAACGGATGGAAACTAACCAAAGAGAGAAGCAACCTGGAATTCAGGAGAAACTTCCTGGCAGTGAGGACAATTAACCAGTGGAACAGCTGGCCACCAGAAAGACGTGGGTGCTCCATCCCTGGAGATTTTTAAGAAGGGATTGGACAACCATTTGACTGGGATGGTATAAGGCAGGGGTAGGCAACCTCGGCTCTTTTATGACTCCTGGACTTCAACTCCCAGAATTCCTGAGCCAGCCATGCTGAGGGGAAAGGGAGAGGTTTCCATGCTGAGCCATGCTGGCTCAGGAATTCTGGGAGTTGAAGTCCACCAGTCATAAACGAGCCAAGGTTGCCTACCCATGGTATAGGGTTTCCTGCCTGAGCAGGGGATTGGACTAGAAGACCTCCAAGGTCCCTTCCAACTCTGTTATTCTGTAAATAATAATAATTAATAAATAATAATAATAATAATAATAATAATAATAATAATAATAATAATAATAATAATAAGAAGAAGAAGAAGAAGAAGAAGAAGAAGAAGAAGAAGAAGAAGAAGAAGAAGAAGAAGAAGAAGAAGAAGAAGAAGAAGAAGAAGTAGTTGGAAGGGACCTTGGAAGTCATCTAGTCCAACCCCCTGCTCAGGCAGGAAACCCTAGACCATTTCAGACAAATGGCTGTCCAGTCTCTTCTTAAACACTTCCAGTGTTGGAGCATTCACAGCTTCTGGAGGCAAGGAGTTCCACTGGTTAATTGTTCTATAATCCCAGATCAACTAATCATTGCAATGACTTTCCTGTAGAAGCTGTGGGTGCTCCAACACTAGATGTTTTTAAGAAGAGACTGGAACAGCCACTTCTCTGGAATGGTATAGTGTCACTTGACCTATGAGCCAGCCCTGTGCGGCAGCAGCCGAAAAAGCTAACCCAATCCTGGGTTGCATAAACCGAGGCATAGAATCAAGATCATGCAAAGTACTAGTACCGCTTTATAAAAACCCTCGTAAGACCACACCTGGAATACTGCAGCCAATTCTGGTCACTATATCACAAAAAAGATGTTGAGAGTTTGGGAAAAATCCAGAGAAGAGCAACTAAGATGATCAAAGGCCTGGAGGCTAAAACATACGAAGAACGGCTGCGGGACTTGGGTTTGACTAGTCTAAGGAAAAGAAGAAATAGGGGAGACATAATAGCAGCATTTCAATATCTGAGGGGCTGCCACAAAGAGGAGGGGGTCACGTTATTCACCAAAGCACCAGAGGGCAGGACGAGAAACAAGGGTTGGAAACTGATCTACGAGAGAAGCAACCTGGAATTAAGGAGAAACTTCCCGACAGTGAGGACAATCAACCAGTGGAACAGCTTGCCACCAGAAATCATGGGCGCTCCATCACTGGAGTTTTTTAAGAAAAGACTAGGCAATCACCTGTCTGAGACGGTATAGGTTCTCCTGCTTAAGCAGGGGGCTGGACTAGAAGACCTCCAAGGTCCCTTCCAGCACTATTCTCTTCTATTCCTGCCCGAGTGGGGGGCGGGGGCTGGACTAGATGACCTCCAAAGTCCCTTCCAGCACTATTCTATTCTATTCCTGCCCGAGTGGGGGGGGCAGGGGTTGGACTAGATGACCTCCAAGGTCCCTTCCGACTCTTTTGCTCTTGTTTTTCCAACTGTGCCAACCTGAAGCCGTGTGGACTTCCAACTCCCATCGTAGCTGGCTGGGAATTCTGGGAGTTGGAAGTCCACGCAGCTTCAGTTTGCCCCGTCTGGGAAACACCGCCCTGGAGGAATAAACCCAGATTCCTGAGTGTGGAGGAAGCAAGTTAGCCAAGTTGTTCTTCCGAAAGCAGACAATTCTCCCTGCAGATGGATCCCCGGAGGGCCTTTTCAACGCGAGCCGTTGCTTATTTACACGCCGCAGCGTTTGCGCTTTGGAACGAGTCTAAGCTGGCTCCCCACCCAAAAGGCGTAGGTGGAAATTCCCCGCCATTCGGTAAGATTTCTGAGCAAGTCAGGTTGTGCTTGCCTGACTTTCAATGGGAGCCTCCTTTTTTCTCAAATTCCTCGTGTTTATTAGGCAGTGAAATGCGCTTGGCCCCCATTCGGATACTGAAGGTGTTTTGGGGGGCAGGAACTGTATGCTTTGGACAGTGAGATGGGTGGCGTATGAGTGAAAGGAAGAAAAAAAAGAAAGAAAGAAAGAAAGAAAGAAAGAAAGAAAGAAAGAAAGAAAGAAAGAAAGAAAGAAAGAAAGAAAGAAAGAAAGAGAAAAATAGGGGAGGGAGGGAGGAAAGAAGGAAGGAAGTTTAGTAGGCAGGAAGATGAGAAAGGGACAAAGAGGGGAAGGGAGGGGAGGAGGGAAGGAAGGAAGGAAGGGGAGAAAGAGGAAGGAAGGAAGGAAGGAAGGAAAGGAGGGAGGAAGGAAGTGAAAGAGGGAAGGAGGAAGGAAGGGAGAAAAAGATAGGTAGGTAGGTAGATAGATAATAGGGATTAAATGAAAGGTAGATAGATAGAGTGAGCGCCTGTTACTCGTCCCAGCTTCTGCCAACCTAGCAGTTCGAAAGCACGCAAAAATGCAAGTAGAAAAATAGGGACCACTCCGGTGGGAAGGTAACAGCGCTCCGTGCGCCTTTGGCGTCTAGTCATGCCGGCCACATGACCACGGAGACGTCCTCGGACAAGCGCTGGCTCTTCGGCTTTGAAACGGAGATGAGCACTGGCCCCTAGAGTCGGAAACGACTAGCACGCATGTGCGGGGGAACCTTTACCTTTACCTTTACCTTAGATAGATAGATAGATGATAGATAGATAGATAGATGATAGATAGATAGATAGATAGATAGATAGATAGATAGATAGATAGATAGATAATAGGGATTAAAAAAGATAGATAGATAGATAGATAGATAGATAGATAGATAGATAGATAGATAGATGATAGGTAGATAGATAGATAGATAGATAGATAGATAGATAGATAGATAGATAGATAGATAGATAGATAGATGATAGGTAGATAGATAGATAGATAGATAGATAGATAGATAGATAGATAGATAATAGAGAGATGATAAATAGATAGGTAGGTAGGTAGGTAGGTAGATAGATATCCATCCATCCAGACACACTCCGGCCATGCCCAGAGGCATTTTTGTCCTCCTCTTCTGGGATTTCAGCCTTAGCAGCAGAGCGGTTTGCAATGGAGAGCGACCTGGCCCACCACATTTTAGGCCTCGTGGGAACGGAGCAGGAGGGCTCAGCTCACGCTTCGGTGCGTCCTGCAGAACTGTACCATTGGATCCCTGGAATAAACCGCAGCTCAGTCTTTGCGTGCAGGGAATGGGCTCGCCTGGCCCCGGAGCAGGCCTGCCTGCCTGCTTGATTAGGGGCCGTCACGTCAGATGAGACCAGGCCCCTTTTGAATCCTGGCCTCTGGTTGCCCCAGCTTTCCAAACCGGCGAGGGAGTCGGATCTTGCCCGTGGTTCATTCCCCTTTCCAGGGTCTCGGCTGGAAAAAAAACCCCTCCCCCCACCCATCCCCAGACCCCCCCCCCCAGGGGACTGCGTGGGACTTTCTGAAAAATGGCTCAACCTCTCCGGATTTGTTCTTTGAAAAAGCCCCCAGAAACCCTTTGCCAGCACTTCCTCCGCCCTTCCCCAACAGGAAGGCCTGCAAAGGCTTCCTGAGGTAAGGGGACGCCGGGCCAAAAGTCCTTCCGAGATCCTCAGCTCTGCGCCAGGGGTGATTTGGGAGAGAAAGAAAGAAAGAGAGAGAAAGAGAAACAAAGAAAGAAAGAGAGAAAGAGAGAGAAAGAAAGAAAGAGAGAGAGAAAGAAAAGAGAAAGAAAGAAAGAAAGAAAGAAAGAAAGAAAGAAAGAAAGAAAGAAAGAAAGAAAGAAAGAAAGAAAGAAAGAAAGAAAGAAAGAAAGAAAGAAAGAGAAAGAAAGAAAGAAAGAAAGAGAAAGAAAGAAAGGAAGGAAGGAAGGAGGGAGGGAGGAAGGAAGGAAGGAAGGAAGGAAGGAGGGAGGGAGGGAGGAGAAAAGGAAGAAAATATGGGAAAGGAGGAAGTTAGGCAAAGAAAAAGGAAGGGAAGGATGGATGGATGGATGGAAGAAAAAGAAGATAGAGGGAGGGAGGAGAAAAGACACACACGCACGCACACGCTTTGCCGGAGCTGAACTTTGGCTCAGACTGGCCAAACCCAGCCTTGCCACAGGAGCCCTGCACAAGAGCCAGGCGGGGGTGGGGGGAGCGGATGCCTGACCCTCGGCCCCCTCAATGGACCCCGTCAGAACAAGGGCCACACCGAGGGATGCAAAGGGGGGGTCATCTGGATGAGGCCCCTCCTTTTGCGTGAGGGGCTGCTGGGACAAGCTCTGGTAAGCAGGAAGGAAGGCAAGCATCCATGCTGGGGAGTGGAAGCCCACCCCTCTTAAAGCAGGCTGGCAGGGGGATTCTGGGAGTGGAAATCCGCCCCTCTTAAAGCAGGCTGGCTGGGGGATTCTGGGAGTGGAAGCCCACCCCTCTTAAAGCAGGCTGGCAGGGGGATTCTGGGAGTGGAAATCCGCCCCTCTTAAAGCAGGCTGGCTGGGGGATTCTGGGAGTGGAAGCCCACTCCTCTTAAAGCAGGCTGGCTGGGGGATTCTGGGAGTGGAAATCCGCCCCTCTTAAAGCAGGCTGGCTGGGGGATTCTGGGAGTGGAAGCCCACCCCTCTTAAAGCAGGCTGGCAGGGGGATTCTGGGAGTGGAAATCCGCCCCTCTTAAAGCAGGCTGGCTGGGGGATTCTGGGAGTGGAAGCCCACTCCTCTTAAAGCAGGCTGGCTGGGGGATTCTGGGAGTGGAAATCCGCCCCTCTTAAAGCAGGCTGGCTGGGGGATTCTGGGAGTGGAAGCCCACCCCTCTTAAAGCAGGCTGGCAGGGGGATTCTGGGAGTGGAAATCCGCCCCTCTTAAAGCAGGCTGGCTGGGGGATTCTGGGAGTGGAAGCCCACTCCTCTTAAAGCAGGCTGGCTGGGGGATTCTGGGAGTGGAAATCCGCCCCTCTTAAAGCAGGCTGGCTGGGGGATTCTGGGAGTGGAAGCCCACCCCTCTTAAAGCAGGCTGGCAGGGGGATTCTGGGAGTGGAAATCCGCCCCTCTTAAAGCAGGCTGGCTGGGGGATTCTGGGAGTGGAAGCCCACTCCTCTTAAAGCAGGCTGGCTGGGGGATTCTGGGAGTGGAAATCCGCCCCTCTTAAAGCAGGCTGGCTGGGGGATTCTGGGAGTGGAAGCCCACCCCTCTTAAAGCAGGCTGGCAGGGGGATTCTGGGAGTGGAAATCCGCCCCTCTTAAAGCAGGCTGGCTGGGGGATTCTGGGAGTGGAAGCCGACTAACCTGAAAGTCGCTCTAAGGCGCCCTCGGAGCCACGGCGGGCGGAGCCGCAACAGCCGACCGGGGGCGCTTGCTTCTCCCAAGCCGAGGGCACCCAACCAGCCGCCCTGGCCGGAGGAGGTCGCTGCTTGCCGGGGCCGGTGGCTCCGTGCTTGGTCCACCCGGCCGGCTGCCCGCCCCGCCCTCCTCCTCCTCCTCGTGGCCGGCGAAGGGGCGGCCCGGGCCGGCCGGGCGCTGGGCAGGCTCGCTCTTGCGCACTCCAAGCGCAGCAGCGGCAGCGGGAGCAGGAGCAGCGCAGAGGAGGCCCGCCGGCCGCCCCGGCTCTGGCGCAAAAGCCGCGCAAGCCTGCCAGGCGCCGCCGCCGCTGCCGCCCAGCCGGGAGCAAGCAGCCGCCCATGAGCCCGCGGGAAGCGCAGCGGAGTCAGCCCGGAGGAGGAGGAGGCGGCGGCGGGGGCGGCCGCTCGCCTTGCGCCCCGCTTTGGCCGCTCTGCCCCTCCGGAGCCCCCGCCGCGCCCAGGATGATCCCCCACTTCTCGGCCGACGCCGTCATCTCGCAGAACGCCATCAACCAGCTGTGAGTCCGCCGGGCCGGCTTGCTTCCCTCTCCCCCCCCCCCTCCCCAAACTCCCGCTGGAGTTTTTGGGGGTTTTTCCTCTCTGCGCCCCGCTTCTGCGCTGGCGGGGGGGGGGCGCAAACTCGGGCCAGCCCCTGAATGGAGGGAGGGAGGGAGGGAGTCAGGCTGGGGCGGGGGTCGCGCCGGCTGCTTGCTTCCCTCTCCCCCCCTCCCCAAACTCCCGCTGGAGTTTTTTCTTTTTCCTCTCTGCACCCCACTTCTGCGCTGGCGGGGGGGGCGCAAACTCGGGCCAGCCCCTGAATGGAGGGAGGGAGTCAGGCTGGGCCGGGGGTCGCGCCGGCTGCTTGCTTTCCCTCCCCCTTCCCCAAATTCCCGCTGGAGTTTTGTTTTTTTTCCCTCCGCCGGCCGGGTTGCTTTTCCTCTCTGCACCCCACTTCTGCACTGGCGGGGGGGGGGGCGGGCGGCTTCTGCAAACTTTCCCCGCCGTTTCTGCCAACTTTCTCCCGAAGCGCGCGGGACCCAACCCAACTCCGGACCGGCCGCGGCGGCTGCAACCCTGGCTGGCTACGGGAAGCCCAGCCCGGTCCGGCAAAGCTGGAAAGCGCTGCTCGGGCCCCGCGTCCTTCCCGGTCGGCCGAGCCGGTGGAAGCCAGAGACGCGAGCCGAAACTGCTGCTCTCCTCCCCGCTCCCCGGCGGAGTTCTCACGGCCTCTCGACCCGGGTTAGCGGTCGTGTGAACGGAGCCTCGTCCTTCCCGGTCGGCCGAGCCGGTGGAAGCCAGAGACGCGAGCCAAAACTGCTGCCGAGGGGACCGGCCGGGTCTCCCCGTCGGCTCCTCTCCTCCCCGCTCCCCGGCGGAGTTCTCACGGCCTCTCGACCCGGGTTAGCGGTCGTGTGAACGGAGCCTCTTCGGCGTTTTTGCCCCCGAGAAGGGGACGGGAGGGGGGCTCTTCTCCCGCCCGGAAACCCCCCCCCACACACCCCGATTATCAAGGAGGGGGTGACCCTCCTGCTTCGTCTCCTGCCGGCTCGGCTGCTCCAGGTTAGCAGGCTTCGCGTGAAGCCCCGAACACGCCGAAACGTGGTGTCTTTACTTCCGTGTTATTGCTGTGAATAGAGTTTGATTTATTGCCCCGCTTTGGGCGCTTGAAACGCCTCCGGAGCGGAGAAAAAACTTGCTTGGATTGATGCCTTGTTGCAAGGGTCTTCAAACTTGGCCCTTTTATGACTTGTGGACTTCAACTCCCAGAATTCCTCAGCCAGCGTATGCTGGCTGAGGAATTCTGGGAGTTGAAGTCCACAAGTCATAAAAGGGCCAAGTTTGAAGACCCCTGCCTTGTTGGGAAAGTCAAGTTCCTTGGGGCTTCGTTGCCATTTCTTCGCCTAACTTTTTGTCTTCAGCAAAGTTGCTGCGAGGGGTAGGAGGCGCGTGGTAGGCTGCCGTTTGCTCCCTGGAAAACAAACTAGGATTCCAACATAAACAAGCCCGAGTTAGGTTTCTGGGCTGGTGGTGGGAGCATATCTTGGTCAAGGTAGGCTGTGAATGTTGAACTTCAATCAGGGGTGTCCGAGCTATGGCCGCTGGGGAATTCTGGGAGTCCAGGAGGCTTAAAGTTGCCAAAGTTGGTTGGGGAATTCTGGGAGTCCACGAGGCTTAAGGTTGCCAAAGTTGGTTGGGGAATTCTGGGAGCTGAAGTCCACGAGGCTTAAAGTTGCCAAAGTTGGCTGGGGAATTCTGGGAGTCCACGAGGCTTAAGGTTGCCAAAGTTTGCTGGGGAATTCTGGGAGCTGAAGTCCACGAGGCTTAAAGTTGCCAAAGTTGGCTGGGGAATTCTGGGAGTCCACGAGGCTTAAGGTTGCCAAAGTTGGTTGGGGAATTCTGGGAGTTGAAATCCACGAGGCTTCAAAGTTGTCAAAGTTGGCTGAGGAATTCTGGGAGTTGAAGTTCACGAGGCTTAAGGTTGCCAAAGTTGGTTGGAGACATCTGGGAGCTGAAATCCAGAAGGCTTAAAGTTGCCAAGGTTGGCTATCCTTGCCTTAAATGATTTTGGAGTTCTACTTCCTGGTCAGTTTCCATGTTGAATCCCTTTCTTCCTGCCTGATGCAACCGCACGGCCGGCCTCGTCTTCCTGGCTTGCGTCTCCCCTCCAAGCTCTCTGCCCCCATAACCTGGGGGGGGGGGAAGGGGGCTGGCATCTCTCCTAATCAGATGTCGGAGAAGGCAAGCCAGGAATAGCTCCACAGACTTCGGTGTCAGCAAAAGAGAGATTGGATTTGGCAACGGAAAGAGAGGGGGACCCTATTCCACACAGACAAGGGAGGGGTCTTCAGACCCGGTGGGGAGGGGGATACGGATCCCAGGACCCCCGACTGAATGCTCAATGGGACTGGGAGACAAACGAGTCTGGAAAAGCACCAAATGGGAAATTTGCATCCACCGTTTTTTGGCCTTGAAAACCTGGCTTGCCAACTGCCCCCACACACACACACCGGCCTTGAGAGGGGGGGGGGTGTCACTCTGGAGATGGTTAACAGACTGAGATAAGGCACTTCCTCTCCCCCCAACTCCTCCCCTTCTGCATCTTGTTTTCTTCCTGGCCATCTTGGTTAATTTTTAAGCCAATTTTAATAGGGATATTTTATTATCTTAATATTCCACGTTCTTACTTTACATTGGTTTATTGGTTAAATCTTGCGTGTCCCCTCCCCCCCATCTCTCACCAAGAGGCAGTTCTAGGCAGCTGACAACCAAGTGAGAATAAAGAGGTAAGATGTTAAAAATAATCAAATTAATATTAAAAAGTTAACAATACAGGTAGTCCTTGGCTTAGCCACCGCAATTGAGCTCAAGATTTCTGCTGCTAAGCAAGGCAGTTAAGTGAGATTTGCCCCCATTTTACCGCATTTCTTGCCACAGTGGTTGAAATAAAATAGTAGTAGTAGTAGTAATGAAGTCAGAAGGGACCTTGGAGGTCATCTAGTCCAACCCCTTGCTCAGGCAGGAAACCCTAAAACATTTCAGACACACGGCTGTCCAGTCTCTTCTTAAAAACTTCCAGTGTTGGAGCATTCACAGCTTCTGGAGGCAAGGAGTTCCACTGGTTAATTGTTGTAACTGATTCACTGCAGTCGTTATTAAGTTTGCTACACGGTTGTTAAGTGAATCCGGCTTCCCCATTGATTTTGCTTGTCAGAAGGTCGCAAAAGCGGATCCCATCAACCCGGGGACGCTGCACTCGTCATAAATACAAGCCAGCGTCCCAATTTTGATCACCTGACCCTTGGGGATGCTGCGACGGTCCTAAGTATGAAAACCAGTCGTCAAGCCGCTATTTTTCAGGGCCGTCGTAACTTTGAACGGTCACTGTGGACTGCTGTAAGTCAAGGACTGCCTGTAAAACATGTTTTTACTCAGTTGGAAGCTGGCACCGTCTAGAGCAGGGAGTCCTCAAACGTGGCCACTTTAAGACTTGTGGACTACAACTCCCAGAATTCCCCAGCGAGGCTGTGTTCTAACCACCAGTGTTCTAACCACTGGGACATCACAGCTTCCTTCCTTCTCCTTGTTTGCTTTCCTTCCTTCCTTCCTTCCTTCCTCCTTAGTTCCAGGTTGCTTCTTTCTTTGATGAATTTCCTTCCTTCCTTCCTTCCTTCCTTCCTTCCTTCCTTCCTTCCTTCCTTCCTTCCTTCCTTCCTTCCTTCCTTCCTTCCTAGTTCCAGGTTGCTTCTTTCTTTGATGAATTTCCTTCCTTCCTTCCTTCCTTCCTTCCTTCCTTCCTTCCTTCCTTCCTTCCTTCCTTCCTTCCTTCCTTCCTAGTTCCAGGTTGCTTCTTTCTTTGATGAATTTCCTTCCTTCCTTCCTTCCTTCCTTCCTTCCTTCCTTCCTTCCTTCCTTCCTTCCTTCCTTCCTTCCTTCCTTCCTTCCTTCCTTCTTTCTAGAATCATAGAATCCTAGGGCTGGAAGGGACCTTGAAGGTCTTCTAGTCTGACCCCCCCGCAATAGCAAACTTACATACAGCTTCATGGTGCTTTACAGCCCTCTCTTAAGTTTCACATCTATTGCCCCCCAAAATCTGGGTCCTCATTTTACCGACCTCAGAAGGACGAAAGGCTGAGTCAACCCTGAGCATAACCGTCCGAAAAACAGCTCCATCTTTCCCCGGGTTGCTTCTGCTGCTGCCTGCTCTTGACAACTGCTGCACATCTGTTGTGGTCGGCGGGGTTCACACCACAGGCCGTCCCTGGCCAAGCAAAACCGCATTGTGGGCTAGTGCAATGATGGGAACCAGCTTTTGCACTTTGCAAATCACAATTTCTGGCTCAAGAACAAGACTCCCTTGTGTTTCAGTTTTAAAGCGGTGGTTAACCGAAAGGGTTGCGCCCGTATAAGCAGAGTTTCCTGACCTTGGCCCACTTTAAGATCTCTGGACTTCAACTCCCAAGAGGCTCCCAGTCAAAGCCCAGCCCTCTTAAAGCATGCTGGCTGGGGAATTCTGGGAGTGGAAGTCCACCAATATTAAAGCAGGCTGGCTGGGGAATTCTGGGAATGGAAGTCCACCAATATTAAAGCAGGCTGGCTGGGGGATTCTGGGAGTGGAAGTCCACCCCTCTTAAAGCAGAGGAATTCTGGGAGTGGAAGTCCACCCCTCTTAAAGCATGCTGGCTGGGGGATTCTGGGAGTGGAAGTCCACCCCTCTTAAAGCAGAGGAATTCTGGGAGTGGAAGTCCACCCCTCTTAAAGCAGGCTGGCTGGGGGATTCTGGGAATGGAAGTCCACCAATATTAAAGCAGGTTGGGTGGGGAATTCTGGGAATGGAAGTCCACCAATATTAAAGCAGGCTGGCTGGGGGATTATGGGAGTGGAAGTCCGCCCCTCTTAAAGCAGGCTGGCTGGGGAATTCTGGGAGTGGAAGCCCACCCCTTTTAAAGCAGGCTGGCTGGGGGATTCTGGGAGCAGAAGTGCACAGGTCTTAAACCTTGGCGCAGAGCAATTTAAGATGAATCCACGGTTCTGTGCAAATTTGTTAGTGCAGGACAAATTGGTCACAAAAGGAGACAGAAAAAAAATTAGCGGGGGACAGTTATTTTGAGGGCTCTTTGTCTTGAAGACCTAAGGTGACCTCTGTCGTGGGAAAAACAGCAGGAAGAAGGGTCCCCAACCCCCCCACCCTCCCCCCCCAGTCTGTGGACCTGTAGCGGGCTGCGGCACGCCGGCAACCGGTCCGCACAAACAAGCAAAGCCCCATCTGCGGGATGCAGGCAGCACAGAAAACCACGCGCCCTCCGGTCTGTGGCAAAACCTCTCCCCACGGAACCGGTCCCCGGTGTCTACAAGGGCCATTGTGAGTTATAGTAATAATAATAATAATAATAATAATAATAATAATAATAATAATAATAATAATAATAATAATAATAATAATAATCCTTTATTGTCAAAGTACAACATGTGTACATTGAGATTAGCTGAGCCTCCCCCCGTGCTCTCTCCCCCCAACACACAGTGACCGCAAGCCCTCCCTCCTACCACACCATGTGAACCAACACCACCACACACACCGGCCTCCCAAGTCAATTCTGCCTAAGATTATGTCCCATTTAAAAGCCTAACAGCCCACGGATAAAAGCTATTTTTCAGCCTGTTGGTACGGCTGGCTATATTCCTGTATCTCCTACCGGATAATAATAATAATAATAATAATAATAATAATAATAATAATAATAATAATAATAATAATAATAATAATAATCCTTTATTGTCAAAGTACAACATGTGTACATTGAGATTAGCTGAGCCTCCCCCCGTGCTCTCTCCCCCCAACACACAGTGACCGCAAGCCCTCCCTCCTACCACACCATGTGAACCAACTACACCACACACACCGGCCTCCCAAGTCAATTCTGCCTAAGATTATGTCCCGTTTAAAAGCCTAACAGCCCACGGATAAAAGCTATTTTTCAGCCTGTTGGTACGACTGGCTATATTCCTGTATCTCCTACCGGATAATAATAATAATAATAATAATAATAATAATAATAATAATAATAATAATAATAATAATAATAATAATAATAATAATAAGAAGAAGAAGAAGAAGAAGAAGAAGAAGAAGAAGAAGAAGAAGAAGTAGTAGTAGTAGTAGTTGGAAGGGACCTTGGAGGTCATCTAGTCCAACCCCCTGCTCAGGCAGGAAACCCTATATCATTTCAGACAAGTGGCTCTCCGGTCTCTTCTTAAAAACTTCAGTCTCTCGCTGTCTTTGGGGACCTTGCTGCGTTTGGGGCCTGAGTTGGGTTGCCCCCCTCGACTGCGAAGCCAACTTTCGAGGCTTTTTGTGACACAGCCAAAAGAACAAGCTTCCTTTTTCTCCCCTCTCTCTCTCCTAGTAGGAGTTAAGGATGAGATTTGAGTCAAGGCATTGTTTACCCAAAGCAGGAACTTGGCCAGCCTGGCTGCTCCTTGGCCAAACGGCAGCTTCTGTTCGCCTCTTTTCCCCTCCTCCCCCCCCAAGCCTGCTCGCTGGCAAGGGTTCGGGGCAGCCCCCGGCAGCCAGAAGTTGGGGGTCCAGTTCTGCAGCTGCCCCTGGAAGAGGCAGCGAGGTTCCTCCGGGTATTTAGGGGATGTTTAGCTGACTGGTGTGGGGTCCTTGGTGCTCTTTGAACTCGGTGGCTTTTTCTAGATTATTTCATGACCCAGTGAGAAAACTTCATGAGGAAGAAGGGTTGGGGGGGGGGGAAGAGGAGGAGAACCAGGACTGTGGGATCTTTGGTGCTAGAAACCGGGGAGGAGGAGGAGGACGAGGAGAGGAGGAGGAGGACGACTGTGGGGTCCCTGGTGCCCTCTGAGCTGGGTGGTTTCCTTGCGGACGTTTCATGACCCAGCTAGGGAACGTCATCAGGGCTAGAAGGGAGGAAGAGGAGGAGGAAGGACTGTGGGGTCCTTGGTGCTCTCTGAGCTGGGTGGTTTTCTTGCAGACGTTTCATGACCCAACTAGAGAACATCATCAGTGTTAGAAGGGAGGAGGAGGAGGAAGTGTACTGTGGGGGTCCTTGGTGCCCTCTGAGCTGGGTGGTTTTCTTGCAGATGTTTCATGACCCAACTAGGGAACAATATCAGTGCTAGAAAAAAGGGACGCGGTGGCTCAGTGGGTTAGGACGCTGAGCTTGTCGATCAGAAGGTCAGCAGTTTGGCGGGTCGAATCCCGAGTGCCGCGTAGCAGAGTGAGCGCCTGTTACTCGTCCCAGCTTCTGCCAACCTAGCAGTTCGAAAGCACGTCAAAATGCAAGTAGAAAAATAGGGACCACTCCGGTGGGAAGGTAACAGCGTTCCGTGCGCCTTTGGCGTCTAGTCATGCCGGCCACGTGACCACGGAGACGTCCTCGGACAAGCGCTGGCTCTTCAGCTTCGAAACGGAGATGAGCACCGGCCCCTAGAGTCGGAAACGACTAGCGCTCATGTGCGGGGGAACCTTTACCTTTACCTTATCAGTGCTAGAAGGGAGGGGGGATTGGAGGGAGGAGGAGGAGGAGGAGGAAGAAGAAGAAACACTGTGGGATCCTTGTTGCTCTCTGAGCTGGGTGGTTTCCTTCTAGACGTTCCATGACCCAACTAGGGAACATCATCAGTGCTAGAAGGGAGGGGGTGTTTGCAGAGAGGAGGAGGAGGAAGAAGAAGAAGAAGAGGAAGGCTGAGCTTGGTGGTTTTCTTGCAGACATTTCATGACCCAACATCCTAGGGTTAGAAGGGAGGAAGAGGAGGATTCTGGCTTGTTTCTCCCTTACAACCTGGCTTGCTTCTTCTCTCTTACGTGCCAGCCTGGACACTGACCTCAAATGTCTGTTTAGGAAACCACAAACTAAATGGTGCCCTTCAAAGCCTAGTCAGTGGTTTTGTGTTTGTGTGTGTGTGTGTGTGTCTGTGTCTGTGTGTGTCTGTGTGTGTCTGTGTGTGTATAGCTGTGCAAACCAGCTGAACACCCCAGTGACTTTGCATGTATCCACCCCCCCTTTTCAAATCAGAGGGGGAGGGGGGACACACCCTTCCCTGGAACCAGCTGATAACTCCTGTGGTTATCAGGAGGAGGAGGAGGAGGAGGAGGAGGAAGATATTCGGCTGTCCACCCCGGTGTAAACAAGAGATTAGCCTCCCCGCTGCATGGCCCTGCACGCTTCTCAGATACGCTGGGAGGGTGAGGCAGTTCAAGTCATCCTCGACTTACGACCTCAATTGAGCCCAAAGCTTAAACGTCGCTAAGCGAGAAATTTATTAAGCGAGCTTCGCCCCGTTTTAGCCACCTTCCTGGCCACCGTTGTTATGTGAATCCCTGCCGTTGTTAAGTTAGCAATCCGGTCGTTAAGGGAATCTGGCTTCCCCCTTGGACTTTGCTGGTCAGTAGGTCAGCTAAGGGGATCACGTGACACACACACACACCCGGGACAACGCAACTGTCATAAATAGGAGTCAGTTATCGAGCATCTGAATTTTGATCACGTGACCATGGGTGGGTGGATGCTGCAATGGTCCGAAGTGTGAAAAACAGACCCACGTCCCTTTTTTTCCTGTGCCGTTGTAACTTTGAGCGGTCACTAAATGAGCCGTTGTAAGTTGAGGACTTCCTGTAATCCACAAGTTGTGGGAAGCTGCTTTTGTGCTTGGCTTTTCGCCCTCGGCGCGAGGATGCTGGCTCTGCTTTAGTTTTTTTAATCAGGATTTGTTTGCAGGCAGTCCTCGATTTACAGCCGCTTGTTTAGCGACGGTCTGAAGTTACGACAGCCCTGCAACAAGTGACTTACGGCCAGTTCCCCACACTTACAACTCTAGGAGCATCTCCATGGTCTCTTGATCGAAATTCAGGCATGTATTTACAATGGTTGCGGCCTTCCTCACCGATTGCTGATAAGCAAAGACAGTGGGGGGGGAAAGCCGATCTGCTTAGCGACCGCATGTTTCGTTTAAGAACCGCCGCGATGCCCTTAACAGTGGCGGCATAAAAGAGTCACACCTAATAGCCAGGTGGACAGCGCATCCATTTAATAAATAATAAAACTCACTTGAACAGCCTCGCTTAACAATGGGAATTCTGATCCCAGGAGCTCGTCGTAAGCCGAGGACCGCTCGTGTTCCAGACAGGTTGGCTTTCCGGGAAAGGGACCCTTTGAGAGACTCGGAAAGGGTGGGCAAAAATTCAGCCTTTATCGGATGGATTTTGCGTCGTTTTAGATCCACGTCACGAAGAGACTAAACTGGCTTGCCGAGAGAAACAGGAATCGGCTCCCCGTGTTTTTCGGTCAGTCTCGCCGCGGTGACGGTGAAACCATGGTTTATTTGTGTTGTTTATTTCTTTATCAAAGTCCTACACACACACACACACACACACACACATACACTGTGTCACCCGAGGGGCGCGAGATGGTTTGCAAAGCCAGCCGACGGGGACTTATTCAACACGCAACCTCGGCACACACCCACTCGTTTAGTGACGGTTTGAAACTGTAACGGCACTGCAGGGGGTGACTTGTGATCATTTTTTTCACACTTACGGCCGTCGCAGCATCCCTGCGATCACGGGATCAGAATTCAGACGACGCTTGGCAGCTGACTCCTATGTATGACGGTCGCAGCGTCCTGGGGTCCCCGTTTTGCGACCTTCCAACAAGCAAACTCAGTGGGGGAAAGCAGATTCTCTTAACGACCTTGTCTTACTAATTTAACAGCCGCCGGTGATTGCCGGTGATTCTCTTAACATCGAGAAAAGTCGTAATACGGGCCAAAGCGCTCTCTTAAGAACTGTCTTGTTTAGCAGTGGGAATTTCACGCTCGGTTGCGGTCGTAAGCCGAGGACCACCCATAGTTTACTTTTCCTTCAGGAAGTGGGATGTTTGGCAAGGGATTTATTTAGAGCAGCCGGCCTGGCCTGAGGGGGGATTGGTGGGGTATTTTATTATTATTATTGGGGTTTTATTATGTATCAACTGTTTTTATGGGCATGTATTTAATTACTTTTTAATTTTTGTAACTCTGTGTTTTATTCTTGCCCTGTACACCGCCCTGAGTCCTTCGGGAGAAGGGCGGTATAGAAATATTAATAAATTAAAATTAAAAAATTAAATGATCCAAGGCCTGGAGGCTAAAACGTACGAAGAACGGCTGCGGGACTTGGGTTTGGCCAGTCTAAAGAAAAGAAGAAATAAGGAGAAATGATAGCAGCGTTCCAGGATCTCAGGGGCTACGGCAAGGCAGAGGAGGGGGTCACGTTATTCTCCAAAGCACCAGAGGGAAGGATGAGAAACAAGGGTTGGAAACTGACCAAGGAGAGAAGCAACCTGGACTTAAGGAGAAACTTCCTAACAATGAGGACAATTAACCAGTGGAACAGCTTGCCACCAGAAATCGTGGGCACTTTTAATCGTGGAGATTTTAAAGACGAGGCTAGATAGTCACTTGTCTGAGATGGCATAGGGTCTCCTGCTTGAGCAGGGGGGTGGACTAGACGACCTCCAAGGCCCCTTCCAGTTCTGTTCTGTTCTATTCTATTCTATTCTATTCTATTCTATTCTATTCTATTCTATTCTATTCTATTCTATTCTATTCTATTCTATTCTATTCTATTCTATTCTATTCTTATTCTGCATTTTATTCTATTCTATATTCCTATTCTATTCTATTCTATTCTATTCTATTCTATTCTATTCTATTCTATTCTACTCCTATTCTATATTTCTATTCTATTCTACTCTACATTCTATTCTTATTCTGCATTCTATTCTATTCTATTCTATTCTTATTTTAATTCTTTTCTATTCTACTCTACTCCTATTCTATATTTCTATTCTATTCTGTAATTCTATTCTATTCTATTCTATTCTATTCTATTCTATTCTATTCTATTCTATTCTATTCTATTCTATTCTATTCTATTCTATTCTTATTTTAATTCTATTCTATTCTATTCTACTCCTATTCTATTCTATATTTCTATTTTATTATAATTTTAATTTTATTCTATTCCATTCCATTTCATTCCATTCCATTCCATTCCATTCCATTCTGTTTTCTATTCTATTCTATATTCTATATTCTATATTCTATATTCTATTCTATTCTATTCTATTCTATTCTATTCTATTCTATTCTATTCTATTCTATTCTATTCTATTCTATTCTTACTCTACATTCTATTCTATTCTATTCCATTTCATTCCATTCCATTCCATTCCATTCTGTTTTCTATTCTATATTCTATATTCCTATTCTATTCTATTCTATTTTCTGCTTTGTGAGCTTTCAGCAGTCACTGCCTGCCCAGCTGGATCCGACCTTTTGACAGAGGGACCTTTTAAGCCAAAGGGTCAGCCACCCACCGCTTCGGGCCGATTTCCCCAGTCCAATGCATTAAGACCCCACCCCACCCCACCCCCCACCCAAATGGCCAGGTTCCTTTGCTTGCAGCCGCGGAGTCTGGGTCTTGCAAGGTTTTTACAGCTGCAATAAAAGGATTAACCTTCTGCCAGGACCGCCTGGCTCAGAAGTGAGTCCTTGGGGGTCTCCCGATTGCTGCTCGTCCCCTTTGACCTGCTTGTCTGGGATTTTCGCTGTCGTGTGTGTATCCGTGAGGAGGGTTTCTCCCGAAATGTCTCGTCAGCTTTTCCTCTCGCGGCTCGAATGAATAGTCCATTCGGTGAGCAGTGGGCCGGATCAGATTTTCCCCAGGAAATAAAGTTTGTTTGCTTTGAGGTGAGGTTTGCTGGGCAAATGGCGCCTCTGAGTCCCGGAGACGTCCTTTGGCTCCTCTGCGGAGCTTCTGAGAGGCTCCTGGATGGACATCTTAGGCTTCTGATTCAGTCTTTCTCAACATGGGTGACGGGAAGAGGGGCGGACTTCCACTCCCAGAATCCCCCAGCCATCATGCTTTAAGTGGGATGGGCTTCCACTCCCAGAATCCCCCAGCTGGCCTGCTTTAAGAGGGGTGGACTTCCACTCCCAGAATCCCCCAGCCATCATGCTTTAAGTGGGGTGGGCTTCCACTCCCAGAATCCCCCAGCTGGCCTGCTTTAAGAGGGGTGGGCTTCCACTCCCAGAATCCCCCAGCCATCATGCTTTAAGAGGGGTGGGCTTCCACTCCCAGAATCCCCCAGCTGGCCTGCTTTAAGAGGGGTGGGCTTCCACTCCCAGAATCTCCCAGCCATCATGCTTTAAGAGGGGTGGGCTTCCACTCCCAGAATCCCCCAGCCATCATGCTTTAAGAGGGGTGGGCTTCCACTCCCAGAATCCCCCAGCCAGCCTGCTTTAAGAGGGGTGGACATTAATTCCCAGAATTCCCCAGCCAGCCTGCTTGAAGAGGGGTGGACTTCCACTCCCAGAATCCCCCAGCCCAGCCATGCTTTAAGAGGGGTGGGTGGACAGTGAGGACAATTAAACAGTGCAACGGCTTGCCTTGTGGGCGCTCAACCACCAGATGTTTTCAAGAAGAGGCTGGACAGCCATTTGTCTGGAATGCTATAAGATCTCTTGCTTGGCCTGCGAGTTGGACTAGAAGACCTCCAAGGTCCCTTCCAATCCTGTTATTCTGTTCCCAGTCCCAAGAACGAGAACGTCTGGTGTCCCAAATGGCTAGGGGGGGGTTCCTTCATAACTCCCAACCCCCCTTCCCGTTTTGCCTTAAATCAGTCCTGGTCCTCCAGGAAGCCGAGCTGAGCCCACCCCTTTCAAAGTTAGTTAGCCTGTGGAACAGCTGGCCTCTAGAAGTGGTGGGTGCTCCATTCCTGGGCAGGAAGGGGCAACTAGCATTCATGGAGCAACTTATCTTTGGAAAAAGAGCTGAAAACAACCCCGTGCCCTGCTCGGTTATCCGACTGGGTTTCCCGTAATCTCTCTCTCCGTCTCCTAATCCCAGCTTCCTCTTGCAAAAATTGATGGCTGGGGGTTGGGAGTTCCTGGCAGAGGCCTTCTCCTTCCCCCCCCCCCCCCTGCAAGCCATTAAACGGCTCTCAAACTCAGAAGCCAACATTTGGGGTTTGGCCAAGTGGGTTTTATCTGATCTCCCGTCCTACTCAGCCGAGCAAGAGCAAGGAGGCGGGGATGGGCAGACCTTTCCTCCAGGCCTTTCTTCCAGGCTGGGTTTCTCAACCGTGGCAACTCGAGAGCGGGCGGACTTCAACTCCCAGAATCCCCCCACAGCGGGCCTGGGCACTTCCTCTGGATCTGCTGATGGGCGTTTGGGAAGCTCCTGGATGGATGTTAGTCTTTTGATCTTGGGTTTCTCAACTGCTAAGGTGGGTGGGCAGGAAGATGAGAAAGGGACAAAGAGGAGAAGGGGGGAAGGGAAGGAAGGAAGGAAGGAAGGAAGGAAGGAAGGAAGGAAGGAAGGAAGGAAGGAAGGAAGGAAGGAAGGAAGGAAGGAAAAATGATAGGGAAGGAAGGGAAAGAAGGAAACATGGAAAATGATGGGAAGGGAGGGAGGAAGGAAGGAGAGAAAGGGAAGATGAGGGAGGAAGGGAAGAAGGGAAAATGGAAATTGATGGGAAGGGAGGAAGGAAGGAAGGAGAGAAAGGGAAAATGAGGGAGGGAAGGAGGAAGGAGAGAGGGAAGATGACGAGGGAGGAAGGGAAGAAGGGAAAACTAGGGAAGGAAGGAGACGTGGAAATGATGGGGAGGAAGGAGAGGAAGGGGAAATGATGAATGAGTGAGGAAAGAGGGAAGGGAAGGACAAGGCAGGCAGATTGTCTGGGTTTAGGACAGCGTTTCTCGACTTGAGCTCCTCGAAGATGGGGGGGGGACTTCAACTCCCAGATGCTGTTTGGGGATTTCTGGGAGTTGAAGTCCACCCATTTTTTCAAGTTGCCATGGGTGAGAAACATAGTCTAAGCCAGGGGGTAGGCAACCTTGGCTCTTTTATGACTCATGGACTTCAACTCCCAGAATTCCTCAGGCACAAGTCATAAAAGAGCCGAGATTGCCCACCCCTGGTCTAAGCAGTTAGGAGATCACCCTGGAGAAATCCCAACGATTGCCTGTTTTCAGCTCCTTATGGGCCTCGGAGTTGCTTTGAAACCGTTCAGCATTGTGTTGTCCCCCCTCCCCCGGCTCTCCTATGAAGGGAGCGCCCAGTTGCTGTGGCCAGCCTTCTTACACACACACACACACATACACACACACACACAAACACACACAAACACCCCAAGTGAAGAGAGTTCCTCTTCCTGCTTCTCCTGCCAGAAGCCACCCGTCTATTCTTGGTCTCCACCTGTGGGCCACGCTGGCCCTCTCCGGCTGGGCCTACGGTTGCTGCCCCACCGTTGCTACAACACGGGTTGTGTTTGCACAACTCGGCTCGGAGCAGGCCAGGATGGGGGAACCTTGACTCTTTTTATGACTGGTGGACTTCAACTCCCAAAATTCCTGAGCCAGCATGGGGGAACTATGGCCCCCTTCATGACTGGTGGACTTCAACTCCCAGAATTCCTCAGCCAGCATGGGGGAACTATGGCCCCCTCATGACTGGTGGACTTCAACTCCCAGAATTCCTCAGCCAGCATGGGGGAACTATGGCCCCTTTATGACTGGTGGACTTCAACTCCCAGAATTCCTGAGCCAGCATAGGGGAACCATGGCCCCCTTCATGACTGGTGGACTTCAACTCCCAGAATTCCTGAGCCAGCAAGGGGGAACTATGGCCCCATTCATGACTGGTGGACTTCAACTCCCAGAATTCCTGAGCCAGCATGGGGGAACTATGGCCCCTTCATGATGTTTGGACTTCAACTCCCAGAATTCCTGAGCCAGCATGGGGGAACTATGGTCCCTTCGTGACTTGTGGACTTCAACTCCCAGAATTCCTTAGCCAGCATGGGGGAACTATGGCCCCTTTATGACTGGTGGACTTCAACTCCCAGAATTCCTGAGCCAGCATGGGGAAACTATGGCCCCTTCATGACTGGTGGACTTCAACTCCCAGAATTCCTGAGCCAGCAAGGGGGAACTATGGCCCCTTCATGACTGGTGGACTTCAACTCCCAGAATTCCTGAGCCAGCATGGGGGAACTATGGCCCCTTCATGACTGGTGGACTTCAACTCCCAGAATTCCTGAGCCAGCATGGGGAAACTATGGCCCCTTCATGACTGGTGGACTTCAACTCCCAGAATTCCTGAGCCAGCAAGGGGGAACTATGGTCCCTTCATGACTCGTGGACTTCAAATCCCAGAATTCCTGAGCCAGCATGGGGGAACTATGGCCCCCTTCATGACTGGTGGACTTCAACTCCCAGAATTCCTCAGCCAGCATGGGGGAACTATGGCCCCCTTCATGACTGGTGGACTTCAACTCCCAGAATTCCTCAGCCAGCATGGGGGAACTATGGCCCCTTTATGACTGGTGGACTTCAACTCCCAGAATTCCTCAGCCAGCATGGGGGAACTATGGCCCCCTCATGACTGGTGGACTTCAACTCCCAGAATTCCTCAGCCAGCATGGGGGAACTATGGCCCCCTTCATGACTGGTGGACTTCAACTCCCAGAATTCCTCAGCCAGCATGGGGGAACTATGGCCCCTTTATGACTGGTGGACTTCAACTCCCAGAATTCCTGAGCCAGCATGGGGAAACTATGGCCCCTTCATGACTGGTGGACTTCAACTCCCAGAATTCCTGAGCCAGCAAGGGGGAACTATGGCCCCTTCATGACTGGTGGACTTCAACTCCCAGAATTCCTGAGCCAGCATGGGGGAACTATGGCCCCTTCATGACTGGTGGACTTCAACTCCCAGAATTCCTGAGCCAGCATGGGGAAACTATGGCCCCTTCATGACTGGTGGACTTCAACTCCCAGAATTCCTGAGCCAGCAAGGGGGAACTATGGTCCCTTCATGACTCGTGGACTTCAAATCCCAGAATTCCTGAGCCAGCATGGGGGAACTATGGCCCCCTTCATGACTGGTGGACTTCAACTCCCAGAATTCCTCAGCCAGCATGGGGGAACTATGGCCCCTTTATGACTGGTGGACTTCAACTCCCAGAATTCCTCAGCCAGCATGGGGGAACTATGGCCCCCTCATGACTGGTGGACTTCAACTCCCAGAATTCCTCAGCCAGCATGGGGGAACTATGGCCCCCTTCATGACTGGTGGACTTCAACTCCCAGAATTCCTCAGCCAGCATGGGGGAACTATGGCCCCTTTATGACTGGTGGACTTCAACTCCCAGAATTCCTGAGCCAGCATGGGGAAACTATGGCCCCTTCATGACTGGTGGACTTCAACTCCCAGAATTCCTGAGCCAGCAAGGGGGAACTATGGCCCCTTCATGACTGGTGGACTTCAACTCCCAGAATTCCTGAGCCAGCATGGGGGAACTATGGCCCCTTCATGACTGGTGGACTTCAACTCCCAGAATTCCTGAGCCAGCATGGGGGAACTATGGCCCCTTCATGACTGGTGGACTTCAACTCCCAGAATTCCTTAGCCAGCATGGGGGAACTATGGCCCCTTTATGACTGGTGGACTTCAACTCCCAGAATTCCTGAGCCAGCATGGGGGAACTATGGCCCCTTCATGACTGGTGGACTTCAACTCCCAGAATTCCTGAGCCAGCATGGGGAAACTATGGCCCCTTCATGACTGGTGGACTTCAACTCCCAGAATTCCTGAGCCAGCAAGGGGGAACTATGGTCCCTTCATGACTCGTGGACTTCAAATCCCAGAATTCCTGAGCCAGCATGGGGGAACTATGGCCCCCTTCATGACTGGTGGACTTCAACTCCCAGAATTCCTCAGCCAGCATGGGGGAACTATGGCCCCCTTCATGACTGGTGGACTTCAACTCCCAGAATTCCTCAGCCAGCATGGGGGAACTATGGCCCCCTCATGACTGGTGGACTTCAACTCCCAGAATTCCTCAGCCAGCATGGGGGAACTATGGCCCCCTTCATGACTGGTGGACTTCAACTCCCAGAATTCCTCAGCCAGCATGGGGGAACTATGGCCCCTTTATGACTGGTGGACTTCAACTCCCAGAATTCCTCAGCCAGCATGGGGGAACTATGGCCCCCTCATGACTGGTGGACTTCAACTCCCAGAATCTTCCTTCCTCCTTCCCTCCCCTTCCTTCCTCCCTGCCTTTTTCTCTCCCTCCTTTGCTTCCCTCCTCTTCCTCCTACCTTCCCTCCCCTTTTCCCCTCCCCTTCCTTCCCTCCCTCCCCCTCCCCCTCCTCCTGTTTTTCCGCTTGGCTGGAAGAAGGGGAAAGGGAATTCCAGCCTGATCACCCCCAGCGCCCGCTGCCATCCTTCCCCCCGCCCCCCATTTCCCCAACTTTTCCCCTTTCTCCGGTGGAAGAGAAACTTTCCTTTCCGGCTGCTGACCCCCTTGGACCCCCCCCCCACTCTCCCCCCCGCCTGCCTTTCTCAGCCCTGTGCAGCGAAGGCCCTGAAAAGCGGGGAGCCCCTGCGCCCCCTTTGCCTGCCCTGCCCTCCTGCCAAATATCGCTCTTTTTTCTTCATCCCCCTTTCTGGCTTTTCCGAAGAGACCCTGGGCGTCTCCCCTCCCTTCCAAGGGCCGGCCGTAGCTTGGCCGGGCTGTGTGTCTCTGTGTGTGTCTGTCTGTGTGTGTGTGATTTCTTTCTGAAGCGTCTCTTTCTCCCCCCACCCCCACCCTTTCCAAAATCCTCCTAACAGCCCTGCGAGGTAGAAGAGGTGGGAGGATTATTTGCTTGGGCTTTGTGGACTTAAGAGGCTTTGTGGTTTTCCAGCCGGTAATCCTGATGCTCCGGTTACACACAATGACTCACAACTGCTGGGGGGAAAAACCCCAACCACACCACCTCTATTTGTCCTGGAGGGGAGGGTTTTTTGGACTGGGGGGAGGGGGGGGTCTGGATGGGGAAAGAGTCCAGCTCAGAGAGCGTCCCAGCCGCCCCCGAATTGCTTCCTGCATCGTACAGCTAGTCCTCGGCTTACAACGGTTTGTTTAGTGAGCGTTCAAAGTTACAATGCCACGGAAAAAAAGCTGTTTTTCACAGTTACGACCGTTGCGGCATCCCCATGATCAAAATTCGGATGCTCGGCAACTGACTCATATTTAGGACGGTCACAGCGTCCGGGGGTGTGTGTGTGTGTGTGTCACGTGATCCCCTTTTGCGACCTTCTGAGGAGCAATGTCAATGGGGGAAGCCCGATTGGCTTAACGACCGTGTGACTCACTGAGCAGCGGCGGTGATTCACTTAACAAGCGTGGCAAGGAAGCTCACTTAACAACCGTCAAGCTTAGCAACAGAGATTTGGGGCCTCAGTTATGGTCGTCCGTCGAGGACCACCCGTGGCATCGAAAGAGCCCTGGGCCTTTGATGAGAGGTGCCTGCCGGTGGTGGTGGTAGCGGCCGTGGCTGCGTTGCCTCTGGCCTGCCACATTCTTGCTCGGCTGGAGGACCTTCCGTGGCAACCCCACGTGGCAACCCCGTGGTATCTTAGTTACAGCAGAGGAGGCAGCCATGCTGGGCACTGCTTGAGGCTTCCCCTTGGCAATATCTTCATGGGGGGTGCGTGTCTTGTGGGGGGGGTCTCTGCCTGGACAGGGTGACTTTGGACATTGGACTCCTTCACTCCCTCATTCCTTCCTTCTTTCCTTCTCTCCTTCCTTCCCTCCCTCCTTCCTTCGTTCCCTCGCTCCCTCCTTCCTTCCTCCCTTCCATCCCTCTGTCCCTCATATCTATCTATATTTCCTTCAATCCCATACTCCTTCCTTCTACCCCCTCCCTCCATCTCCTTCCTTCCTTCCTTCCTTCCCACACTGCTTCCTTCCTGATGATGTTCCCTAGTTGGGTCATGAAACGTCTGCAAGAAGACCACCAAGCACCAAGGGCCCCCTCAATGCAAGCCTGAGCTTGCAAATATTCTGTTCTACCGGTAGCATTAAGCATGTTCACCGCCTTAAGTTATTTATACAAACAATAAAGGTGGGATATAAATGAAAGGAATAAAGAAATAAACAATTTGCATTAGGGCTTAGAGAAATGCCAAATAGAACAGCCCCACCAAAACAACTGGTTATAATCTTCCTTCCTTCCTTCCTTCCTTCCTTCCTTCCTTCCTTCCTTCCTTCCTTCCTTCCTTCCTTCCTTCCTTCCTTCCTTTCCTTCCCCTCCCACTTTTTAGATAATAATAATAATAATAATAATAATAATAATAATAATAATAATAATAATAATAATAATGTTGGAAGGGACCTTGGAGGTCATCTAGTCCAACCCCCTGCTCAGGCAGGAAACCCTAGACCACCGTCTCCTGGTGATTGGCCCAAAGTCACCCAGCCGGCTTTCCTGCCTAAGTCGGGACTAGAACTCACCGTCACCTGGTTTCTAGCCGCTAGACCAGGGGTCTTCAAACTTGGCCCTTTTATGTCTTGTGGACTTCAACTCCCAGAATTCCTGAGCCAGCTATGCTGGCTCAGGAATTCTGGGAGTTGAAGTCCACGAGTCATAAAAGAGCCGAGGTTGCCGACCCCTTCGCTAGACCAAAGTAGCTGTCCTTTTGCTGCACTGTCCGGTAGCTCCTTCCTCCCCATCTTTTGGGGTACATTTTCTCCCCCCCCCTTCCCAGCCTGGATCCCAAAGCAGCCCCCCCCCTTTCCCTCTGCTCCCGTGGGCCTTGTCGCTCCGGTTCCCACTGGGTTGTGTTACCGTTGCACATTGTGATGTCAGCCACCCGGAAGGAGGAGGAGAAGGGAGAAGCTGACAAGGCCCCAGGTGGGGCTGGAACAAAGCAGCTTAAGTTCCCCCCCCCAGCCCCCCCCCCACCTCACCTCCCCCCCACCTCTGCTTAGGTTTCACCTTTGGCTTTGCCTCCGATGGGAACGGCAACCCAGTTGCGGAGCTGGCATTTTCGGCAGCCGTGCGCGCGGCAGGCAGTCCTCCACTTAACAGCCGTGCCATTTAGCGACCGTTCAAAGTTATGACGGCACCGGGAGGGGGAAAATAAAAAAAGGAACCTAGAACCTTTTTTTTCACCCTTAACGACCGTCGTAGCATCCCCGGTGGTCACGCGATCAAAATTTCAGATGCTTGTTGGCCGCTGACTTGTATTTGTGACGGTCGTGGCGTCCCTGTCCGGGGAGTGGGGGGAGGGTCACGCGGTCCACTTTTGCGAACTTCCGTCGAGCAGAGTCAGTGGGGAGAGAAGGCAGATTCGCTTAACAACCGCATTGCTAGCTTCACAACTGCAGCGATTCACTTAACGACGGTGGCAAGAAAAGTTGTAAAACGGAGCAAAACTCACCGAACTGCCTCGTTTAGCAGCAAGAGCAATTTGGGGGCCTAATTGCGGTCATAAATTGAGGGTTTACCTTTAAATCGGATTGGTGTGTGTGTGTGTTTCTCTATGTCAGTTTCCATCAACCCCCAGATTCTTTTATTCTCTCTTTCTCTCATTTCAATGGGATCCGTCAGACAATCCGAACAGAGCTGGAAGGGACCCTGGAGGTCTTCTAGTCCAACCCCCACCGCTCAAGGAGGAAACCTTTTACCATTCCATACAAATGGCTGTCCAGTCTCTTCTTGGCAACCTCCAGTGTTGGAGCAGCCACAATGTCTGGAGGCAAGCCGTTCCACTGGTTAATTATTCTCACTGTCAGGAAGTTTTTCCTTAATTCCAGGTTGCTTCACTCCTTGGTCGGTTTCCATCCGTTGTTCCTTGTCCTGCCTTCCGGCGCTTTGGAAAATAAGTTGACACCCCCCCTCTCTTCTTTGGGGCAGCCCCTCAAATAGTGGAATACTCCTATCGTGTCCCCCCTAGTCCTTCTTTTCTCCAGACTGGCCATTCCCAAATCCTGCAACCATCCTTCATAAGCTTTAGTCTCCAGGCCTTTAATTATTTATTTATTGATTTGATTTGATTTGATTTGTATACCGCCCTTCTCCCGAAGGACTCAGGGCGGTGAACAGGGACATAAATATCAAAATGCCCAAATACAGAAATTGAAAACAAATTAAACCCTAGTGCCCAAATGCAGAAGATAAATTACATTAAAACAATAATTAAAACAAAACCCATCAGACCAGGCTGGATTGTTCAAACAGATAGGTTTTTAGGTCGCGTCGGAAGGAGCGAAGGTCGGGAGCCATCCGGAGCTCAACCGGTAAACGGTTCCACAGGTCAGGTGCACCCACTGAGAACTGGGAGCCACCAGACGGCATTCTCCGAACGGCGGCACCCTGAGGAGGCCCTCTCTGTGGGAACGCACTGGGCGGAGGGAAGTTGATGCTGGTCGCAGGTGCTCCCTAAGGTACTCCGGACCCCTGCCATGTAGGGCTTTGTAGGTCATAACCAGTACCTTGAATCTCACCCGGAAGGCAACCGGAAGCCAATGCAGCTCACGGAGCAGAGGTGTAATATGGGAGTATCGGGAGACCCCCAACACAACTCACGCGGCTGCATTCTGCACCAGTTGGAGCTTCCGAGTGGTTCTCAAGGGCAGCCCCATGTAGAGAGCATTGCAGTAGTCTAATCGAGAGGTCACTTGTACAAGGTCACGTCCAAAGCACAAAGCGTCCGTTCTCAACCACTGGGTCATGGTCTCCACGCCGGAGCGGCCACAGCGCTCCAATTCTTCTCGCTGCCAGCCGCCCCAGATGCCACCATAATGTTTTCGCCCCTCCATCATTTCAACGCTGCTCCAAGCCCGTGACCATCCGGGCAGCTAGTAGGTTCTCCAGATGGTATCAATTATCTTAGTTAACAGAATAACAGAAAGAGTTGGAGGGGACCTTAGAGGTCTTCTAGTCCAGCCCCCTGCTCAAGCAGGAGACCCTATACCATGCCAGACCAATGGTTGTCCAATCTCTTCTTAAAAACTTCCAGTGTGGGTTGGGGTTAGGCTTAAGGTTTGTGATGGAGCGCCCACAACTTCTGGAGGCAAGCTGTTCCACTGGCTAATGGTCCTCTCCTTAATTCCAGGCTGCTTCTGTCCTTAGTTAGTTCCCATCTGAATAATAATAATAGCAACGACAACAACAACAGTAGTAGCAGCAAGCAGTAACAAGAACAGAGTTGGAAGGGACCTTGGAGGTCATCTAGTCCAACCCCCCCGCTCAGGCAGAAAAACCTGTACAATTTCAGACCAATGGCCGTCCAGCCTCTTCTTAAAGACTTCCAGTGTTGGAGCACCCACAGCTTCTGGAGGCAGGATGTTCCACTGGTTAATTGTTCTAACTGTCAGGAAGTTTCTCCTTAGTTCCAGGTTGCTTCTCTCCTTGATGAGTTTCCATCCGTTGCTTCTTGTCCTGCCTTCAGGCGCTTTGGAGGATAGCTTGACTCCCTCTTCTTTGGGGCAGCCCCTGAGATTGTATATTGTATATTCTCCTGTATTTTGCCCAAGGCGGCCTGTCCCAGCCCCGTTCATAAATGCCAAAGGCATTGACTAACTTTGCTGCAGAACCCTTGCAAAAAAAAACACAACAACAATAGTTGAGCTTTTTTTGTTGTTTTTTTAACCTGCCGTTCAAAAATCAGCTTTCCTTCCCGGCAACCGGTGGAGGCAGAAGCCTTTGACGTCACCGGCTTCTCTCGTTGCCATTTCTTTTGTGGGTTGAGAGATTTCAGACTCCTGCCAACACCTAGGTGTGTCCAGGTTAGCAGCAAAAAAAAAGCGCCTCCTTTTTCGGCCACATTTCTTGCACCCCAAACCCCCAGGTCTTAGAGCCCTGGGGCCATCCTAACCCCCCAAAAAACCCTGAATCCCAAGCCTGCATGATTGCACCCTTAAAATACAGGCAGTCCTCAACTGTCCGTTTAGCGACCGTTTGAAGTTAAAACTGCCCAGGGAAAGGAAAAAAGCGACTTATGACCGTTTTTCACACTTAACGACCGTTGCAGCATCCCCAGGGCCGTGTGATCAAAATTCAGAGGCCTGGCAACTGGTTCATATTTATGACGGTCACAGTGTCCCCGGGGGTGGCACATGATCCCCTTTTAATAATAATAATAAATAATAAAGTTGGAAGGGACCTTGGAGGTCATCTAGTCCAACCCCCTGCTCGGGCAGGAAACCCTGTACCATTTCAGACAAAGGGCGCTCCAGTCTCTTCTTAAAAACTTCTAGCATTGGAGCCTTCACAGCTTCTGGAGGCAGGTTGTTAATAATAATAATAATAATAGAGTTGGAAGGGACCTTGGAGGTCATCTAGTCCAACCCCTCGTTCAGGCAGAAAACCCTATATCATTTCAGACAAATGGCTGTCCCGTCTCTTCTTAAAAACTTTCAGTGTTGGAGCCTTCACAGCTTCTGGACCCAGGTTGTTAATAATAATAATAATAGAGTTGGAAGGGACCTTGGAGGTCATCTAGTCCAACCCCTCGCTCAGGCAGAAAACCCTATATCATTTCAGACAAATGGCTGTCCAGTCTCTTCTTAAAAACGTCCAGCGTTGGAGCATTCACAGCTTCTGGAGGCGGGTGGTTTTTGCGCCCTCTTGACAAGCATTTTGCTTGACCATTTTCCCAACCTAAAAAGCACGCATGTGTGCACCCGTAAAATACAGGTAGCCCTTGACTTGCAACAGTTCGTTTAGTGACTGTCCGAAGTTACAGCAGCACTGAAAAAGTGACTTACGGCCGTTTTTTTCCACCCTTATGACCATCCTTGGGCCTCGCTTGATCAGCATTGCAGCAACTGCCCCATATTTATGACAGCCTCCGTGTCCTGGGTTCAGGTGACAATCCCCTTTGGTGACCTGCTGACCAGCAAGGTCACTCCGGGAAGCCGGGGGGGGGTCACTTCATAGCCGGAGGACTAGCTTACCAACCACAATGATTCGCTTAACGACGGAGGCGAGAAAGGCGATCAAAGTGGGCAAAATTCACTCAGCCGACGTCTCGCCTAAAGCGCAGAAAATTGGGACCCGACCGAGGTCACAGCCGGTACTAACTTAACAACTGCAGTGATTCAGTTAAGAACCGTGACAAGAGAGGTCGTAAAGCGGGGCAAAACTCACTTTGCAAACGTCTCGCCTAACCCCAACGGAAATTTGGGGGTCAGGGGTCAGTTGTGGTCGTAAGTCGAGGACCCCCTGTTTAGGAGTTTCATTGTTGTCTTTGTTTAGCCTGCCGAAGAAAAAACGTTCCTGCAAAGCCTTTTTCGATTCGATAGCCTTTGTTGTCATTTTTTCCCCTGGCACACATTAAAAATGAAATTCAGTCTCTTGCTCTCAAAGTGTACACACACACACACACACACACACACACACACACCCCGCACATGTACACACAAGCTACCATGTACAACACATGTATAGACCTACACCCTTACATATAAGTAACGTATAAATATTAATCGCTGTCCATCTTCGGTCATCTCTGCAGCTGTTTACGCAAAGCCACCCCACTTGCACACACACACACACACACACACACACACACACACACACCCCGCACATGTGCACACAAGCTACCATGTACAACACATGTATAGACCTACACCCTTACGTATAAGTAACGTATAAATATTAATCGCTGTCCATCTTCGGTCATCTCTGCAGCTGTTTACGCAAAGCCACCCCACTTTCACACACACACACACACACACCCCGCACATGTGCACACAAGCTACCATGTACAACACATGTATAGACCTACACCCTTACATATAAGTAACGTATAAATATTAATCGCTGTCCATCTTCGGTCATCTCTGCAGCTGTTTACGCAAAGCCACCCCACTTGCACACACACACACACACACACACACACACACACACACACACCCCGCACATGTGCACACAAGCTACCATGTACAACACATGTATAGACCTACACCCTTACGTATAAGTAACGTATAAATATTAATCGCTGTCCATCTTCGGTCATCTCTGCAGCTGTTTACGCAAAGCCACCCCACTTTCACACACACACACACACACACACACACACACACACACACCGCACATGTGCACACAAGCTACCATGTACAACACATGTATAGACCTACACCCTTACGTATAAGTAACGTATAAATATTAATCGCTGTCCATCTTCGGTCATCTCTGCAGCTGTTGTTGTGACTCAGGGCCAGCCTGTGGGTCCGACAGCCGGCTCCGATGTATCGGAGGACTCAGATGTGGGGGAGGAGGGTAACGAACCGGCTGATGATGATGATTTGGAGGCTTTGCAGAGCCCTCAGCCGGGGACCTCTTCTCAGCTGCGTGAGCCCGAGAGTGCGGAGGAAGATGACCCACAGCTGGCCCTGTTCAAGGACGCCCGACGCAGGAGGCAGACGAGCAGGGACAAACAAAGAAAGACTATGGGACTCCTCGGGAGGAGGCACAGGGAGACCACGCCCTGAGCTCTCTATAAAAGGAGTGTTTGGGGAGGGGCTGGTTGCTGAAAGCAACTTTTTCCGCTTGAGAAGACAAGCTCTTGTGTTTTTGTTAACTGCGTAATTAAATCTTGGCAGAAGCCTTTTAGCCTTGGACGCTTTCCAGACTCTTCTTTTGATTAGGGGTGCGAGAAGAGGGCTGGTTCAGAACAGCTGTTTACGCAAAGCCACCCCACTTTCACACACACACACACACACACACACACACACACACACACACACACATGGGGCTGGACTTCCCTTCTCAGAAAGCCCCACTCTTCTCTCTCGTTTTTTTTTGCCCAGCACTGACGCAGCCTCTCTCGTTCTCGCTTCCCTTTCGGCAACCTTTGCTCCGCTGACTTGTCCCATCCTGCCCTCACCGCCCGGGTTTCTCTTTGATGTGTGTTTACACAACTGGAGCCACAATTTGGGGCATTGGGGGGGGGGAGGGGGAGTTGCACAACGAAGTCAGCTTCCTTTCCGGACTTCTGCGGAGAGAGAGACACAAAACACGACGTCCCGTTGTCCAGGAAGACAGAGAAGGAAGAAGCGGCCTACATCCGTCATAATAACATGACTCAGGTTGCTAAGCGTGTGAATTGGGATCCGTGACCCCGGGGGAAACGCTGCAACGGTCATAAGTGTGAAAAACGGTCATAAGTTAGTTACTTTTTTGGGGGAGGTGGGGGTGGCGTTGTAACTTAGAGCGCAATTGAGCTCAACATTTCCGCGGCTAAGCCAGAGACAGCTGTTCAGGGAATTTTCACCTCGTTTTGCAACCATGTTTGCCACGGTTGTTAAGCGAATCTCTGCAGTTGTTAAGTCAATCGTACGGGTCGTTAAGTGAATGTAACTCCCTCGGGGCTTGCCGGAAGGTCGCAAAAGGGGATCACGGGACCCCAAGGGACGCTGCAACCGTCGCAAATACGAGTCAGTTGCCCAGCGTCTGAATCTTGATCCCCTGACCCTGGGGGGATGCTGCAACGGTCGTAAGTGTGAAAAATGGTCGTAAGTTACTTTTTTCAGTGCCGTCGCGACTTCAGACGGTCACTAAACGAACCCTTGTAGGTCGAGGACGTAGGGCCACCACGGAGCCCCCCAAAATTGACGTTGGCAGTTGAGAAATTCGTTAACTGGGCTTTGCCCCCATTTTACGACCTTTCTTCTTACGTGAATCCCCGCAGTTGTTAAGTGAGTCACACGGTCGTTAGGTGAATCCGGCTTTCCCCTCCAATCGACTTTGCTTGTCGGATGGTCGCGAAAGGGGATCACGCCACACACACACACACACACACACACACACACACACACACACACACACAAACACACCCACCCCGGGACAATGCGGCCGTAGTAAATACGAGCCGGTTGCCAAGCGTCTGAATTTTTTTTATCCCATCCCCTGTTTTAGTGCCGTTGTAACTTTGAGCAGTCATTAAACGAACGCTTGTCAGTCGAGGACTATCTGTACTCAACTCCAGATGGGACTAAGTCCTCTTTTTTTTTTTTTGCTCTGCAATCTTACGTTGCAAGCCTTGACCGAACTCTCTCTCTGTTCGTCGTCGTTGTTGTTAGTTGCGAAGTCGTGTCCGACCCATCGCGACCCCACGGACAACGTTCCTCCAGGCCTTCCTGTCCTCGACCATCTTCTGGAGTCCATTTAAGCTCACGCCTACTCCTTCAGTGACTCCATCCAGCCACCTCTTTCTCTGTCGTCCCCTTCTTCTATTGCCCTCGATCTTTCCCAGCATTAGGCTCTTCTCCAGTGAGTCCTTCCTTCTTCTCATCAGGTGGCCAAAGGATTTGAGTTTCTGCTTCAGGATCTGGCCTTCTAAAGAGCAGTCAGGGTGGATCTCCTCTAGGACTGACCGGTTTGATCGCCTTGCAGTCCAAGGGACTCGCAGGAGTCTTCTCCAGCACCATAGTTCAAAGGCCTCAATTCTTTGGCGCTTGGCCTTTCTTATGGTCCAACTTTCACTGCCATACATTGCAACTGGGAAGACCATAGCCTTGACTATATGCACTTTTGTTGATAGGGTGATGTCTCTGCTTTTTAGTGTGCTGTCTAGATTTGCCTTGGCTTTCCTCCCGTGGAGCAAGCGTCTTTTAATTTCTTGGCTACAGTCCCCATCTGCAGTGATCTTGGAGCCCAGGAAAATAAAATCTGTCACTACCTCCATTTCTTCCCCATCTATTTGCCAGGAATTGAGAGGGCCGGATGCCATGATCTTGGTTTTCTTAATGTTAAGTTTCAAGCCAACTTTTGCACTCTCCTTCTTCACTCGCAACAAGAGGCTCTTTAGTTCTTCTTCACTTTCTGCCATTAGAGTGGTATCATCTGCAGAGTGGTATCATCTGCTGTTTTTTTACACCCAGCCTTATCTCGGGAGGAAAGGGGTAGAAATGCTGAGGTTTTGCATAGAAGCAGGACTTCTTGACCTGCAAACTAGCTCTGCTTGTTCCTCTTCCTCCTTCACAAACTCTTATTCCTGCTACTACGATAATTTCGGCAGTGTGGAGAGACTCTTGAGAAGAACGACGGAGAGGATTAAGGGAATGGAGGCTAAATGGTAGGAAGAACGATTGCCGGAATTGGGGGTGCCTGTTCTAAGGAAGAGAAGGACCAGGGGGGGACATGACAGCAGCCTTCCAGTATCTCAGGGGCTGCCCCAAAGAAGAGGGAGTCAAGCTCTTCTCCAAAGCACCAGAAGGCCGGAGAAGAAGCAACGGAGGGAAACTGATCAATGAGAGAAGCAACCTGGAATTAAGGAGAAACTTCCTAACTGTGAGGACAATTAACCAGTGGAACTCCTTGCCTCCAGAAATCGTGGGTGTTCCATCACTGGAGGACTTTAAGAAGAGACCGGACAGCCACTTATCTGAAATGATATGGGGTCTCCTGCTTGAGCAAGGACTATAACAGGGGTCTTCCAACTTGGCCCTTTGATGACTGGTGGACTTCAACTCCCAGAATTCCTCAGCCAGTCTCGCGTGCCTGGCTGAGGAATTCTGGGAGTTGAAGTCCACAAACCATACAAGGGCCAAGTTGGAAGACCCCTGTCTTAAAGCATCCTGGCTGAGGAATTCTGGGAGTTGAAATCCAGTCCTAAAAGGGCCAAGTTGGAAGACCCTTCTCTTAAAGCATCCTGGCTGAGGAATTCTGGGAGTTGAAGTCCACCAGTCCTAAAAGGGCCAAGTTGGAAGACCCTTCTCTTAAAGCATCCTGGCTGAGGAATTCTGGGAGTTGAAGTCCACCAGTCCTAAAAGGGCCAAGTTGGAAGACCCTTCTCTTAAAGCATCCTGGCTGAGGAATTCTGGGAGTTGAAGTCCACCAGTCCTAAAAGGGCCAAGTTGGAAGACCCTTCTCTTAAAGCATCCTGGCTGAGGAATTCTGGGAGTTGAAGTCCACCAGTCCTAAAAGGGCCAAGTTGGAAGACCCCTGGACTAGAAGGTCTCCAGGGTGCCTTCCAGCTCTATTCTGATTGATTGATTGATTGATTGATTGATTGAGCAATGTATGGAAACTAATCCAGGAGAGAAGCAACCTAGAACTAAGGAGGAATTTCCTGAGAGTGAGAAGAATTAACCAGTGGAACAGCTTGCCACCAGAAGTTGCGGCTGCTCCGTCACTGGAGGTTTTTGAGAAGACATTGAACACCCATTTGACCAGGATGATATAAGGGCTCCTGCTTGAGCAGGGGGTTGGACTAGAAGACCTCCAGGGTCCCTTCCAACTCTGTTGTTCTAACTTCTCCAGTTAGATCCTCGTCCCTTTCTGTTTACTGCCCGGGGCTTCCTCCGCGAGGTTTGATCAACCTGCTGTTTTTCTGGCTTGTTTGGTTCAAATTCTGGTTTCACCTCCCTGACGGTTTTCCTGCCTCCTTGTCCAGCGGTGGGTCTGTTTTTCTGCATTCTTGAGAGCGATCCGTGGTGGCCTCTTGGTCTGACGGGGTCAGATTAACTCTCCAAGGCTTTTGGGCAAGGAAAAAGAGGTTTTAACTCTGCAGGGCAGCTACAGGGTCTGTCTGTCCAAATGCAAAGGATAAATCAGGCATGTATTTTACACTTTGTGAAAGCACAAATACTTAACATATATTTAGCCTTGCCTTCTAGCTAATAAAAAGAGAGAAAGAACCTGTGGCTCAGCAAGTTAAAACAACTGCCTAATATACAATCAGCCCAGGTTCGAATCTCAGATAAAGGGTATGACTGACTGATGAGAACATAAAGAGTTCGAAATGGCCATCTCAGCCTCCCAAAATTCTTTATTAGCAATTTGAATAATTTGCATATGTATATATATATATATATATATATATATATATATATATATATATATATAAGGGACGCGGTGGCTCAGTGGGTTAGGACGCTGAGCTTGTTGATCAGAAGGTCGGCAGTTTGGCGGGTCGAATCCCGAGTGCCGCGTAACAGAGTGAGCGCCTGTTACTCGTCACAGCTTCTGCCAACCTAGCAGTTCGAAAGCACGTAAAAATGCAAGTAGAAAACTAGGGACCGCTCCGGTGGGAAGGTAACAGCGTTCCGTGCGCCTTTGGCGTCTAGTCATGCCGGCCACATGACCACGGAGATGTCCTCGGACAAGCGCTGGCTCTTCGGCTTTGAAGCGGAGATGAGCACCGGCCCCTAGAGTCGGAAACGGCTAGCACGCACGTGCGGGGGAACCTTTACCTTTAATATATATATATATATATATATATATATATATATATATATATATATATATATATATATATATATATATATATATATATATATATATATATATTTATATTTATATATATATATATATATATATATATATATATATATATATATATATATATATATATATATATATATATATATATATATATATATATATATATATATATATATATATATATATATATATATATATATTAAAGGTAAAGGTTCCCCCGCACGTGTCAAATATATATGTGTCAAATACTTGTTAACTATTTACATTACCTTGCTAGGCCCCAAACATGGGGCAAATCTTTATTTCCTGTTTCAGCCTATCTTGAAGGCCATCGAACAGGCAGTAGTCACACCGGACAGCTCATATATTTATGTAAATTACTAACAAAGAATTAAGGGAGACTGAAATGCATTTCAAACTTATTAGTTTGAAATTATTAGACTGATTATTATTAGACTGATTATTATTATTAGACTGATGAAAACTAATAAGTTTGAAATGCATTTCAGTCTCCCTTAATTCTTTGTTAGTAATTTACATACACACACACACACACACACACACACACACACACACACATATATATATATATATATATATATATATATATATATATATATATATGTATGCAGCAGATGTGGGCTTTGGAATGAGGAACCTCAAGGAATTTCTGAACATCTGGACACATGGATCAGGATTTTCCAACCTTGGCAACTTTAATATGTCTGATTTTGACTCCCAGAATTCCCCAGCCAGCATTCTTTAAGATGGGTGGACTTCAGTTCCCAAAATCCCCCAGCCAGCCTGCTTTAAAAGGGGTGGACTTCAATTCCCAGAATCCCCCAGCCAGCCTCCCTTTAGAAGGCTCTATTCTATTCTTTGAATTCTATTCTATTCTTATTTTAATTCTATTCTATTCTATTCTATTCTATTCTATTCTATTCTATTCTATTCTATTCTATTCTATTCTATTCTATTCTATTCATTGATTCGCGTAACAACGTCAGCAGTCAGCTCAGCCACCGTGGCCAACAAAGCTTGTAAAACTGGACACGACTCCTTTAGCATCTGCCTTGTTTTAACAGTGCAAGTTCTGGGTCCCGGCTGCCGTCGTAAGTCGAGGACTCCCAGCGCTTGAAAGCAGAGACTTTCACTCGGTCGGAAGCTGGAAGATATATTTGATTCTGGGCTGGCTGCCCGGAGCTTTGCATAAGGCAGGGCTGGCAAATTCCCCTGAGGTTTTTATGACGTGGAAAGTCAACAGCTGTGTTTGCAACTTTTCTGAAAGCTCACCGCTGTCATAAAAGGTGTAGATCTCCACTTAATTGTGTTTTGTATTAAGTTATTGATTACCCGTTTTTATGTCTCTTATTGGAGGTTGAAAGGAGCCGTTGGTCTAAAAATGGGTTGCAGAGATAAAACACTGTTCAAAGTTAATTCCCAACTTCCTTGGCTATAGAATTTTCTGGGCATGAATTTAAGGTTTCAAAGCAATTAACCTCAGTCAGGTTTCCTTTGGCTTAAATCCTGGGCTCAAGTAAAATGGCAGTTAAATCTGCCTTTCTCTGAATCTGCCTTTCTCTAAATCTGCCTTTCTCGTCTAAATCTCCATTTCTCGTTGTTTAAGTCATCGGTTGTTGGAAGAAATTTAGAACAGAACAGAAGAATAGAATAGAATAGAATAGAATAGAATAGAATAGAATAGAATAGAATAGAATAGAATAGAATAGAATAGAATAGAATAGAATAATGGAATGAAGTAGAATAGAATAGAATAGAATAGAATAGAATAGAATAGAATAGAATAGAATAGAATAGAATAGAATAATGGAATGAAGTAGAAGAATAGAATAGAATAGAATAGAATAGAATAGAATAGAATAGAATAGAATAGAATAGAATAGAATAGAATAGAATAATGGAATGAAGTAGAAGAATAGAATAGAATAGAATAGAATAGAATAGAATAGAATAGAATAGAATAGAATAGAATAGAATAGAATAGAATAGAATAGAATAGAATAGAATAGAAGAATAGAATAGAATAATGGAATGTAGAAGAATAGAATAGAATAGAATAGAATAGAATAGAATAGAATAGAATAGAATAGAATAATGGAATGTAGAAGAATAGAATAGAATAGAATAGAATAGAATAGAATAGAATAGAATAGAATAGAGATGGAAGGGACCTTGGAGGTCTTCTAGTCCAGCCCCCTGCTCAGCCAGGAAAACCTATACCGTCTCAGACAGGTGACTGTCTAGTCTCTTCTTAAAAGTCTCCAATGATGGAGCAGCCACGATTTCTGGTGGCAAGCTGTTCCGCTGGTTAATTGTCCTGAGAAATCAGTGTTGTGTGTAGTTTTACATGCAGGTAGTCCTCAACACAAGCACCGCAACTGAGCCCCCAAATTTGTGTTCTTAAGCGAGGCATTTGTTAAGTGAGCGTTACCCCACTTTATGACTTTTCTCGCCACAGTCGGGAAGTGAGTCCCTGCAGCTCTAGTAAGACGGTGGTTAAGTGAATCTGGCTTCACGAAGGACGGTTACAAAAGGGGATCGCCTGAACCCGGGACAGCTGCCACCGTCACAAATCCGAGTCGGAATGCCAAGCCTCTGAATTTTTATGACGTGACCCTGGGGATGCCGCAACGGTCGGTTAAGTGTGAAAAACGGCCATTTCCCCTCCCCCCTTGCCGCCGTTGTAACTTTCAACAGTCACTAATTTACAAACTGTTGTAAATCGGGGACCGTTTCTAGGCAGTCCTCAACTTAACAACCGCCCTGAGTCCTTCGGGAGAAGGGCGGTATAGAAATTGAATAAACCTAATTGTTGAGCGGCTGCTGAAAGTTACAATGGTGCCAGAAAAAGGGACTTACGACCGGTCCTCACACTTACGACCATCGTAGCCTCCCTAGATTTACATGATCAAAATTCAGACACTTAGAATCCGTCTCGTACTTATGACGATTGCAGCCTCCCAGATTGTCTGATCGCTGTTTCCCACCTTCCCAGCTGGCTTCTGACAAGGTGTGGGGAGTCCGATTCCTTTAATGACCTTGTGTTCACTTAACAACCATGGTGGTGGGGGGGAAAGGGGACTTAGGACTGTTTTTCACACTTACGACAATTGCAGCATCCCCCAGGGTCACGTGATCAAAATTAAGAGGCTTGACAACTGACTCGTATTTATGACGGTCGCCGCGTCCCCGGGGCCTTCTGACAAGCAAAGTCAAGCCAGAGTCATTTAACAACTTTGTGATTCACTTAACAACCGCAGGGATTTACTGAGCAATGGAAGCAAGAAGCAAGAAGCGTTGTAAAATGGGGCACAAGAAATGTCTTGCTTAGCTCAGATTTTGGGCTCAGCTCGTGGTCGTACGTTCGAAGACTACCTGTACTAACTTCACAACTGCGATGATTCAGTTTAGAACTGTGGCAAGAAAGGTTGCAAAACGGGACAAAACTCACTCGACTGTCTCGCTTAGCGACGGAGGTTTTGGGCTGTGGTCGTACGCCCGAGGACTAACCTCTACTCCCAAGGCAGTTTACAAAACACGGGGACAGGACCGGGAGACGAATCGTGGCGTGCAGAGATCAAACTTAAGAAGAGTTTCCAATTGCAGAGGCTCTTTAAAGAATAATAATAATAAAAAAAAATTAAAATCCTATCGGCTGAAATAAACATTTATATCTGGCTCTTCTGGGGAGCTTCAATTAAATCCCCTTTTCCTTCAGTCTCCCAGAAAGGATCAGCCGGCTTCATTTAGGAATTAAAGGAAATAATGGAAAGGAATAAAAAGACACAATCGCGGCCAGCGAGTTTTTATTTGTAAAGCAAGGAAGGCATTGTGTGTGCGTAGGTTGTGGTTTCTGGCTTGCCCTGTTCTGAAAGATGCATTAAAAATTGTGTGTGTGGTGTGGTGGGGTTTTTTTGGTTTTTTTTTTTTAAAAAGCCCCCAGAGCTTTTGCAGAAGAAAAATCAGACACTTTAACCACAGATTAAAGTACTAGATGTGATGAATTTCCGGATTTGTTCAGTTTAAAGTGTGGGAAGTCTTGTGTCGTCTTGGGCTGTTTTTGTTTTGAAGAACGATTTTTCGGAAGAGGTGGGGGGAAACAAAAGTGGCTTGGACTTCTTGGCGGTGAGAATTTGTGTTCTCGAACCTCAAAAAAATGTGGGTCCTCACCGTTGCCACCTGGCAGTGCTTGCGGAAAGGCAAAATCAGAAAGCGTGAACACATTTGTTTTTTTTTAAAAAAAAATCTTTAACAAACTCTCTCAAACTCACAAAATGTGAGACGTGCTGCAAAATCTCGTAGCAAAGGGCGGGGCCGCTGTCCTCCTTTGCAAGAGTTGGACCTTAACTTTTCTTTTTAATAATAATAACATAATAATAATTAATTATTATTATTAATAATAATAATATAATATAATATAATAATAACAACAACAACAACAAAACAACAACAATAACAACAACAACAACAATAATAATAATAATAATAATAATAATAATAATAATAATAATAATAATAATAATAATAATAATAAAGTTGGAAGGGACCTTGGAGGTCATCTAGTCCAACCCCCTGCTCAGGCAGGAAACCCTACACCTTCGGGAGAGGGGCGGTATATAAATCCACATCATCATCATCATCATCATCATCATAATAACAACAACAACAACAACAACAACAACAATAATAATAATTTCAGACAATTTGCTTTGGATTTGACCCCGTTTTATAGAGGTACCTGAAAACAGGGTCCTGTTCTGACATTTGTAATTGTCCTGCAAGAAAGGGTTTCATAAATCAATCTGGCCTAAGCCAGGGCCCTGCGACATGGGCTGGGGATGATGGGTGATGGAGCAGAAACGTCCTTGGGTAACTGGGCCGCCCGCTGCCACCTAGATGCTGGAGGCCTGGGGGTTGGACTGGAAGACCTCCAAGGTCCCGTCCAGGCCTAGGATTCTGAGATGGATACAGACCTCTTGAAGGGGGAGGCAGCCAGCAGGTTTTTTGTTCAAGGCAAGAAGGATTCACACTGCAACCTTCCTTCCTTCCTTCCTTCCTTCCTTCCTTCCTTCCTTCCTTCCTGCCTGCCTGCCTGCCTGCCTGCCTTCCTTCCCTCCCTCCCTCCCTCCCTCCCTCCCTCCCTCCCTCTCTCTCTCTCTCCCTTCTTCCCTTCCTTCCTCCCTCCCTTCTTTCCTTCCCACCTTCCTTCCTTCCCCCCTTCCTCCTTCCCTCCTTTCCTTCCCATCTTCCTTCCTTCCTTCCTTCCCTCCCTCCCTCCCTCTCTCCCTTCTTCCCTTCCTTCCTCCCTCCCTTCTTTCCTTCCCACCTTCCCACCTTCCTTCCTTCCCCCCTTCCTCCTTCCCTCCTTTCCTTCCCATCTTCCTTCCTTCCTTCCTTCCTTCCTTCCTTCCTTCCCTCCCTCCCTCCCTCCCTCTCTCCCTTCTTCCCTTCCTTCCTCCCTCCCTTCCTCCCTTCCTTCCTTCCTTCCTTCCTTCCTTCCTCCCTCCCTCCCTTCCTTCCTTCCAAACAAAACAGCATTAGTACCCTTGAAATTTGCCTGGGGTGGAGACCAGGGGGCGTGTGTGTGTGCATGTGTGTGCGTGCGCACACATGCAAAAGACAAAGGTGTGCAAACCAGCCAAGATTCAAACCCAAGGGGCTTGGGATATTCCCCAGCCCCCCCCTCCACATCCGTACTGCGCAGGTGCTCCGACCACGAGGCCTTGTTGTCTCGTCCTAGGAAGAGGCAGGGACGGCTGAGTGGAGCCCATGGGGGGGGGGTCCCTGGGGTCCCTGGCAGGACAGGCCGCTGAGCCCTTGTCGGAAGGAAATCCCCCACCCCAGCCCACTTTGGATGCTTGCCCCGAGAGGCCTGAGCGAATCAGAGGCAGTGATTTATTTATTTATTTATTTTTATTTATTTTTTTAAAAAAGACATTTTAAATTTAAATTGCCTTCCGAAGTTGCGGCTGCCCCATTACTGGAGGCTTCTAAGAAGAGACTGGGGTAGCCCTTTCTCAGAAACCGTATCGGCGTCCGGACAGAGCAGGGGGTTGGACTAGATGACCTCCGAGCTCCCTTCCAACTCTTGGTGGCTTTGACAAGCCCAGGCGCCCCCCCTCCCGCTGATTTTTTGCACACCGGTTTCCTTTCTCCAAAGCAGACCGGCTCCTTCCTCTTTTTTTGTGGGGGGGAGGAAACAGCAGAAGGGAGGGAGGGACGGGTCCTTGGCTGCTCTCCCCTCCAACCCCCAATTCTTGCCCTCAACAACAGGGTGGCTGCCCCCCCCTGCCCCCCCCTGGTCTTCTGCCCTCCTGACTTCCTTTTGCCGTGTTTCTCTTGCAGCATCAGCGAGAGCTTCCTGACCGTCAAAGGGGCGGCCCTGTTCCTGCCGCGCGGCAATGGCTCCTCCACCCCCAGGATCAGCCACCGGCGCAACAAGCACGCAGGTAAGGGGGGTCCCCCTCCCTCCCTCCCCCGCGGATCCTGCATTCGGATTCTGTCCACGCTGGAGGGTTTGGGACCCAGCGGGCAGTGCCCAGAGAAAGTGGCCCTGGGGGAGGGGGGGGCTTTTCCTCTGGGGCTGATTATTTCCCAGCAGGCTGCACCGGCCGTTCGCGATGGGGCCGGGGGGGGGGAGGGAGGGAAAAGGGGCGAGCCGGGCGGGGGGCTTCTCCCCAAAGCTCTGGCCTTATCCGGTCCAGGAGATGCTGAGCCAGGTCAAGAGTTGATTGGCAGTCAGATGGGCGGCCTGTAAATTTAATAAACGAGTAAATGAAGCAAGGAAAGGAACACGGCACGTTGGCTGAAGAATTCCCTTCCTTCCTTCCTTCCTTCCTTCCTTCCTTCCTTCCTTCCTTCCTTCCTTCCTTCCTTCCTTCCTTCCTTCCTTCTTCCTTCCTTCCTTCCTTCTTTCACTCATTCATTCATTCATTCATTCATTCATCCCCTTTCCATCTTATATTATTTGTTCTTCTCTCTCTCTGCCTCTCTTTCTCTCCTTTTTCCTTCTTTTGTTTCTTTCCATACTTTTTTTGCTCCTGCTGTCCTCCTACTCTCCTTTCTCTTCCCATTTCTTCTTCCTTCCTCCCTCCCTCCCTCCCTCCTCCCTGCCATTCCTGTTTTCCTTTCTTCCCTTTGCCTTCCTTCCTTTTTCTTTCCTCCCTTCTGTCTCATCTTTTCCATCCTTCCTTCCTTCCTTCCTTCCTTCCTTCCTTCCTTCCTTCCTTCCTTCCTTCCTTCCTTCCCTCACTCATTCATTTCATTTCATTATTTATATTTTAAATAGCTACCCATCCACTAGAAGTTAGGATTTTTCCCTAAACCAGGTATAAAAGAAAAGGAAGCTTTGTTCACCCATCTCTGGATTTTGTACCGTCCCCAACCTTTTCCTCACCAGGGACCGGTTTCCAGAAAGACAGTTTTTCCATGGGCTGGGCAAGTGGGAGAGAGGGACAGTTTTGCACGCTACCTACATGCCGTGTATGTGCAGATGCAGCTGTGCTGGCTTCCACGGCTCGCTTCCTAACAGGCTGAGGACCGGGACCATGAACGATCCGCAGCCCAAAGGCCGGGGACCCCTGCCTTGGAGGGACATCAAACCAAATCCGTTCAGGCAGCACGATAAACCATGAAACCAACTGAACGCAGAGCAGGGGTCTTCCAACTGGGGCCTTTCATGGCTTGTGGACTTCAACTCCCAGAATTCCTCAGCCAGGATGCTTTAAGACAGGGGTCTTCCAACTTGGCCCTTTTATGACTCGTGGACTTCAACTCCCAGAATTCCTCAGCCAGGATGTTTTGAGACAGGGGTCTTCCAACTTGGCCCTTTTATGGCTCGTGGACTTCAACTCCCAGAATTCCTCAGCCAGGATGCTTTAAGACAGGGGTCTTCCAACTTGGCCCTTTTATGACTCGTGGACTTCAACTCCCAGAATTCCTCAGCCAGGATGCTTTAAGACAGGGGTCTTCCAACTTGGCCCTTTTATGACTCGTGGACTTCAACTCCCAGAATTCCTCAGCCAGGATGTTTTGAGACAGGGGTCTTCCAACTTGGCCCTTTTATGGCTCGTGGACTTCAACTCCCAGAATTCCTCAGCCAGGATGCTTTAAGACAGGGGTCTTCCAACTTGGCCCTTTTATGACTCGTGGACTTCAACTCCCAGAATTCCTCAGCCAGGATGCTTTAAGACAGGGGTCTTCCAACTTGGCCCTTTTATGACTCGTGGACTTCAACTCCCAGAATTCCTCAGCCAGGATGTTTTGAGACAGGGGTCTTCCAACTTGGCCCTTTTATGGCTCGTGGACTTCAACTCCCAGAATTCCTCAGCCAGGATGCTTTAAGACAGGGGTCTTCCAACTTGGCCCTTTTAGGACTGGTGGACTTCAACTCCCAGAATTCCTCAGCCAGGATGCTTTAAGACAGGGGTCTTCCAACTTGGCCCTTTTAGGACTGGTGGACTTCAACTCCCAGAATCCCTCAGCCAGGATGCTTTAAGACAGGGGTCTTCCAACTTGGCCCTTTGGGGACTGGTGAACTTCAACTCCCAGAATTCCTCAGCCAGGATGCTTTAAGGCAGGGGTCTTCCAACTTGGCCTTTTGATGACTTGTGGACTTCAACTCCCAGAATTCCTCAGCCAGGATGCTTTAAGACAGGGGTCTTCCAACTTGGCCCTTTCATGACTTGTGGACTTCAACTCCCAGAATTCCTCAGCCAGGATGCTTTAAAAGAGGGGTCTTCCAACTTGGCCCTTTTAGGACTGGTGGACTTCAACTCCCAGAATTCCTCAGCCAGTATGCTTTAAGACAGGGGTCTTCCAACTTGGCCCTTTTAGGACTGGTGGACTTCAACTCCCAGAATTCCTCAGCCAGGCATGCTGGCTGAGGAATTCTGGGAGTTGAAGTCCACAAGTCATGAAAGGACCAAGTGGGAAGACCCCTGCCCTAGAGGGTTGTGAGAATGCCTGTCAGATTCCTCCATTCTTGCCTCCTTAGCCTGGTTAGGGGGGATACCGAAGACTCGTGGCCCTTGGCCTGTGAGGCCCCAGGCCAGAATAAGAGGATAAGTTTAGAGGAGGCACGCGGTGGCTGGAGGATAAAAATATTCCTTTCTGATCTTTTTTGTTCTCTGCTTCAGGAGACCTCCAGCAACACCTCCAAGCCATGTTTATGCTGCTGCGCCCTGAGGATTATATCCGACTGGTAGGTCCCCCTCAAACCTCACCCATTCTGCCCCCCCCCCCCCGTTCCCCAAAATCTCAGTCCTCTTTTTCATGTCCCATACATATCTGCACCATCATTTCCAAATGCTGGCAACTTAAAGAAGTGTGGACTTCCACTCCCAGAATCCCCCAGCCAGCTTGCTTTAAGAGGGGTGGGCTTCCAGTCCCAGAATCCCCCAGCCAGTAGGCTTTAATATAAATGGACTTCAACTCCCAGAATCCCCCAGCCAGCAGGCTTTAATATAAATGGACTTCCACTCCCAGAATCCCCCAGCCAGCAGGCTTTAATATAAATGGACTTCAACTCCCAGAATCCCCCTGCCAGCATGCTTTAAGAGGGATGAACTTCCACTCCCAAAATTCCCCCAGCCAGCCTGCTTTAAGATGGGAGGCCTTCCACTCCCAGAATCCCCCAGCCAGCCTGCTTTAATATAAATGGACTTCAACTCCCAGAATCCCCCAGCCAGCATGCTTTAAGAGGGATGGACTTCCACTCCCAGAATCCCCCAGCCAGCCTGCTTTAAGAGGGGTGGGCTTCCACTCCCAGAATCCCCCAGCCAGCCTGCTTTAAGAGGGGTAGGCTTCCACTCCCAGAATCCCCCAGCCAGCCTGCTTTAAGAGGGGTGGGCTTCCACTCCCAGAATCCCCCAGCCAGCCTGCTTTAAGAGGGGTGGGCTTCCACTCCCAGAATCCCCCAGCCAGCCTGCTTTAAGAGGGGTAGGCTTCCACTCCCAGAATCCCCCAGCCAGCCTGCTTTAAGAGGGGTAGACTTCCATTCCCACATCGGCTCTTTTCTGGGACCAAGGTATGACTTAGCCCACTTGCAGGATCTGGGAAAGGGGTCCGAATCCCCTTGGCACCCGATCACTGACCGAGGAGCAAATGCTCGTTCCTCCCAGACCGGCTGATGCCTCCAGCCAGCGCCCGGCGGTCAGCTCCCAGCCGGCTGACCGCTCATTGTTCAGCTTCAACAGTCGCTCCTTTGTGCTTTGTACTTGGGGGTGATTTGGGCGACCCCCGCCTCCCCTGGGCCGGGCGAGGGGTGCCAGGCCGCCGGACAATGCCTCCCCTTTGTGGAGCACTAAATTTAGCCTGATGAGGAGGTCAAGCAACGGGCACTTCGGATTGCTCGCTCGGGTGGTGGCTGGGACACGGAGCAGCTGACGGGCAAGCGGCGGGCGGGAGTGAACCAAGGGTTAGGGTTTTCCTGGTTTTCAAGCTGGAGGTTTTAAAGGAAAGATCGGACGACCCTTTGTCTGAATGGGTATAATAGGCCAGGGGTAGGCAACCTCGGCTCTTTTATGACCCGTGGACTTCAACCCCCAGAATTCCTGAGCCAGCATGGCACAGCTTGGAAGCCTCTCCCTTTCCCCTCAGCGTGGCTGGCTCAGGAATTCTGGGAGTTGAAGTCCACGAGTCATAAAGCGGCCTAGGCCTAGGCCAGGGGTAGGCAACCTCGGCTCTTTTATGACCCGTGGACTTCAACCCCCAGAATTCCTGAGCCAGCATGGCACAGCTTGGAAGCCTCTCCCTTTCCCCTCAGCGTGGCTGGCTCAGGAATTCTGGGAGTTGAAGTCCACGAGTCATAAAGCGGCCTAGGCCTAGGCCAGGGGTAGGCAACCTCGGCTCTTTGATGACTCGTGGACTTCAACTCCCAGAATTCCTAAGTCAGGATAGCTGACTCAGGGATTCTGGGAGTTGAAGTCCATGAGTCATCAAAGAGCCGAGGTTGCCTACCCTTGGTATAGGCCATAGGGTCTATTGCTTGAGCAGGGGGTTGGACTAGAAGACCTCCAGGATCCCATCCAGCCCTAGGATTCTATGATTCGGGAAGGGAAGGGAAGGGAAGGAAGGAAGGAATCTCATCAGAGAGAGATCTAATCTGGAGTAAAGGAGAAATTTCCTGAGAGTGAGAATCATTAACCAGTGGAACCGTCTGCCTCCAGAAGTTGTGGAGTTGTGGGTGCTCCATCCCTGGAGGTTTTCAGCCATAGACTGAATAACCATTTGACCAAGATGTTCTGAGATCTATCTTGGAGGGGGGGGGGTGTTTAGACTAGATGATCTCCGAGGTCCCTTCCAGCCCTAGGATTCTATGATTCTGGAAGGGAGGGAGGGAAGCGAGGCGAGAGGGAGGAAGGAAGGTAAGAAGGAAGGAAGATGAGGAAGGGACAAAGAGAGGAAGGAAGGAAGAGGTGAGAGAGGGAGGAAGGAAGGAAGATGAGAAGGAAGGAAGATGAGAGGGACAAAGAGGAAGGAAAGGGGAGGGAAGGGAAGGGAAGGGAGGGAAGGAAGGAAGAGGAGACAAGGAGAGAGGAAGGAAGGTAAGAAAGAAGGAAGATTAGAAGGAAGGAAGATGAGAAAGGGTCAAAGACACGGAAGGAAGGAAGGAAGGAAGGAAATCAAGGAGAGAAGCAATTTAGAATTAAGGAGAAACTTCCTGACAGTGAGAACAAATAACCAGTGGAACTCCTTGCCTCCAGAAGTTGAGGGTGCTCCAATGCTGGAGGTTTTCAAGAAGAGGCTGGACAGCCATTTGTCTGAAATGGTGTAGGGTCTCCTGTTGGAGCAGGGGGTTGGACTAGATGACCTCCAAGGCCCCTCCCAGCTCCATTATTCTGTTAAAAGAGGACTCTGTTCCCAGTGGACTAGGTTCAGACAACCCAAAGGACTGAGAGCAGTAACCCAGGCCTGTCCCTGCACCAGTGAGGCCACACTTGGAATACGGCATCCAGTTTTGGTCACCACAATACAAAAAAGATGTTGAGACTCCAGAAAGAGCGCAGAGGGGAGCAACAAAGAGGATTTAGGGGACTGGAGGCTCAAACACACGAAGAACAGTTGCAAGGACTGGGAGTTTAACTAAGAGAAGAACTAGGGGTGCCACGATAGCAGTCTTGCCATTCTTGAGGAGCCACTCGAAGCAATAGGTTTTGGGGCTGGCTGCTAATTTCATGCTGAAAAATATTAAAATATTAAAAATGCCAGAATTCAATGCCTCTCACGTTTCCAGCTCTTATGATGCCCCAAATGACTTCAGTGTGAGAACCCCTGCAAGCTTGGCTCGTTTTCTGAAATATTCAGCAGTTTTCCATTGCCGGGTGAGCTGTTTTGCTCCTTCCATCTTTCTAGCAGAGAGAGAGAGAGAGAGAGAGAGAGACAGAGAGAGAGAGAGAAGGAGAGAGGGACAGAGAGAGGGGACAAAGAGAGAGGAAACGAGAGAGAGAGAGAGAGAGACAGAGACAGAGACAGAGAAAGTGAGAAAGAGAGAAGAAACGAGAGAGAGAGAGAGAGAGAGAGAGAGAGAGAGAGAGAAGGAGAGAGGGACAGAGAGAGGGGACAAAGAGAGAGGAAACAGAGAGAGAGAGAGAGGGACAGAGACAGAAAGTGAGAAAGAGAGAGGGACAGAGAGAGAGAGAGAGAGAGAGAGAAGGAGAGAGGGACAGAGACAGAGACAGAGACAGAGAAAGTGAGAAAGAGAGAAGAAACGAGAGAGAGAGAGAGAGAGAGAGAGAGAGAGAGAGAGAGAAGGAGAGAGGGACAGAGAGGGGACAAAGAGAGAGGAAACAGAGAGAGAGAGAGAGAGAGAGAGAGAAAGTGAGAAAGAGAGGGACAGAGAGAGAGAGAGAGAGAGAGAAGGAGAGAGGGACAGAGAGGGGACAAAGAGAGAGGAAACGAGAGAGAGAGAGAGAGAGAGAGAGGGACAGAGACAGAGAAAGTGAGAAAGAGAGAGGGACAGAGAGAGAGAGAGAGAGAGAGAAGGAGAGAGGGACAGAGAGAGGGGACAAAGAGAGGAAACGAGAGAGAGAGAGAGAGAGAGAGAGAGAGAGAGAGAGAGAGAGAGAAAGTGAGAAAGAGAGAGGGACAGAGAGAGAGAAAGAGAGAGACAAAGAGTGATAAATAAAGAGAAAGAGACAGAGTGCCAGAGAGAGAGAGAGGGACAGAGACAGAAAGAGAGAAAGAGAGAGGGACAGAGACAGAGAAAGAGAGGGACAGAGAGAGACAGAGAAAGAGAGAGGGACAGAGAGGGAGAGAGAGAGAGCGAAAGAGACAGCGAGAGAAAAGGAGAGAGGGACCGAGAGAGGGGACAAAGAGAGAGAGAGAGAGAGAAATGACATAGATTTGGATATTCTTCATTCCTTGCAGCAAGATCTGGGATTTGGTTCTAAGACCCGTCCTGAATTTTTTTAAAAAAAATTGGCCCCATCAAAGGAACCGTTTAAAAAAATAAAATTAAATAAAAACGGGCCTTTGCCAGGTTGCAACAAAAGTGGAAGTGACTCTGTTTACAATCTTGCTTGCCTCCTCCCGGAGACCAGCCCCAGTGGTAGACTTTGAACGGCTGTCTGTCTCGTGCTTTGCTGAAGAGGTAAACAAACATTGCCTGCAGAAATCCATCCAGGTCCAGGAGCCGAGAAAGGGCAACGTGTGATTAGGAGTAAGGAAAGAGGAAGATTTGCCGAGAAACTCATATTGGAAAAGAGCCTTGCAAGAACAACAACGCTTACACTTATGTACCGCTTCACAGGGCTGTACAGCCCTCTCTGAACGGTTTGCAGAGTCAGCCAATTTGCCCCCAACAAACTGGGTCCTCACTGGTGGACTTCCACTCCCAGAATCCCCCGGGCAGCCATGCTTTAAGATGGGTGGGCTTCCAGAATCCCCCAGCTGTCATGCTTTACGATGGGTGGACTTCCACTCCCAGAATTCCTCCGCAGCCTGCTTTAAGAGGGGTGAACCTCCACTCCCAGAATCCCCCAGCCAGCCTGCTTTAAGAGGGGTGGACTTCCAGAATTCCTCAGCAGCCTGCTTTAAGAGGGATGGGCTTCCGCTCCCAGAATCCCCCAGCCGGCCTGCTTCGAGAGGCCGTTCCTAGGAATCCACTTAGTGCCCGCCTTGCTCTCTGGCGCCTAGAATTCCCGCCCAGCAGCTGATCGCCAGGCGCCCTCTCTGGCTGCAGGCCTCTTCCTTGCCAGTGATCGTATGGCTAATTATTCCTGCCCAAATTGATTTAGCAAAGCCAATTAGATTACACTGATCCGCTTGTTGCCAGTGAGGCCTCTGGGGAGCTGGCAGGCAATTGCATTTGTGTGTGTGTGTGTGTGTGTGACAGAGAGAGAGAGAGAGAGAGAGAGTAGAAAGAGAAGAGAAGAGAAAAGAGAGGAGAGAGAAGAGAGAGAAAGAGAAAAGAGGGAAGAGGAGAGAGAGAGAGAGCATTTATGTGTATAGTCAGTGGGCGTTTTAGTACCCCTTTTTTGCTGAGTTACTGACTTAAAGAGCTTTCCAATTGGCATCGGGTGATCCAAGCATTGGTCCTTTATGCTTCCTCGAACTCACTGCTCACGACCACCAGATATGTCCGAGTAGCCCCCCCCCCGACTTACCGCACTTCATTTAGTGACTGCTCGAACTTAAAACAGCCCGGAAAACAGGGACTTGGGATCCTTTTTCACACTTAACGACCGTTGCCCCGGCCCTCTGGTCACGTGATCAAAATTCAGAGGCTTGGCAACTGGCAGGTACTTACGACGGTTGCAGGATCCCGGGTGTCAGGTGATCCCCCTTTTTTGCCACCTTCTTACGAGCCACGCCAATCGGGGAAGCCGGCTTCGCTTAACAGCCAGGTTGCTGACTTCACCCCCACACTGATTCGCTTAAGGGCAAAGCTCACTTAAGGACCATCTCACTTAGCAACTTTTTGGGCTCAACTGTGATCGTAAGTCGAGGTCTTGCCTGTAGAAGAATAGAATAGAATATAGAATATAGAATAGAAATAGAAAATGGAATAGAAGAGAAGAGAATGAGAATAGAATAGAATAGAATAGAATTAAAATGAGAATAGAATAGAATAGAATAGAAAATATGGAATAGAATAGAATGGAATGGAATGGAATGGAATGGAATGGAATGGAATAGAATATAGAATATGGAATAGAATCGAATATAGAAAATGGAATAGAATGGAATAGAATATAGAATATGGAATAGAATAGAATATAGAAAATGGAATAGAATAGAATAGAATAGAATAGAATAGAATAGAATAGAATAGAATAGAATAGAATAGAATAGAAAATATGGAATGGAACGGAATAGAAGAATAGAATAGAATAGAATAGAAAATATGGAATAGAATAGAATAGAATAGAATTAGAATGAGAATAGAATAGAATAGAATTAAAATGAGAATAGAATAGAACAGAACAGAACAGAACAGTAGAATAGAATTACAAATAGAATAGAATAATTCAACAGAATAGAATAATTCAACAGAATACAATAATAGAACAGAACAGAATAGAATAGAATAACAGAGTTGGAAGGGACCTTGGAGGTCATCTAGTCCAACCCCCTGCTCAGGCAAGAAACCCTGTACCATTTCAAACAAATGATTGTCCAGTCCCCTAAAAAACTTCCAGCGTGGAAGTTTTTTAAGTTTTTAATTGTGGGGTTCAGCCTGATTGGGATGGGAACCAAGCTTTGCCAGTTGGCCCCCTCAAGACAGGTGCCCCATTGGCCCTGGGGCGGGGGGAGGATTCACCCTTAATTCCTCTTCTGCAAAAAAGCTGGGTGGTTTTCAGAAAGCCGGGCAGAGCCGCCATCTGCTACGACTTCCTTCCTGGGCATCTTCTGCTCGCGGGCACCTCTTGGGTGGCCTTCCTCTCGGCTTCTTGAAAGTGACTTTGGCACTCCTTGCTGCCCCTTCTGTGCCCGCTGCGTCAATGCCGCCACGGTGGCTGCATCCGGGGCGGAGGGAAGCTGTGTGTGTGTGTGTGTGTGTATATATATCCCTGCTTGTGCCGAGACAGTTCTTGTTTGAAGCTGGGCGCCCAACGCCGGGTGAGTCTGCCTAGCTACGCTTGGCTTCCATCAAGGAGAATCTTTGTAGCTCACGGTTGAACGGTGGTGCCCTCTGAGCTGGGTGGTTTTCTTGCAGACGTCTCATGACCCAACTAGAGAACAACATCAGGGCTAGAAGGAGGAGGAGGAGGAGGGAGGAGGGGTCCTTGGTGCTCTCTGGGCTTGGTGGTTTTCTGGCAGATATTTCATGACCTAACCAAGAACATCATCAGGGCTAGAAGGGAGGGGGGTTGCAAGGAGGAGGAGGAGGACTGTGGGGTCCTTGGTGCTCTCTGAACTTGTTTTTTGCAGAGGTTTCATGACCCAAATAGGTAACATCATCAGTGCTAGGAGGAGGAGGAAGGACTGTGGGGTCTTGGGTGCCCCCTGAGCTGGGTGGTTTTCCTGGAGACATTTCGTGACCCAACTAGGAAACATCATCAGAGCTAGAAGGGAGTGTGGGAGGAGGAGGAAGAGTACTGTGGGGTCCTTGATGCTCTCTGAGCTGGGTTATTTTCTTGCAGACGTTTCATGACCCAACTAGGTAACATCATCAGTGCTAGAAGGGAGGAGGAGGAGGAGGAGGAGGAAGAAGAGGAGGAAGACTGTGGGGTCCCTGGTGCTCTCTGAGCTGGGTTGTTTTCTTGGAGACGTTTCATGACCCAACTAGGGAACATCCTCAGTGTTAGAAGGGAGGGGGGTTTGCAGGAGCAGAAGGAGAAGGTAAGTCTACTTTATTGAAAAGAAGGAGCAGGGAAGACATGCAAGCAATCTTCCAATATCTGAGAGGCTGCCACAAAGAATAGGGGAGGGGTCAACCTATTCCCCAAAGCCCCTGAAGGCAGGACAAGAAGTGACGGATGGAGGAGGAGGAGGAGGAGGAGGAGGACAACGACTGTGGGGTCCTTGGTGCTTCTCTGAGCTGGGCTGTTTTCTTGGAGAGTTTCATGACCCAACTAGGGAACATCTTCAGTGCTAGAAGGGAGGGGGGGATTGGAGGGAGGAGGAGGAGAAGAAGGAAGGGAAAGAGGAAGGAATGGAGGTGGGGGGAAAGGGAGAGGAGGGAGAAGAGGATTCTGGGGTCTTTATTGATCTCTGAGCTGGGTGGTTTCCTTGCAGACGTTTCATGACCCAACTAGGGAACATCATCAGGGCTAGAAGGGAGGAGGAGGAGGAGGAGGACTGTGGGGTCCTTGATGCCCTCTGAGCTGGGTGGTTTTATGGCAGACCTTTCATGGCCCGACTAGGTAACCTTATCAATGCTGGACACTGATGATCTTCCCTAGTTGGGTCATGAAACGTCTGCAGCAGAAGAACCCAGCTCAGAGGGCACCAGGAAGCCTTCATATTCTTAGTTTTTAGAGGGAAGAAAAAGGAGGAATATGCAGAATGTCGGGCTTTAAGCAGATTGCTTCCTACCCTGCTAGCTGTCTGTCGGTTGTGGGGGTACAGTTGTGGGGGGGCAGAGTGGATTCTGGAAGGATGGTTGGATTTGGGGGCAGCCTTCTGAACCTCAGCTGCACAGAGCTGAGCCGTGCCCAATTTTTATGACCTTTTTTTTTTGCCCTGGTTGTTAAGCGAATCACGTGGTCGTTAAGCAAATCCAGCTCCCCTCATCGACACGGCTTTGGCCCCAGAATTTCCCTTGCTAACCAAGACACTTCTTCAGTAAGTCGGACATGAATGCCCAAGCTTTTTGGACAAGAATCGTTACGCAGATCGCTGTGTTGTTAAAGTGAATAATGCCGTTGTTAAGCGAATCCCCCATTGACGTAGCTTGTCAGCTGGGAAGGTCGTAAATTGCAACCCCGAGACCCTGCAACCATCATAAATACAGGCCGGTTGCAAACACTGAAATGCTGATCACGCAACAGTGGGGAGCCTAAGACAGTCATAAATGTGAGGACTGATTGTAAGTCATTATTTTTAGGGCTGTTGTAAATTTCAACTGTTGCTAAACGAGGCAAAGGACTGCCGGTATATTGTTCCCCTTGCAAGCGAGATTATGGGTGTGCAAAGATGGAGCATCTAGCAGCCGCTAAACAAATGCTTGTAAGTCGAGGACTGCCTGTAACTAACAGGATATTTTGTCTTTAATCTGAAGAATTTGTGTCTGTGTTGCCCGGACAAGCAATGTTGCGTCTGTACTCATCCAAAACTGGTCAAATTAGACAGGGTTCCCCAACCATTCGGGGTTGGCATGTGTGGCTGCGAACCCCACAATGCTCATGGCGATGTTGGCATGGGTGGGGCCACAAACACCCGCAACGCTCGTGGCGATGCTTGCACAGGTGGGTCCGTAAACGCCTGCAATGCTCGTGCGTGTGGGGCAACAAGCACCAGCATGCTCGTGGCAACGCTCGTACAGGTGGTGCCGCGCACACCCGCCATGCCCGTGCGCGCGGGGCTGCAAACGCCTGCAACGCTCCTGGTGACACTCGCCGCAAACGCCCGCGACATTCATGGCGATGCGCACGTGGGGCCACAAACGCTGCCACACTTAGGGCATTGCTCGCACAGGTGGGGCCGTGAACGCCGGCAATGCTTGTGCGCATGGGGCCACGAACAACCAGGATGCTCATGGTGAAGCTCGCACGAGTGGGGCTGCAAAGGCCCACGACACACATGGTGATGCTTGTCTGAGTGGGGTTGCGTGCACGCGCACACTCGTGCGCCGGCCAGCTATTTATGTGGTCCGGTTAGCCGATAGGCTGTGGATCGGTGCTCGGCTGCGGCCCACAGGTTGGGGACCCCTGGACTGAAAGGCCTCCAAGGTCTCTTGTTCCCCCTCAGTAATCCTGTTGTGTTTCCTTCCTAGGCAGTGAGACTGGAAAGCACGTATCAAAATCGGACACGCTACATGGTGGTGATTTCGACAAATGGCCGGCAAGACACGGAGGAGAGCATTGTCCTGGGAGTGGACTTTTCATCCAATGACAGGTGAGTCGTGATGCTCTGCAGGGTTCTGGTGCACACACACACACACACACACACACACACACACACACACACACACACACACACCAAGGCAGGAGTATCCAACCTTGTCCACTTTAAGACTTGTCTAGCAATTGTTGGAAATGTAGACAAAAACCAAGCACACGCTACTATCTTTGGTGGAGGTACCCTAAAGCAGGGAGTCTTCCCACTTGGCCCTTTTAGGACTGGTGGACTTCAACTCCCAGAATCCCTCAGCCAGGATGCTTTAAGATAGGGGTCTTCCAACCTGGCCCTTTTAGGACTGGTGGACTTCAACTCCCAGAATCCCTCAGCCAGGATGCTTTAAGATAGGGGTCTTCCCACTTGGCCCTTTTAGGACTGGTGGACTTCAACTCCCAGAATCCCTCAGCCAGGATGCTTTAAGACAGGGGTCTTCCCACTTGGCCCTTTTAGGACTGGTGGACTTCAACTCCCAGAATTCCTCCGCCAGGATGCTTTAAGATAGGGGTCCTCCCACTTGGCCCTTTTAGGACTGGTGGACTTCAACTCCCAGAATCCCTCAGCCAGGATGCTTTAAGACAGGGGTCTTCCCACTTGGCACTTTCATGACTGGTGGACTTCAACTCCCAGAATTCCTCCGCCAGGATGCTTTAAGACAAGGGTCTTCCAACTTGGCCCTTTTAGGACTGGCGGACTTCAACTCCCAGAATTCCTCAGCCAGGATGCTTTAAGACAGGGGTCTTCCCACTTGGCCCTTTTAGGACTGGTGGACTTCAACTCCCAGAATCCCTCAGCCAGGATGCTTTAAGACAGGGGTCTTCCCACTTGGCACTTTCATGACTGGTGGACTTCAACTCCCAGAATTCCTCCGCCAGGATGCTTTAAGACAAGGGTCTTCCAACTTGGCCCTTTTAGGACTGGCGGACTTCAACTCCCAGAATTCCTCAGCCAGGATGCTTTAAGACAGGGGTCTTCCCACTTGGCCCTTTTAGGACTGGCGGACTTCAACTCCCAGAATTCCTCAGCCAGGATGCTTTAAGAGAGGGGTCTTCCCACTTGGCCCTTTTAGGACTGGTGGACTTCAACTCCCAGAATTCCTCAGCCAGGATGCTTTAAGAGAGGGGTCTTCCCACTTGGCCCTTTTAGGACTGGTGGACTTCAACTCCCAGAATTCCTCCGCCAGGCACGCGTGCCTGGTGGAGGAATTCTGGGAGTTGAAGTCCACCAGTCCTAAAAGGGCCAAGTGGGAAGACGCCCGCCCTAAAGCCAAAAGATTTTGGTCCAGAATACATATATGGTCAGAGAAAACGATTAAAAAAACATACAGATTTTAAACCAGAACTATTTTTGTTAGGTATAACCATTGCTTTTTTTGTAAAAAAAAGAAAAGAAAAAGGTGCCGGAACTCACACATGTCATACAACCCGCCTTGCCTACCCTACAAGGTTCCATCCAAAAAAAGGTGCCGGAACTCCATTCTGAGCGTTCTATGACAAAAAAAGCCCTGGGTATAACTGTAGGAAATTGTGAGAAAGAATGTGTAGATTTAATGTTACATGTATTAACGGCAGCGAGAATTGGATTCGCTCAACGTTGGAAAAATGCAGAATTGCCAACGGAGGAAGAGTTAAATCAAAAGGGCTTTCATTTTTCTCCAGCATTGAGCAAATACTATTCTTGCTGCAGTTAATACGTGTAAAATTAAGTGTACAGATTCTTTCTCACAGTTTCCTACTATTATGCCTAAACTCCCCCCCCCCAAAAAAAAATCTGGCTTAAAGTCTGTATGTTTTTTTTTTAATCATTTTTCTCTAACCGTTCGTGTATTCTTGACCGAAATCTTTTAGATTTAGGGCACGTCCGCCAGATGTGATATACTAAGTGCCTGGTTTTTGTTTACATTTCCAACACTTGACGAGACATATTTTTAAACATTTTTGGTAATCTCACCGGGCGTTAAATGCCATCTATAAAACATTTTTTATAAGTTTTCTTTAAAAAAAAATCAACTGCCAACGGAACTCCGGACTGCCCCCGACCTTCGTTCATTTCGCCGGGACCTAAAAACCTGGCTCTTTGAGCTATCTGGTCTGGACTGAGGGGGTTTAATGTTTTTAAATTGTGATTTTAATTTTTTACGGCTAGACTTAATTTAATTTAATTTTAATTTTATATTGTATTGTTTTTAAATTTTGCCTTGTAAACCGCCCTGAGTCCTTTGGGAGTAGGGCGGTATATAAACCGAAATAATAATGATAATAATTAATAATAACAATAATAATAATAATAATAATAATAATAATAATAATAATAATAATAATAATATATAATAATAATAATAATAATAATAATATAATAATAATAATAATAATAATAATAATAATAATAATAATAATAATAATAATAATAATAATAAATGTTGGCGGCGGGGGGGCGGAAACAGCCACTCTTAAGGGCCTTTCCGGGGTGGCCGAGCTGGGAATATTTTTAGGGACTTCTCCACTCCCCCCACCTTCTCAAAAGACCCCAGCAACAAGGCTAAATCGAGGTTGGAAATTTGAACCAAGTCAGGAGAGACATTTTTCCAAGCGCCAGGAAAGCAGCAGACGGCTAGACACAGGGGGGGGGGGATGACAAACTGCCCCCCTGCCCAAGCTGGACTGAAATCAAGGTCAAGGAAACAGGAGGTCAGAGAGAAAAGCTCTTGGTCCCTTTAAGATCGAGCTGGGGAAAAAAATCAACATTGAATAAAGAAATAAGCTGGGGGAAAAAAATGGTAATATGAATAAAGTCAATAAAAAATAAATAAATGAAAGCTGAAAATAATCAGCAGTTACATAAATAAGCGAATGACAAAATAAATAAAAAGCTGTAAAAAAAAATCAGCGGGAACGTAAATAAGCGAATAAATATAGGCTGTAAAAAAAAATCAGCAGAATCACATGACGCTGGGACATTGTGTTGGTCATAAGTGCGAGGACTGGTCCTAAGTCCCTTTTTTCAGCGCCGTTGTAACTTGGAACAGCCACTAAATGAATCGTCGTAAGTCTAGGACAGGAGTGGGGAACTATGGCCTCCTTTATGACTCGTGGGCTTCAGCTGGTGCAGAATGCGGCCGCGCGAGTTGTGATGGGGGTCTCCCGATACTCCCGCGTAACACCTCTTCTCCGGGAGCTGCATTGGCTTCCGGTTGCCTTCCGGGTGAGATTCAAGGTGCTGGTGATGACCTATAAAGCCCTAAATGGCATGGGCCCGGATTATCTAAGGGAGCACCTGCTGCCAGCGTCAATTTCCCATCGTCCTGTGCGCTCCCACAGGGAGGGTCTCCTCAGGGTGCCGCCGGTGAAGGATTGCCGGCGGGTGACTCCCAGAGAGAGGGCCTTCTCTGTGGGGGCGCCTGCCCTACGGAACCAACTACCCACGGAACTTAGGACTGCCCCCGACCTCCGTTCGTTTCGCCGGGACCTAAAAACTTGGCTCTTTGAGCTGTCTGGCCTAGACTGAGGGGTTTTGAATTGGCTTTTAAAGTTTTAACTTTTGGGCTTAAATTTAATTAATTGTTTTAAATTTATTTTAACTTTTGTATTGTATGGTTTTAATTGCCCTGTAAACCGCCCTGAGTCCTATGGGAATAGGGCGGTATATAAGTCAAGTAAATAAATAAATAAAAAATAAATAAAAAATAGATAGATAGATAGATAGATAGATAGATAGATAGATAGATAGATAGATAATAATAAACAAACAAACAAACAAACTCCCAGAATTCCTGAGCCAGCATGGGGGAACTATGGCCCCCTTCATGACTCGTGGACTTCAACTCCCAGAATCCCTCAGCCAGGATGCTTTAAGATAGGGGTCTTCCCACTTGGCCCTTTTAGGACTGGTGGACTTCAACTCCCAGAATCCCTCAGCCAGGATGCTTTAAGACAGGGGTCTTCCCACTTGGCCCTTTTAGGACTGGCGGACTTCAACTCCCAGAATTCCTCAGCCAGGATGCTTTAAGAGAGGGGTCTTCCCACTTGGCCCTTTTAGGACTGGTGGACTTCAACTCCCAGAATCCCTCAGCCAGGATGCTTTAAGACAGGGGTCTTCCCACTTGGCACTTTCATGACTGGTGGACTTCAACTCCCAGAATTCCTCCGCCAGGATGCTTTAAGACAAGGGTCTTCCAACTTGGCCCTTTTAGGACTGGCGGACTTCAACTCCCAGAATTCCTCAGCCAGGATGCTTTAAGACAGGGGTCTTCCCACTTGGCCCTTTTAGGACTGGTGGACTTCAACTCCCAGAATCCCTCAGCCAGGATGCTTTAAGACAGGGGTCTTCCCACTTGGCACTTTCATGACTGGTGGACTTCAACTCCCAGAATTCCTCCGCCAGGATGCTTTAAGACAAGGGTCTTCCAACTTGGCCCTTTTAGGACTGGCGGACTTCAACTCCCAGAATTCCTCAGCCAGGATGCTTTAAGACAGGGGTCTTCCCACTTGGCCCTTTTAGGACTGGCGGACTTCAACTCCCAGAATTCCTCAGCCAGGATGCTTTAAGAGAGGGGTCTTCCCACTTGGCCCTTTTAGGACTGGTGGACTTCAACTCCCAGAATTCCTCAGCCAGGATGCTTTAAGAGAGGGGTCTTCCCACTTGGCCCTTTTAGGACTGGTGGACTTCAACTCCCAGAATTCCTCCGCCAGGCACGCGTGCCTGGTGGAGGAATTCTGGGAGTTGAAGTCCACCAGTCCTAAAAGGGCCAAGTGGGAAGACGCCCGCCCTAAAGCCAAAAGATTTTGGTCCAGAATACATATATGGTCAGAGAAAACGATTAAAAAAACATACAGATTTTAAACCAGAACTATTTTTGTTAGGTATAACCATTGCTTTTTTTGTAAAAAAAAGAAAAGAAAAAGGTGCCGGAACTCACACATGTCATACAACCCGCCTTGCCTACCCTACAAGGTTCCATCCAAAAAAAGGTGCCGGAACTCCATTCTGAGCGTTCTATGACAAAAAAAGCCCTGGGTATAACTGTAGGAAATTGTGAGAAAGAATGTGTAGATTTAATGTTACATGTATTAACGGCAGCGAGAATTGGATTCGCTCAACGTTGGAAAAATGCAGAATTGCCAACGGAGGAAGAGTTAAATCAAAAGGGCTTTCATTTTTCTCCAGCATTGAGCAAATACTATTCTTGCTGCAGTTAATACGTGTAAAATTAAGTGTACAGATTCTTTCTCACAGTTTCCTACTATTATGCCTAAACTCCCCCCCCCCAAAAAAAAATCTGGCTTAAAGTCTGTATGTTTTTTTTTTAATCATTTTTCTCTAACCGTTCGTGTATTCTTGACCGAAATCTTTTAGATTTAGGGCACGTCCGCCAGATGTGATATACTAAGTGCCTGGTTTTTGTTTACATTTCCAACACTTGACGAGACATATTTTTAAACATTTTTGGTAATCTCACCGGGCGTTAAATGCCATCTATAAAACATTTTTTATAAGTTTTCTTTAAAAAAAAATCAACTGCCAACGGAACTCCGGACTGCCCCCGACCTTCGTTCATTTCGCCGGGACCTAAAAACCTGGCTCTTTGAGCTATCTGGTCTGGACTGAGGGGGTTTAATGTTTTTAAATTGTGATTTTAATTTTTTACGGCTAGACTTAATTTAATTTAATTTTAATTTTATATTGTATTGTTTTTAAATTTTGCCTTGTAAACCGCCCTGAGTCCTTTGGGAGTAGGGCGGTATATAAACCGAAATAATAATGATAATAATTAATAATAACAATAATAATAATAATAATAATAATAATAATAATAATAATAATAATAATAATATATAATAATAATAATAATAATAATAATATAATAATAATAATAATAATAATAATAATAATAATAATAATAATAATAATAATAATAATAATAAATGTTGGCGGCGGGGGGGCGGAAACAGCCACTCTTAAGGGCCTTTCCGGGGTGGCCGAGCTGGGAATATTTTTAGGGACTTCTCCACTCCCCCCACCTTCTCAAAAGACCCCAGCAACAAGGCTAAATCGAGGTTGGAAATTTGAACCAAGTCAGGAGAGACATTTTTCCAAGCGCCAGGAAAGCAGCAGACGGCTAGACACAGGGGGGGGGGGATGACAAACTGCCCCCCTGCCCAAGCTGGACTGAAATCAAGGTCAAGGAAACAGGAGGTCAGAGAGAAAAGCTCTTGGTCCCTTTAAGATCGAGCTGGGGAAAAAAATCAACATTGAATAAAGAAATAAGCTGGGGGAAAAAAATGGTAATATGAATAAAGTCAATAAAAAATAAATAAATGAAAGCTGAAAATAATCAGCAGTTACATAAATAAGCGAATGACAAAATAAATAAAAAGCTGTAAAAAAAAATCAGCGGGAACGTAAATAAGCGAATAAATATAGGCTGTAAAAAAAAATCAGCAGAATCACATGACGCTGGGACATTGTGTTGGTCATAAGTGCGAGGACTGGTCCTAAGTCCCTTTTTTCAGCGCCGTTGTAACTTGGAACAGCCACTAAATGAATCGTCGTAAGTCTAGGACAGGAGTGGGGAACTATGGCCTCCTTTATGACTCGTGGGCTTCAGCTGGTGCAGAATGCGGCCGCGCGAGTTGTGATGGGGGTCTCCCGATACTCCCGCGTAACACCTCTTCTCCGGGAGCTGCATTGGCTTCCGGTTGCCTTCCGGGTGAGATTCAAGGTGCTGGTGATGACCTATAAAGCCCTAAATGGCATGGGCCCGGATTATCTAAGGGAGCACCTGCTGCCAGCGTCAATTTCCCATCGTCCTGTGCGCTCCCACAGGGAGGGTCTCCTCAGGGTGCCGCCGGTGAAGGATTGCCGGCGGGTGACTCCCAGAGAGAGGGCCTTCTCTGTGGGGGCGCCTGCCCTACGGAACCAACTACCCACGGAACTTAGGACTGCCCCCGACCTCCGTTCGTTTCGCCGGGACCTAAAAACTTGGCTCTTTGAGCTGTCTGGCCTAGACTGAGGGGTTTTGAATTGGCTTTTAAAGTTTTAACTTTTGGGCTTAAATTTAATTAATTGTTTTAAATTTATTTTAACTTTTGTATTGTATGGTTTTAATTGCCCTGTAAACCGCCCTGAGTCCTATGGGAATAGGGCGGTATATAAGTCAAGTAAATAAATAAATAAAAAATAAATAAAAAATAGATAGATAGATAGATAGATAGATAGATAGATAGATAGATAGATAGATAATAATAAACAAACAAACAAACAAACTCCCAGAATTCCTGAGCCAGCATGGGGGAACTATGGCCCCCTTCATGACTCGTGGACTTCAACTCCCAGAATTCCTGAGCCAGCATGGGGAACTATGGCCCCCACATGATTTGTGGACTTCAACTCCCAGAATTCCTGAGCCAGCATGGGGGAACTATGGCCCCCTTCATGACTCGTGGACTTCAACTCCCAGAATTCCTGAGCCTGCATGAAGGAACTATGGCCCCTTCATGACCAGTGGACTTCAACTCCCAGAATTCCTGAGCCAGCATGGGGGAACTATGGCCCCTTTATGACTTGCGGACTTCAACTCCCAGAATTCCTGAGCCAGCATGGGGGAACTATGGCCCCTTCATGACTGGTGGACTTCAACTCCCAGAATTCCTGAACCAGCATGGGGGAACTATGGCCCCCTTTATGAGTTGTGGACTTCAACTCCTAGAATTCCTGAGCCAAGGTTCCCCACCTCTGGTCTGGACTACCTATGCTGCCCATAGGCATTATGCATTGACCTGGGGCTTAAGTGCGTTCAACACAATTGTGTCTCATATCATTGGAAACAAGGTAGGATCTTGGGTGGGGGAGTGAGTTGGTCTTGGGTTCAAGGCTCCAAGATTGCTACAAGTTTCAACAGGTGTTTTTTTATTGGTCCTACAGCACCGTTTGCACAATGGGGCTGGTCCTGCCGCTCTGGAGCGATGCCCTCATCCATTTGGACGGCGATGGGTAAGCACCGGGCCCCACCTGAGCTTGGGACACCCTCTTCCCTTCCACCTGGCACCCCAGATTTTCTTCCCTTACAGCATTGGGTTAATCTAGATCAGTGTTTCTCAACCGTAGCCACTTTAAGAGGGGTGGACTTCCACTCCCAGAATCCCCCAGCCAGCCTGCTTTAAGAGGGGAGGACTTCCATTCCCAGAATCCCCCAGCCAGCCTGCTTTAAGATGGGTGAACTTCAATTCCCAGAATTCCCCAGCCAGCCTGCTTTAAGAGGGGCGGACTTCCACTCCCAGAATCCCCCAGCAAGGATGGTTGAAGAGGGGCGGACTTCCATTCCCAGAATCCCCCAGCCAGCCTGCTTTAAGATGGGTGAACTTCAATTCCCAGAATTCCCCAGCCAGCCTGCTTTAAGAGGGATGAACTTCAATTCCCAGTATTTGGCTGGCTAGGGAATTCTGGGAGTTGAAGTCCACCCCTCTTAGAGTTGCTAGGTTTGAGAAACAGCTCTAGATTTTCCCCTTGTTGGTGCAAATCCTGTATTTCAGTGTCAAGGGACACACAAGTGTGTGCTGACATGCCCCACTTACTCTTTTGTGTCCAAAGAGATGCTGAACCGAGAGGAGGAAATTTCCATTTGTCCGTCCGTAAATCCCACATCTCCAATTTATTAGCCCATTGGCAGGAAGGGAATGGGAGGTTTGGGTCCTCTAGCCCAAGGAATGGAACAAGTTCCTTTCTTTTTTAAATAATAATAATAACAGTATCCTGGTTTCCTCCTCATTGCCAAATCGTGGGGAACGGATGCCCTTGTACGTCGGTTCTTCAGGCCTTGCCGGCCCCCCAAAAAAACAAGAAGGAGGTGTTGAGATTCTTTTAAGCAGTCTCCTTTTTTGTTACCCCGCCTCTAGACCGAAAGTTTTGCCAAACTAAAATGGATTATTTGCACCGCAAAAACATAGATTCTGGGAACTATTAAGGAGACGCCGTCTTCACCCTCTTTCTCATACACAAACTCTCTAAACGGCATTGCTCCAGTGGAATGCAGCCCCTCCCTCCTGGGAATCCAGACTGCAGTCCACCACAGTGAAAAAAAATAAAAGGAACTTAAGAAGACGCCGTCTTCACCCTCTTTCTCATACACAAACTCTCTAAACGGCACTGCTCCAGTGGAATGCAGCCCCTCCCTCCTGGGAATCCAGACTGCAGTCCACCACAGTGAAAAAAATAAAAGGAACTGTTAAAGAGACGCCGTCTTCACCCTCTTTCTCATGCACAAGCTCTCTAAACAACACTGCTCCAGTGGAATGCAGCCCCTCCCTCCTGGGAATCCAGACTGCAGTCCACCACAGTGAAAAAAATAAAAGGAACTTAAGGAGACGCCGTCTTCACCCTCTTTCTCATACACAAACTCTCTAAACGGCATTGCTCCAGTGGAATGCAGCCCCTCCCTCCTGGGAATCCAGACTGCAGTCCACCACAGTGGGGGGAAAGGAAAAAAGGATAAACATTTTTTCTTAACTTTAAACTTAATTGTTTGAACCTGCCCCTGGGTATATTCTTCTTTGGAAAGGTTAAGAATTCAGATGTTTCAACCCCCCCCCCTTTTTTTTTTTTCTTTCTGCAGGGGTTTCAGCGTTTCCACCGACAATCGGATCCACATCTTCAAACCGGTGTCCGTACAGGCAATGTGGTGAGAGTCCGTTTCTACTTCTCCGTGTGGCTAAATCCCTGGGTCTGCAAGGACCTGCAGAGCCAGCCTACCCTGTAGCGTGTTCGAAACCGGCCGTGGCCCTTTCTTGGTGGAGATGATCTCCACAGCTGTACTGCTCTTAAACATGGAGGCTCTGTTTCAGCTTTCTGTCTCCCAGGCGCCCCTATCCCCTGCCTGGACTAACGAAATTTATTGCCTGCTCAGCTTTTTTGTGGGGGGATCTGTTGAGTGGCGAGCATTTTTAACGGCCCACTTAATATCGGAAGACGACGTGGTGGAGTAGAACCGTTCGGAACAGAATGCAAAAAGAGGGACAGAAGGAAACGGCAATGGCAAAGATTAAAATAGTGTTTTTTTCAAAAATGATTTAAATAATTACAATGAATTGTTGAATAAGTTGACGGCAGTCGCCTTTGGTGTTCAAGGAACATCCAGGAGCCTTCTCCAGCACCACCGGGCACCGTGGCTAGTTGCCCATCCTGGTTTAACAGAAGCCTGTCTTCTCCTCCTCCCGTCTCCTTTTCCTGGGTAGCCCCCCCCACTCCACACACACACACACACACACACACACACACGGAAAAAGCTCTATCTGGGTTTGAGGTCGCCCGGCTATTTTGGTATTCCGAGAAAGCCGAAGGTTGAACCGAGTGACCTTCGTGGAAATGAAAAAGGGCGGAGAAGAGGGGGGTTGTGGTGGCCAGGTTTCCTTCCCTCAGCACGGATTTATTTTGGACGTTGGCATCCGGGCGCGAGCAGGGAGCCCAGTCTGTGCCAAGGGCTTAGCCTGGCGGTTGTGTTTATCTGATGTCTTGCGTTACTTTTTTTCCCCCCGAATCACCTACTGCCTTTGCAGCAAAAACGGGGCTGGCGAGGGAAAAACGGGGCGGCTGACACTGATGATGTTACCTAGTTGGGTGATGAAACGTCTGCAGGAAAGCACCCAAGCCCAGAGAGCACCAAGGACCCCATAATCCTCCTCCTCCTCCTCTTCTTCCTCCTCCACTTCACACACCCCACTCCCTCTAGCACTGATGAGGTTACCTAGTTGGGTCATGAAACGTCTGCAAGAAAACCACCCAGCTCACAGAGCACCAGGGACCCCACAGTCCTTCCTCCTCTTCCTCCTCCTCCTCCTCCTCCTCCTCCTCCCCTCTCCTAGCACTGATGATGTTCCCTAGTTGGGTCATGAAACGTCTGCAAGAAAACCACCCAGCTCAGAGAGCACCAAGGGCCCCTCATTTCAAGCTACAAATATTCTCCTTTATTAAACCAGAGTCATCTTGTCTCTCTTTCCCCCCCCCACTCCGCCCCCTCCCCAGGTCTGCCCTGCAGAGCCTTCACAAAGCCTGCGAAGTGGCCCGGATCCACAACTATTACCCCGGCAGCCTTTTCCTCACCTGGGTCAGCTACTATGAGAGCCACATCAATTCCGACCAATCCTCGGTCAACGAGTGGAACGCCATGCAGGACCTCCAGTCCCACCGCCCGGATTCCCCAGCCCTCTTTACGGACGTGTAAGTGGATCGGGGCAGCCCGCGAGACTCCCACAAGCACACGAGGATCAAGCAAAGGAGGAAGGGGGGAAAACATTTTTCCAGATATCTATTGATGTAGAATAGAATGAAATGGAATGGAATAGAATAGAATAAGGAAAAAGTATAGAATAGAATAGAAATACAGAATAAAATAGAATTACAGAATGGAATGGAATAGATTAGAATAAGGAAAGATAATAGAATAGAATAGAATAGAATAGAATAGAATAGAATAGAATAGAATAGAATAGAATAGAATAGAATAGAATAGAATAGAATAGAATTGAATTACAGGATAGAATAGAATAGAATAGAATACGGAATGGAATGGAATGGAATGGGATGGGATGGGATAGGATAGGATAGGATATTATAGAATAGAATAGAATAGAATAGAATAGAATTACAGAATAGAATAGAAATACAGAATAGAATTACAGAATAGAATAGAAATACAGAATAGAATAGAAATACAGAATAGAATAGAATAGAATAGAAATACTGAATAGAATAGAATTACAGAATAGAATGGAATAGAATAGAATCACAGAATAGAATAGAATAGAATAGAATAGAATAGAATTACAGAATAGAATAGAAATACAGAACAGAATAGAATAGAATAGAATAGAATAGAATAGAATAGAATAGAATAGAAGAATAGAATAGAATAGAATAGAAATACAGAATAGAATAGAATAGAATAGAATAGAATAGAATAGAATAGAATAGAATAGAATAGAATAGAATAGAATAGAATAGAATAGAATAGAAATACAGAATAGAATAGAATTACGGAATAGAATAGAATCACAGAATAGAATAGAATAGAATAGAATAGAATAGAATAGAATAGAATAGAATAGAATAGAATAGAATAGAATAGAATAGAATAGAATTACAGGATAGAATAGAATAGAATAGAATACGGAATGGAATGGAATGGGATGGGATGGGATAGGATAGGATAGGATAGGATATTATAGAATAGAATAGAATAGAATAGAATAGAATAGAATAGAATAGAATAGAATAGAATAGAATAGAATTACAGAATAGAATAGAAATACAGAATAGAATTACAGAATAGAATAGAAATACAGAATAGAATAGAAATACAGAATAGAATAGAATAGAATAGAATAGAAATACTGAATAGAATAGAATTACAGAATAGAATAGAATAGAATAGAATTACAGAATAGAATAGAAATACAGAACAGAATAGAATAGAATAGAATAGAATAGAATAGAATAGAAGAATAGAATAGAATAGAATAGAATAGAAATACAGAATAGAATAGAATAGAATAGAATAGAATAGAAATACAGAATAGAATAGAATAGAATAGAATAGAATAGAATAGAATAGAATAGAATAGAATAGAATAGAATAGAATAGAATAGAAATACAGAATAGAATAGAATAGAATAGAAATACAGAATAGAATAGAATTACGGAATAGAATAGAATCACAGAATAGAATAGAATAGAATAGAATAGAATAGAATAGAATAGAATAGAATAGAATAGAATAGAATAGAAATACAGAATAGAATAGAATAGAATAGAAATACAGAATAGAATAGAATTACGGAATAGAATAGAATAGAATAGAATAGAATAGAATTCTTTATTGGCCAAGTGTGATTGGACAAACAAGGAATTTGTCTTAAGTGAGTTTTGCCCCATTTTATGACCATTCTCATCCCAGTTGTTAAGTGGGAAAAATGGGGGGGGGGAACCCCTCGTTTCCCCCCCCCCCCAATTTTCCCAGTTTTTCCCCCAGGCCTTCCCATCTCTAGTTGCAAGCTGAAGATGTCTTGTCAAGTAGAGCCGAAGGAACCGCTGGAGGCTTCCAGAAAGCCCCCAGCCCAAAGGATCCACACCCCCCCCCCTTTGGCTGAGCTTGCCTGGCTCTTCCTGAGCTCAGGCCATTGATGGCACCGGCCAAGTCTGCCTTTGGAATCGTCCGGGACTTCATCCCCTCTGATGAGGCTTGGCTATTTTTATAGCCGGCGATAAAGGCCGGAGGCGGCCGGAATGCACGGGCCAGTTCTCAGTGCCATATAAGGAGGCCTGGAAGGGTCAGCTCTCCAAGAAAGGTAGGGGGTGCAAGAGGGAGGACGGAGCTACAAAGCGGTCCGATGCCCTTATCGGTGCAGGAGGCCACCAAGCTGATCCCTCGGCTATTCCAGGGATGCTGCCCAGCTGCTTCCAAAATTTCCACCGTGTGACCTTGAACCCTCTGGCTGTTTTATGTGCATTTACTTACTCATTAGATTTATGATAGAATAGGATAGATTATGGAATAGATTATAGAATGGGATGGAATAAAATATGGGATGGGATGGGATAGGATAGGATAGGATAGCATAGCATAGCATAGCATAGCATAGCATAGCATAGGATAGGATAGCATAGGATAGGATAGCATAGGATAGGATAGCATAGGATAGGATAGCATAGGATAGGATAACAGTTGGAATAGAATAGGAAATGAAATACAATAGGGAATAGAATAGAATAGGATAGGATAGGATAAAATAGAATAGAACAGAACAGAATAGAATAACAGTTGGAATAGAATAGGAAATGAAATACAATAGGGAATGGAATAGAATAGAATAGAGAATAGAATAGAATAGAATAGAATAGAATAGAATAGAATAGAATAGAATAGAATAGAATAGAATAGAATAGAATAGAATAGAATAGAAAATTAATAGAATAGAATAGAATAACAGTTGGAATAGAATAGGAAATGAAATACAATAGGAAATGGAATAGAATAGAATAGAATAGAGAATAGAATAGAATAGAAAATTAGAATAGAATAGAATAATATACTGTAGAATAGAATAGAATAGAATAACAGAGTTGGAATAGAAAATAGAATAGAATAACAGTTGGAATAGAATAGAATAATAACTATTGTCTCTCTGAACGTACACTAATCGGCATAGATTAAAATGAAATTTCATTGCATTCAGCTCTCAAAGGGTCACCACCTCTGATATACGTTACATAACTGTGACAAAGATAAATACAGATTATGCATATGCCCACATATATGACACAGAGAAACAACACAGTCTAGTTCTGGGTATGCATCCAGTTCGGGGTATGCATACAGGTCCATGGCAAGAAAAACTAACCTTGCGCGGTTTACCAGACGGAGGGCATAGGGAACAAAGCTGTCACAGAATCGGGTGGTCTCGCTATAAATACTTCAAAACCTCCTCCCGGGGGGCAGGGGGGTAGGGCAGCAACGAACAGACCGTGAAGTGTGTGTGTGTGGGGGTCTCCCTAACAATGTTTTGAGCTCTAAGCACATAGCAGGTAACGTAGTCCTCAACTTAATGACCACAACTGGCTGAGGCAGAGGGGATGTTGAGTGGGTTTTGCCCCATTTCACCACCACCCTTGCCACACTTGTTAAGTCAGTCGCTGCGGTTGTGACGTGAGGCACACGGATTGTTAAGCGAATCGCCGCAGTTAGCAACACAGTCGTTAAGCAAATCCGGGCTTTCCCCACTGACTTTGCTTGTCGGAAGGTCACCGAAGGGTATCATAAATATGAGCCCGTTGCTAAGCTTCTGAATTTTGGGGACGCTGCAATGGCCGAAGGCTGTCACCGGTCACTTTTTTTCGGTGTCATAATTTGGGTCACTCGGCGAACAGTTGTAAGTCGAGGAATGGCTATACGGGGCTGCCCGGCGCAACTAAGGGACTCTGGCCGGCTTCCGATTCTAAAATGATGAAACCATTTTATGAAAGCTTAAAGTTTTAAAAACACTGGAAGTTTTTAAGAAGAGACTGGACAGCCATTTGTCCGGAATGTTCTAGGGTTTCCTGCCTGAGCAGGGGGTTGGACTACATGACCTCCAAGGTCCCTTCCAACATCATCATCATCATCATCATCATCATCATCATCATCATTATTATTATTATTATTAAACATGAAACTCAGTCAACTGAACACTCAAATTGACTGGCACTAATGGTTGACAGGGGTTGCTGCCAGCATCCTAGGTATCAAATTATTATTATTATTATTATTATTATTATTATTATTATTATTATTATTATTATTATTATTATTATTAAACTTTTATTCATAAAACATGAAACTCAGTCAACTGAACACTCAAATTGACTGGCACTAATGGTTGACAGGGGTTGCTGCCAGCATCCTAGGTATCAAATTATTATTATTATTATTATTATTATTATTATTATTATTATTATTATTATTATTATTATTATTATTAAACTTTTATTCATAAAACATGAAACTCAGTCAACTGAACACCCAAATTGACTGGCACTAATGGTTGACAGGGGTTGCTGCCAGCATCCTAGGTATCAAATTATTATTATTATTATTATTATTATTATTATTATTATTATTATTATTAAACTTTTATTCATAAAACATGAAACTCAGTCAACTGAACACCCAAATTGACTGGCACTAATGGTTGACAGGGGTTGCTGCCAGCATCCTAGGTATCAAATTATTATTATTATTATTATTATTATTATTATTATTATTATTATTATTATTATTATTATTAAACTTTTATTCATAAAACATGAAACTCAGTCAACTGAACACTCAAATTGACTGGCACTAATGGTTGACAGGGGTTGCTGCCAGCATCCTAGGTATCAAATTATTATTATTATTATTATTATTATTATTATTATTATTATTATTATTAAACTTTTATTCATAAAACATGAAACTCAGTCAACTGAACACTCAAACTGACTGGCGCTGATGGTTGACAGGGGTTGCTGCCAGCGTCCTATGTATCAAATTATTATTATTATTATTATTATTATTATTATTATTATTATTATTAAACTTTTATTCATAAAACATGAAACTCAGTCAACTGAACACTCAAACTGACTGGCGCTGATGGTTGACAGGGGTTGCTGCCAGCGTCCTAGGTCTCAACCAGGTATCTCCTTAAAATGTAAGATGTTCCGAGGAGCGCAGTTTTTTGTAGCTTTGCTGGAGTTATTGCAGGAAGCTGCAGTTTCTTGATGTGTATTTTTGCAGTTTTTGGACATAGCTCCCGGCGCCCCGATGACAATGGGTGTCACTCTTACACGTTTCATCCATAATCGCACAGTTTCGATGGCCAGGTTGCGGTATTTCGTAATTTTTTCCAGTTCTTTTTCTTCGACTCTGGCATCTCCTGGTACAGCGATGACGATGATGATGATGATGATGATGATGATTATAAACATCAAAACGATGAATAATTAGTAAATAAATTGAGCTGGGCGAGGGGAACGTAGAGACGCCCGACCAGAGTTGCACCGGAGGGAAAAAGGGGTGAGGGAGAGAGGAAAACAGGGGTGGTCTCAAATTCTGCACCCCTCCCAACCTCAGGGCCCTTTCCTTCCTTGCCCTTCCGGGGTTCCCACCGTTGTGGCTTCCCTCCTTTCAGCCCCACGGAACTGGAGAGGACGGAGCGTCTGATCAAGACCAAGCTGAGGGAGATTATGATGCAGAAGGATCTGGAGAACATCACGTCCAAGGAGGTGAGCGGGGTGGGATGGGGACCTTCCTCGGCCAGCAGAGTCGGGGTGTGTGTGTGTGTGAAACTATTCTCCCAAGCACCAGCGGGCAGGAGAAGAAGCAACGGATGGAAACGGATCAAAGAGAGAAGCTGCCTGGAATTAAGGAGACATTTTCCGACAGTTGAGGAGAATTAACCAGCGGAACGGCTTGCCACCAGAGGTTGTGGGTGCTCCATCACCGGAGGCTTTTTAAGAAAAGGGTGAAGAGTCTCTTGTCTGAAATGGACTCTAGGGCAGGGGGTAGGCAACCTCGGCTCTTTTATTACTCATGGACGGGAGTTGACGTCCACGAGTCATCAAGGAGCTAAGGTTGCCTACCCCCGCTCTGGGGTCTCCTGATTGAGCAGGGGGTTGGACTAGAAAACCTCCGAGGTCCCTTCCAGCTCAGTTATACTATATTCTGCATTCTGAGATCCATATATCTCTGGAGGAGGAACTTCCTGACAGTCAGAACAATCAACCAGTGGAACTCCTCGCTTCCAGAAGCTGCGAATGCTCCAGCACTGGAGGGTTTTAAGAAGAGACAGGACAGCCACCCATCTCAAATAGTATAAGGTCTCCTGTTTGAACAAGAGGTTGGACTAGAAGACCTCCAGGGTCCCTTTCAACTCTGATATTCTATGTTCAGCAGCCTCCAATGCCTTGCACACTTCTTTGCCACAAAGAAGGGGTGGGGGTGGGGGGTTCCACCTGTTCCGCAAAGCACCTGAAAGCAGGAGAAGAAGCAACGGATGGAAACTAATCCAGGAGAGAAGCAACCTGGAATTCAGGAGAAATTTCCCGAAAGTGAGGATAATTAACCAGTGGAACAGCTGGCCACCAGAAGTTATGGCTGCTCCAGTCTTTTAAGAAAAGATTGGACAGCCATTTGGCCAAGATGGTCTGTCTTGGCCCTAGGATTCTAAAGGAAGGAAGGAAGGAAGGAAGGAAGGAAGGAAGGAAGGAAGGAAGGAAGGAAGGAAGGAAGGAAGGAAGGATCTCATCAGAGGGAGATTGTAACCTCTGGAGTAAAGGAGAAACTTCCTGACAGTAACAACAATTAACCAGCGGAACAATTTGCCTTCAGAAGTTGTAAGCTCTCCATTGTTGGAGGTTTTTAAGAAGAGAGTGGACAACCGTTTGTCTGAAACGGACTAGGGTCTCTTGTCTGAGCGGGGGGGGGGGGGCTGGACTAGAAGACCTCCAAGGTCCCTTCCGGCTCTGTTCTGATTGATCAATCTTGGCAATTCCTTGGGTCAGGACTCTCCACACCTTCCAATCTTTCACTCCTTCTTTCACTCAGCTTTGACAATATCCAGCCCTCAAGTATTAAAATAACATTTTTATTTTAATTCTTTTATTTGAAATATTTTATTTTTTAAAATACTTGTTATTCTCTCTGTGTGTGTCTCTCTTTTTTCTCTCTTTTCTCTTTCTCCCTCCCCTCTCTTCTCTCTCCTCTCTCTTCTCTTTCTCTCCTCTCCCTCCACTCTCTTCTCTCTCTCTCTCTTCTCTCTTTTCTCTTTCTTCTCTTCTCTTTCTCTCTTCTCCCTCCACTCTCTTCTCTCTCCTCTCTCTCTTCTTTCTCTCTTCTCTTTCTTTCTCTCCCTCCACTCTCTTCTCTCTCTCTCCTCTCTCCTTTCTTCTCTTTCTCTCCTCTCCCTCCACTCTCTTCTCTCTCCTCTCTCTTTTCTCTTTCTTCTCTTCTCTTTCTCTCTTCTCTCTCCTCTCTCTTCTCTTTCTTTCTCTCTTCTCCCTCCACTCTCTTCTCTCTCTCTTCTCTCTCCTCTTTCTTCTCTTCTCTTTCTCTCTTCTCCCTCCACTCTCCTCTCTCTCTTCTCTCTCTCTTCTCTTTTTCTCTCCTCTCCCTCCACTCTCTTCTCTCTCCTCTCTTCTTCCTCCACTCTCTTCTCCCTCCTCTCTCTCTTCTTCCTCCCTCCCTCCCTCCCTCCCCAGATCCGCACAGAACTGGAAATGCAGATGGCGTGCAACCTGCGAGAATTTAAGGAATTCATAGATAACGAGATGATCATCATCCTGGGCCAGATGGACAGCCCCACGCAGATCTTCGACCACGTCTTCCTGGTGAGGCTTTCCTGCCATGGGAACGAATGGCCCTCTTCGCTCGGGCTCCGGGTTTTCAATCTCACCCCAGTGTGCTGCTCGCTTCCCGCGCGCTAGTCCAAACGCTTCCAAAGTCTGAGTTAAATTCCTGGCTTTGATCCTGCACGCAGTGGGGTAGAGACTTCCCTTTTGGAAGAATTGTACAGCTTAGTTCTGGGCTGCCCAACCTTGGCCGCTTTAAGACCTGTGGAATTCAGCTCCCAGAATTCCCCAGCCAGCAAGGAATTCTGGGAGTTGAAGTCCACAAGCCTTAAAGGGGCTAAAGTTGGACACTCTTGGCTCTTAGACCAATCTTTCTAAACTTCAGGAATTGTTAAGACGTGTGGGCTTCAACTCCCAGAATTCCTTGCTGGCTGGGCAGTTCTGGGAGTTGAAGTCCACCCCTCTCAAAACTGCTAAGGTCGAGAAACCCTGGGTTTACACAGCATCCTAGACCAATCAGAAGACAACGACAGTCAAATATTCTTAGCCAGGGGTTTTGAATATTTCTTGTACCTGATATTCTCATATTTGGTGGTATTATTATTATTATTATTATTATTATTATTATTATTATTATTAAACTTTTATTCATAAAACATGAAACTCAGTCAACTGAACACTCAAATTGACTGGCACTAATGATTGACACGGGTTGCTGCCAGCATCCTAGGTATCAACCAGGTATCTCCTTAAAATGTAAGATGTTCCGAGGAGCGCAGTTTTTTGTAGCTTTGCTGGAGTTATGGCAGGAAGCTGCAATTTCTCGATGTGTTTTGCAAAGTTTTTGGACATAGTTCCCAGTGCCCCGATGACAATGGGTGTCACTGTTAACACGTTTCATCCATAATCGCGCAGTTTCGATGGCCAGGTCGCGGTATTTCGTTGTTGTTGTTATTTGCATGACCAGCTCTGCTGTTGGTTGACGTGGGACTGTTGCGTTTTGCTTTCTCGCCTGTTTCTGCAGGGTTCGGAGTGGAACGCCTCCAATCTAGAAGACTTGCAGACTAGAGGGTGAGTTGGCCACCAAAATTGTCCTCCCAAAACACAAGTTTTGTTGTTTGGGTTCAGTTGGATGAATTTGGTTTAATCCAGCGATTTAAATAAACTGTTGGGTTTTTTGGCTGTCATTGCCTCTATGAAGGAAGTTCACATTCAAGACGCTTGTATGTGTGTTTGGGCATGCCTGCATTCGTGTGAGTGTGTGTGTGTAGAAGGCACTGGTTGTGTGTGTGTGTGTGTGATGTGTACACACTTCCTTCAGTATTCCTGGAGATTTATCTACAGGTCATTCTCAAGAGCCCTGGTGGTGCAGTGGTTAGAATACGGTATTGCAGGCTGACTCTGCCCACAGCCAGGAAGTTCGATCCTGACCAGCTCCAGGTTGATTCAGCCTTCCGTCCTTCCGAGGTCGGTAAAAGGAGGACCCAGATGGTTGGGGGCAAAGAGGCTGACTCTGTAAACCGCTCAGAGGGAGCTGTAAAACACCATGAAGCAGTATATAAGTCTAAGTGCTATTGTTTGGGAGGGAAGGAAGGAAGGAAGGAAAGAGAGAGAGAGAAACAAAGAAAGAGAGAGAAAAAGAAAGAAAGAGAAAAAGGAAGGAAGAAAGAGAAAGAAAGAAGAAAGAAAGAAGAAAGAAAGAAAGAAAGAAAGAAAGAAAGAAAGAAAGAAAGAAAGAAAGAAAGAAAGAAAGAAAGAAAGAAAGAAAGAAAGAAAGAAAGAAAGAAGCCATGGTGGTGCTGCAGTGGTTAAGGCGGGACTAGAACTCTGTCTCCTGGTGATTGGCCCAAAGCCACCCAGTTGCCTTTCATGCCTAAGGCGGGACTAGAACTCTCCGTCTCCTGGTGATTGGCCTAAAGTCTCTCAGCTGGTTTTATGGCTAAGGCGGGACTAGAACTCTTGTCTCCTGGTGATTGGCCCAAAGACACCCAGTTGCCTTTTCATGCCTAAGGCGAGACTAGAACTCACCGTCTCCTGGTGATTTCCTTTTTCCTTGGCAAAAAAGAGGTCATAAAAAGCAGGCACGACCCATTCAATAATTGCCCTGCTGATCAGCGGAGATCCTAATCCGAACGCTTGTTGTCAATCGAAGATTAGTTTGAGAGAGCAGAGAGAGGCAGTTTGGCCTAGCGATTAAGGCACCAGGCTAGGCAGCGGGAGGCGGTGAGTTCTAATCCTGCCTTACCCTTGAAAGGTGACTTTAAGCCAGTCCCTCTCTCTCTCAGCCCAGCCCACCTCGCAGGGTTCTCGTTGTGGGGGAAAGAGGAGGAGGAGGGAGGTGTGTCGGATACGGGTCGCCCGCTTGCGTGATTTGTAAAGAGAATTAAGCATTAAGGATGATAAACGAAGAGTACAGCCTCTCCCATTTGCCTGCAGGGTGCGGTATATTCTGAACGTCACTCGTGAGATCGACAATTTCTTCCCGGGAGTTTTTGAGTACCACAATATCCGAGTTTACGACGAAGAGGCGACGGATTTGCTGGCTTACTGGAACGACACCTACAAATTCATCTCCAAAGCAAAGTCAGTCCCTTTTTTTTTCCCTACGCTTGCTTTTTCTCTGCCGTTCATAAATGGCCTCCTGCGGTTGCTTTAATTTATTTTGCGGCCTGGAATCATTCAAGAGCAGGGCTGGAGCAACTCCCAGAATTCCTGAGCCCTGCCCGGCTGACTCGGGAATTCTGAGAGTTGAAGTCCACAGGTCGCCGAGAGGGGGTAAGTTGCCCGTCCTTAAAGAGCCTGGGGGAGCGCTAAACCCCATCCAATGGCTGGATTAAATCAGCCTTTAAGGGTGATTAAGAGCGGAAGGAGGATATTCCACCTGGTTAGGGAAATGTGGTTCTTCTGAGAACCTTGTCAGCTTAAAGGTGGTTAAGAGAAGCCCTTCCCAGTTAGTGCTCCAAGGCTGGGGGTGCAGACCCCCCGCTTTTGGGAGACACAGCTCTGCCACAGAAGCCTGCATGTGCAATAAGCAGGGGTGTCCCTAGAATGTGGTCAAAATGGCAAACTAGATTGAGAGAGCCAGACAAATGAGACAGAGAGATATGACAGACAGACAGACAGACAGACAGACAGACAGACAGACAGATAGATAGATAGATAGATAGATAGATAGATAGATTATAGATAAATAAATTGATTGATAGATGATAGATAGATATAAATAGATTATAGATATATAAATTGATTGATAGATGATAGATATAATAGGATAGATAGATAGATAGATAGATAGATAGATAGATAGATAGATAGATAGATAGATAGATAGATAGATATAGATTATAGATAGATAAATTGATTGATGATAGATAGATAGATAGATAGATAGATAGATAGATAGATAGATAGATAGATAGATAGATAGATAGATAGATAGATATAAATAGATTATAGATATATAAATTGATTGATAGATGATAGATATAATAGGATAGATACATAGATAGATGATAGATAGATAGATAGATAGATAGATAGATATAGATTATAGATAAATTGATTGATGATAGATAGATAGATAGATTATAGATAAATAAATTGATTGATAGATGATGGATGGATAGATAGATAGATAGATAGATAGATAGATAGATAGATAGATAGATAGATAGATAGAAATAGATTATAGATAGATAAATTGATTGATAGATGATAGATAGATATAATAGGATAGACAGATAGACAGATAGATAGATAGATAGATAGATAGATAGATAGATAGATAGATAGATAGATAGATAGATAGATATAATAGAAATAGAGAAAGGTATAGATAGATAGACAAACTGTAGATATAGATAGATAATAGAAATAGAGACATTGTAGAGAGACAGACAGGCACTGGGGATATAGCTAATTGAAACTGTCTAGATACATGGACAGACAGACAGACAGACAGCTGATAGATAATGACGGACAAATTAAAGATAGCTGATAGATAAAAGATAAATAGATGACACAGAGAGAGAGATGGATGGATGGATGATAGATGGGCAGACATTTCAGCAGGTGTGTGTGTGTGGGGGGGGGTGGACAGACGGACGGATTTCCCCTGCTTGTGAACCTGAGGCGGTGCCAGGCTGGTGTGTGTGTGTGTGCCTTCTGGGGCTGGGGGTCCCTCTCCACCTCCTCCTCCTCCTCCTGCAACCATCCGCCTGCCCGTCTCCTCCTAGGAAGAACGGCTCCAAGTGCCTGGTCCACTGCAAGATGGGCGTCAGCCGTTCGGCCTCCACCGTCATCGCCTACGCCATGAAGGAGTACGGCTGGAACCTCGACCGGGCCTACGACTACGTCAAGGAGCGCCGCAGCGTCACCAAGCCCAACCCCAGCTTCATGCGCCAACTGGAGGAATACCAGGGCATCCTCCTGGCCAGGTGGGTCCGCTTGCACACGCAGGTCCTCGTTTAGTGACCGTACCAGGTCACAACAAAAGTGACTTAATAACCAATGTTCACACTTGCCACCGTTGCAGCGTCCCCGTGGTCACGTGATCAAAACTCAGACGCTTCGGCCACTGGCTCGTATTTATGACTGACAGTTGCCGCATCCCAGGTCACATGATCAAAATTCAGACGCTTCGGCCACTGACTCGTATTTATGACAGACAGTTGCATGTCCCCATGGCCACGTGATCAAAATTCAGACGCTTCGGCCACTGACTCATATTTATGACGGACAGTTGCAGCGTCCTTCACGGGATCACGTGGTCCCCTTTTGCGACCGTCTGACAAGCGAAGTCAACGGGGGAGGGGGGAAAGCCAGATTCACTTCACAACCGCGTCACTAACTGAACAACTGCAGTGATTCACTTAACGGCGGTGTCAAGAAAGGGCGTAATACGGGGCAAAACTCACTGAAGGATCTTCCTTGCTTAGAAATAGAATATTGGAGCTCCATTGTGGTCCTAAGTAGAGGACTACCTGCATAGGGTCATCCTCGTGCAGGGGGTTGGACTAGAAGACCTCCAGGGTCCCTTCCCCTCCCTTCTGTTACCCACCTGTTATTTCTCATGCAAAAGCCTCACGCTTGTTTTTGTAACAAGAAACCAGCCAGTCTGACAACCTGTTTTGTGTTTTCTTCGGCGGGGGGGGGGGGGATCCCCGCTTTCAGCCACGTGGCTGCCAGATGCCGTGGGCTTGAATGTCAGGGGGTTTCGAAACCGTGTGGTGAAGCAACAACTGGCCAGAAACGGGGACCGAAGGGAAGAAATTTGAATAATAATCCTTTATTGATCAGCCCGTGGGCCGTAGCAAGCGGGAGGTTTCCCAACACACATTATACTAAAATGCAGTGAAAACAATCTAGAGTGGAATTAGTTAAAACATAATTTAGGATAAAATAGAAGTAAAACGCAATTTAAAATGAAATGGGGGCAACACGCATTTTTAAAATGAAAGGAGAATCGAACACGGCGATTTAAGAGAAAATAGGATAAAATTGTATTTCACTCTCGCCCCTACAATCCACCCCAATCAGTCTCACATTTGCCGAACCATTTTGCTCAGGGACTGTTCTGTGTTAAATTTAATTTTCTTTCTTTCTTTCTTTCTTTCTTTCTTTCTTTCTTTCTTTCTTTCTTTCTTTCTTTCTTTCTTTCTTTCTCTTTCTTTCTTTCTTTCTTTCTTTCTTTCTTTCTTTCTTTTTCTTTCTTTCTTTCTTTCTTTCTTTCTTTTTTTGTATAGATTTCATTAGTTTTTTTATAGGGTTAGGAATAAGGTAGGGTCGGGGTTAGAGTTAGGGTTAGGGTTGGGGTTTTTCCAAATAACATTCTCAATATTTTAATTTTATTTTAAATTTTTAATTTTTAACCTATTGTAACTGGGTTTTTAATTAGAGTTAAGGGTTTTAGATTTTAATTAAGGATAATTTAATTTATTTTAATTTGTTATTAACTTTTGTATTGTTATATTGTTTTAATCGCCTTGTGAACCGCCCTGGGTCCTAGGGAGAAGGGCGGTATATAAGTTTAAATAATAAATAAATAAATAAATAAATAAATTAATTAATTAATTTAGCGAACAGCATAACCTCTGGGTTCACGTGTTTAACAAACCATAATAGATCACAGTCAACTATCACAAACAATGTGTTAATTAATCAGTCAATAGCCTTCTTCTTGCTAACAGATGTGAAATGGAATTTGAATCAGGGAAGAGATCAGCAGACTCGCATTTTGGCCAACCTCGGTGCAGCCGTGGCAAAGAAGAGTGCGAAAGTAGCATACATGTAGCCGGCCTTTCGGAATGCAGAATGGGAAGGGACCTTAGAGGTCTTCTAGTCCACCCCCACCATCACCCTAACCATTTCAGACAAAAGGGAGTTGTCCAACCTCTTCTTAAAATCCTCCAGTGATGGAGCAGCCATAACTTCTGGTGGCAAGCTGTTCCACTGGTTAATTATCCTCACTTTCGGGAAATTTCTCCTGAATTCCAGGTTGCTTCTCTCCTGGATTAGTTTACCTCCGTTGCTTCTTCTCCTGCTTTCAGGTGCTTTGCGGAACAGGTGGGAAACCCCCCCCCCCACCTCTTCTTTGGAAAACTGCTATCACGTCACCCACAAGAAGGTCTTATGTTCTCAGCCTTGCCAATAACCAGCTTGGCTGCATACTTTTAAAAAGCCACCGCATTTTATTTATTTATTTAGTTACTTTTATATACCGCCCTATTCCCGAAGGACTCAGGGCGGTTTACAGGGCAGAGTTAAAAGACAGGGGTGATATGATAGCTGTTGAACATAGAATATCAGAGTTGGAAGGCCCCCTGGAGGTCTTCTAGTCCACCTTCTACCATTTCAGACAGGTGGCTTTCCTGCCTCTTCTTAAAAGCCTCCAGTGATGGAGCACCCACAACTTCTGGTGGCAAGCTGTTCCACTGTTTAATTGTCCTCATTGTCAGAAAATTTCTCCTTAATTTCTCTCTCTGCTCAGTTTCCAACCATTGTTTCTTGTCCTGCCCTCTGGTGCTTTGGTGAATATGACCGCCTCTTCTTTCTGGCAGTCTCTCAAAATACTGGGATGCTGCTATCATATCACCCCTGTTTCTTCTTTTCTTTATAGCCAAACCCAGGTCCTGCAGCCGTTCTTGGTTATGCTTTAGCCTCCAGCCCCCTGATCATCTTAGTTGCTCTTCTCTACACTCTTTCCAAAGAGTCTCAACTTTTTTTTTTTTTGGTATTGTGGCGAACAAAACTGCACGCAATATTCCACGTGTGGCCTTTCCAAGGCATTATTAAAAAGAGAGAGAGGTGCCCCCAGGTGGGCATGGCGCAAAACGTTGCAAGCCATGCAAAGGGATGGGATAGGATAGGATATAGAATGGAATAGAAAATATGGAATGGAATAGGATAGGATAGGATAGGATAGGATAGGATAGGATAGGATAGGATAGGATAGGATAGGATAGGACAAGAGGGGACAGGACATAATAGAAAAGAAAATATAGGGTAGGATAGAACAGAACAGAATAGAATTAAAATAAAGAATAGAATAGAATAGAATAGAATAGAATAGAATAGAATAGAATAGAATAGAATAGAATAGAATAGAATAGAATAGAATAGAATTAAAATGAATAGAATAGAATAGAATAGAATAGAATAGAATAGAATAGAATAGAATAGAATAGAATAGAATAGAATAGAATAGAATAGAATAGAATAGAATAGAATAGAATAGAATAATGATAGGATAGGATAGAAATAAAATAAAGAATAGAATAGAATAGAATAGAATAGAATAGAATAGAATAGAATAGAATAGAATAGAATAGAATAGAATAGAATAGAATAATGATAGGATAGGATAGGATAGGATAGAATTAAAATAAAGAATAGAACAGAATAATAGAATAGAATAGAAATAAGAATAGAATAGAATAGAATTAAAATAAAGAATAGAATAGAATTAAAATAAAGAATAGAATAGAATAGAATAATAATAATAATAATAATAATAATAATAATAATAATAATAATAATAATAATAATAATAATAATAATAATAATAATAATAATAATAATTTGGAAGGGACCTCGGAGGTCATCTAGTCCAACCCCCTGCTCAGGCAGGAAACCCTGTACCATTTCAGACAAACGGCTGTCCAGTCTCTTCTTAAAAACCTCCAGTGTTGGAGCATTCACTGGTTAGTTGTTCTCACTGCCAGGAAGTTTCTCCTTAGTTCTAGGTTGCTTCTAGAATAGAGCAGAGCTGAAAGGGACCATGGAGCCAATGTCTCCCAAAGTCTCTGCACCCCCAACAGCCTTGCAAGCCCACCCATGTTTGTGTGGGGGGGGAGGGGGGAACAGGGCAAGGTGCCACCGGGCCCGGCTGACTTGACCGGCCCTTCCCCTCGGTCACGGCTGGCGGCTGGCGGCCGCAGGATTGCCTGGCCTATTTTTGCCGCTGTGTTCCTGGGAACAGATGGCCAAACAGGACCAGCAGCTGACCGCTGGCAGAGCGTGTGACCTGGACGGAGCGTCCAGTAAAGACACAAAAACACCCTCTGGGTCTCCATTGCCCCAAGCAACCTGATCTCTTGAGGCTTCGGATGTTGATCCTGGCCGGACTGTGTCCGTCGGTGTTTTCTCCTTCACCTCTCCTTGCTCAAGGCTCCAAAAAAGCTTGCACAATGTTGTTGTTGTTTTCCCCCCTCTGCTTCTCTCGCTCACTGACGTGCAGGTAATCCTCCACATAACAACAATTCATTTAGTGACCATTCCGAGTTACAACGGCACGGGGAAAAAGCGACTTAGCGCCGCGTCTCACGCTTAACGACCGTGGCAACATCCCCCCCCCCGCACTCACGGGATCCAAATTCGGGAGCCTCAGCAACCAGCTCAGATTTACGACGGTTTGCGGTGTCCCGAGGGAGAGGTCGCATGATTCCCCCTTTGGCGACCTGACAAGCAAACTCAACGGAGGGAACCCGGATCTGCTTAACGACCGTATTGCAGACTCAACAATTGCACCCATTCGCTTAACAGACAAGGCAGGAAAAGCCATAAAATATGGGGGGGGGGAGGGAAACTCCCCTAGCCCACTTCTCGTTTAGCGACATAAATTCGGCGTCAGTCGAGCACTCCTTGTATTTCTTTCTCCCTCTGCTTCTCACTCAGCGACGTGCAAGTAGCCCCCGACTTAACGACAACAACTGAGCCCCGGGTTTCTGCCGCTAAGCGAAAGAGTTCTTTAGCGACCTTTCTGGCCACAGTTGTTAAGTGAATCCCTGCAGCGGCTAAGTTAGCAACCCGGTTCTCGTTCGAAATTTTATTTTGCTGATCCAAATATTATAATAAAAAACGGAAAAGAAAATAATAAGAAAATAAGGGAAGAAAAAGGAAAAAGGGGAAAGTGAAGAAAGCTACCTCTTTCTTAAAAACCTCTAAGGATGGAGCACCCACAATTTCTGGTGGCGAGCAGTTCCGCTGGTTAATTGTCCTCACTGTCAGGAAGTTTCTCCTTAGTTCCAGGTTGCTTCTCTCCTTGATGAGTTTCCATCCGTTGCTTCTTCTCCTGCCTTCGGGCGCTTTGGAGAATAGCTTGACTCCCTCTTCTTTGGGGCAACCCCTGAGATACTGGAAGACTTCTATCATGTCCCCCCTCGTCCTTCTCTTCCTTAGACCAGGCACCCCCAATTCCAGCAATCGTTCTTCGTATGTTGTAGCCTCCGGTCCCCTGATCATCTTTGTTGTTCTTCTCTGCACTCTTTCCAGAGTGTCAAGATCTTTTTTGTACTATAGTGACCAAAATTGGATGCAGTATTCCAGGTGTGGTCTTAGTAGGGTTTTATAAAGCGATAGTACCATGTTTCCCCGAAAATAAGACCGGGTTGTTGTTGTTGTTTTGCCTCCAAAAGAAGCACCTGGTCTTATTTTCGGGGTAGGCCTTACCTCATCTCTGGCACCGACAGACAGCACCACCCAGCCGGTCCACTTTTTCTGGGGCCGAAGTTCTGCAGCTGCATTTGGGCCTGCATTTTGCAGTCAGGCCTTTCCAGAAGGCCTAAGCAGCCGAGTACCGAGCTATGGATTCAATCCATAGCTTGGTGATCAGCTGCTGAGGTTTTGCAGAACCGAGCTACAGATTGAACTCATAGCTCGGTTCTTCGCTGCACAGGCCTTCTAGAAAGCCCTGTGGCTGTGAAATGCAGGCCTGGCTGCAGAAGAGGCCTCACAAAAAGTGGGCCGGCGAGGAGAGGCCTGGCTGCCAGGTAGGCGGGGTGTGGGGCGCATAGGGCAAACCCACCCACACCCCCCCGCCCTAGCTTGATTTTTAGGTGTGCGCCCCACCCTAAAACTAGGGCTTATTTTTGGGCTAGAGCTTATATTAGGCCCACCCTCCAAAATCAAGCTAGGGCTTATTGTTAGTGTAGGCCAGGGGTCTTCAAACTTGGCCCTTTGATGACTTGTGGACTTCAACTCCCAGAATTCCTCAGCCAGGCACACTGGCTGAGGAACTCTGGGAGTTGAAGTCCACAAGTCATCAAAGGGCCAAGTTTGAAGACCCCCGGTGTAGGCCTTACTTTTGGGGAAACACGGCAATACTTCGTGTGATCTTGATTCTATGCCTCTGTTTATGCAACCCGGGATTGCATTCGCTTTTTTGGCTGCTGCTGCTTCACACGGCTGGCTCGCCTTTAAGCGATCATCCAATTGGACTCCAAGATCCCCTTTCACAGTTACTCTTTTTTGAGCCAGGTCTCGCCCAATCTGTACGAAATAAATAAATAAACCCTTCTCCCTTCATTTTCTCTGTCTCTCTCTCTCTCCACAGCAAGCAACGCCACAACAAGCTCTGGCGCTCGCATTCCGAAAGCGACATCTCGGACCACCACGAGCCCATCGGCAAGTCGGGGATGGAGGTCAGCAAAAAAGAAATCACCACCTCGGCCGACCAGATCTCCGAGAACCGGTCTTCCAGCAGCCTGGTGGCGGTGCCCGTGGGGATCGGCGCCAGCCCGCACGGACCCTTGCTGTGCCATTTGGGCTCCGGCCCTTTGGCCAATCTTCCGGGTAAGGAGAGGGTGATCCAGCTGGAAATTGCACCCCGGGACTTCGACGCCGAGCAGAGGGAGGACCAACTGAACTTGAACAACCTCAACGGGTGCCCTACTGGATGCTGTCCGGGCAACGCCGAGTCGCCTCTAGACAACTGCAATCCCTCCGAGGTGTTACTGGAGCAAGGGGATGCCTTGAGATCGGCCAGTGGTTTTCCGGACTTGGCGGTGGACGAGTTAGAGAACGACGCCCTCAAGCCAGGAGACGGCAACGTCCACCTGGTGCCCATGGAGGAGCTGGAGTCCTGCTTGCGAGACACGCCCAGCCCGCCCGGCAACCTTTCTCAGCCGGACGAGGAGGAGGAAGAGGAGGAAGAGGAAGAAGAAGAAGAAGAGGAGGAAGAAGCCAGAGCTGGAGATTTTGGCACGGATCGGATTGACTTCTTCAGCGCGTTGGAGAAGTTTGTGGAGCTGTCGCAGGAGAAGAGGCCGCGGGCCTCTTCCAGGGCGGAAGATCTGGGCAACGGGCGAAACGGCACTCCCCGGGTCTCTGGCTTGGAGCTGCTGCCTTGCGATCCCGCCGAGCAGGCCCGGCGAAGTGCCTCGGCGGGCAGCTCCCCGCAGGTCTCGGAGGCGTCCTCTCTGGAGGAGGAGCAGCTGAAGGTATCCGAGGCAGAAGGGAGAACATTTGGGTGATCCCCGTCACTCCTAGGAGTTTCTCAAGCAGGGCTCTCCAAACCTGGCCACTTTTAAGACTTGTGGACTTCCATTCCCAGAATTCCCCAGCCAGCCGTGATGATGATGATGATGGTGGCTAGGGAATTCTGGGAATGGAAGTCCACCCATCTTAAAGCATGTTGGCTGGAGAATTCTGGGAGTGGAAGTCCACAAGTCTTAAAGCTGGCTGGGGAATTCTGGGAGTTGGTCTTAAAGTTGCCAAGTTTTGGAGACCCCTCTTTTAAAGTGGAGTATCCGCTGGAAGCGAGGTGGACCCTCGCTCTCCTGGCCTTCCAGAAAGGTATAAAAACCGGGCTCTGCCACGTTGCGTTGGGAGCCCAGCGGAGCAGGCAACGTTTAACAGTGTTTAATCATCCTTGCCTCATTTTAAAACTTCAACCTTTATATTTTATATACCGCTCAAAAAAATAAAAGGAACAGAAAATAAGACATCCTACTATTAAATACAGTACATTGTGTTGTTTAAGTGTTCCCTTTATTTTTTTGAGCAGTATATTTATATATGTTTTGATATTTTATTCTTTTTATTGTACACCAGCCACCCAGAGTCCCTATCATAGGAAAATGGGTGGTTCAAAAATTAGATAGATAGGTGGGTGGGTGAGTAGATAGATAGATAGATAGATAGATAGATAGATAGATAGATAGATAGATAGATAGATAGATAGATAGATAGATAGATAGATAGTAGATAGATAGATAGATAGATAGATAGATAGTAGATAGATAGATAGATAGATAGATAGATAGATAGATAGATAGATAGTAGATAGATAGATAGATAGATAGTAGATAGATAGATAGATAGATAGATAGATAGATAGATAGATAGATAGATAGATAGATAGATACCTGTAGATAGATAGATAGATAGTAGACAGACAGACAGACAGACAGATACATATTAGATAGATAGATGGATGGATTGATGGAGACATATGATTGATAGATGGGTTGATGGATAGAGAGAGGATGGGTGGATAGAGAGACGAATAGAATAGAATAGAATAGAATAGAATAGAATAGAATAGAATAGAATAGAATAGAATAGTATAGAATAGAATAGAATAGAATAGAATAGAATAGAATAGAATAGATATGAAAGATAGGTAGGAAAGATGGATGGATTGATGATGATTGATAGAATGGATGGATGGATGGAGAGAGGATAGATTAGATAGATAGATAGATAGATAGATAGATAGATAGATAGATAGATAGATAGATAGATAGATAGATAGATAGATAGATAGATAAATAGATAGATAGATAGATAAAATGGATAGATAGATGGATTGATGGAGACAAATATTGATAGACGGGTGATGGATAGGATGGATGAATGGAGAGGATAGATAGAATGGATAGATAGGAAGATGGATGGATGGATGGGGGAAATGGATGGATTGATGATGATTGATAGAGAGAATGGATGGATGGAGAGAGAGGATATAGAATGGATAGATAAGGAAGGAAGGATGGATGGATGGATGGGGAAAATGGATGGATTGATGATGATTGATAGAAGGGTGATGGATGGATGGATGGATAGATAGATAGATAGATAGATAGACAGACAGATAGATAGACAGATGAGAGAGCGAATGGGAATTAACCCTGACTGAAGTACCATCCCTTCCCCTTTTGTGCCGGGGGGGGGGGTGCACCAGCACCAGCTTCCCCTCTTCCTCCTGCTGCTTGGCATCTTCCCAAATTGCAGCGTGCCCCCAGAAGAACAGCCCGGTGGATGCACTTCCTGGCCCCCCCTCCCCACCCCCAGGACTTGGGGAGGGGGCAGTGGAGAGTCCTGGTGGCGCCCAAGCCCCCTTCTCCAGGCTGGGCCAGGCAGCTGCCCCCGGTCCCTTGGCTGCTGGCGCCCTCTGCTGGTCAAAGAGTAGCCACAGAGCCAAACGGCAGACTTGCTCTGTCCAGGGTCTGTGTGTGTGTGTGTGTGTGTGTGTGTGTGTACGTGCGCGCAACCCCGTCCCAGAGCCCCCTCCCTCCCTCCCTCGCTTTTTGCCAGATGAAGACCTCCGCCACATTTGCAACCCAGGAAGGAAGAGAGTCTTGGTCATACTGATTGTGCCTTGCCATTGTGGATCAGGTTGCAGGTTGTCCTCGACTTACGGATGCTCACTTAGCGACTGTTTAAAGTTGTGATGATCCAGATTTGAAGTTAAGTCTCCCTTCCTTCCCCACTCCCCCTCCCCCGGTCCCATGGCTGCAGTTCAGGTGCTCAACATTTACAGGGTAGCACAGCGAAGTGGCCAAATTTAACTGTGGTTTTCCCCAAGATGGCATTTGCTTCTCAGTTTTTGACAAAACTGCAGCGTTTGCTTAATGGCTACAGATTCACTTAACAACTGTTGCAAAAAAAAAACTACGGCCCAATCATGACTGCACGCTGATCGTACGTAGAAAAGTCAAAATTCAGAATTACAGGCCCTCCTCCAGTTGCGACCACAGTCGGGCCCCAAATTTCTGCCGCTAAAAGAGACATTTGTTAAATGAGGTTGGCCCCATTTTGCCACCTTTTCTTGCCACCATTGCTAGGCAGTTGTGAAGTTGGCAACACGGCCGTTAAGCGAATCCGGCTTCCCCTGTTGGCTTTGCTTGTCGGAAGGTCGCAAAAGGGGATCAAACTGACCCCGGGACATGGCGACCGTCGTAAATGCGAACCAGTTTCCAAGCATCTGAATTTTGATCATGTGTCCATGGGGATGGTGCAATGGTCGTAAGTGTGAAAAACGGTCGTACGTTTTCGGTGCCGTTGTCACTTCGGTCGCTAAATGAACCGCTGTAAGTCGAGGACAGCCTATATGCAACGTGGCCTGATTTGATGTTGAAGCCTTATTTGGATTGTCACCAAATTAAGGTTCTTTTTTCTGCTTTCTCTCTTCCCTTTTGTTTTCCCTCAGCTCTCGGAACCAGAGGCTCCCGTGGGCCTGATCCGGTCCCATTCGCCTGTCATCTCGGTCAAAGGGATCGTCACTGAGATCGAGTCGATCCATCAGGGAGGATCGCAGGGACCAGCCAAGGCAGAGACCGCCAACAATCCACTCCCAACGTCCAAGAGGACCCCCCTCCATGAGACGCCCGCTGAGGCGGCCTGGCCTTGGGACAGCAAGCACGGGAAGGCCGAGGAAGCAGGGGACGCGGCTGGACCCGTTCCGAAAGAAGCGGCTCGGGAGCCTTTGAAACCGGATCCGGATGGGTCTTCCTTGCCCCCGATGCTCGCCTCTAAGCCAGAGGTGGAAGGAAAGGGCTTGGCTGAAGACCCCGCAGACGCTCGAGTCCTCCCCGGGCCCAAATGGTGTCCTGGTTCTGTCCGACGGGCCACTCTGGAGTTCGAAGAGCGTCTACGGCAGGAGCAGCAAGATTTGCAACATGCTCCCCCCGTTGCCCTCTTCCCCGTCCGGAAGAATTCCAGGAACGAGTCCCCCGCGTCCGACCCGAGCGCAAAGGGCAAGAATGAGGATCCGCCTCACGAGCCGGCCCAGTTCCCGAAGAGTAACGAGGTCTTGAGGACAGGCGGCATCTGCGAGACGGCGACCGTCCCCAAACCGCCATCGGAAGCCTCTTGCCCACCGGAAGTCCCTGCGGAGACATCGGGTGTCACCCACGAGCACCGGATGGTGCTTTGGATGGAGGGTGACGAGGGTCTTCCTCTGCTCAACCCCCTCCCCAAGAGAATCGAGATCATCGAATACACACCTGCTCTGCCTGGCACGGAGGGGGCCGAGAAGGGGACCACCACCCGGATCCCGGAGAAAACCCTGGATGAAAACTGCAACACCACTTTTGGCTCGGAGATGCCGCGATGCAGCCCGGATTCGTCCGGGACTCCAGAACAGGAGAACGGCCCCTTCAACAAAGCCCTCTTCTCTTGGGGGAGCCCCAAGGAGACGGACAAGGAGGCAGGGGAGACGGGGGCACCGTCCAACCCGGCAACCGCCTTCTCTCCTGCCAACCGAGCGGGGCACTCCCCTCCACCACCTTCATGTGGCCAGCACCATCTCGGCCTGGAGGGGGTCACTCAGGACAGCACAAGCACCGAATCTGAGCTGGCTCCCTCGGGGGGCTATGCTGGAAATGGGCACTTCTCCCTGGAGGAGAGGGGAAGGGGTTTCTTGCCCTGGACACGCTGGACCCCCAATCCGGGGGGAAACCCTCCGGACATCCGCGCAGCCCCGCCTCTCCGCTGCCCTTTCCCTCGCCGTTCCAGCTGCGACGGTTGCGCCAAAGACGACGGCCAGGGGAGCAGCCTGGTCAAGCAGCTAGCGAAAGAACTGGAATGCCGCTTGCGGCAAGCTGGGCTGACCGCCCCGTCCCAAATGAAGCGCTCGGCCTCTTTGGCCAAACTGGACTGTCTGGGCTCTCTGAAGGACGACTTGCCCCGTGGCTGCTGCCTGTCCACCGGCGCCAGGCCAGTCTCGCCAGAATCGCTCCGGGTCCCCATGCCGGATCCGGCCATCTCCTGCTTGGCCATCCTGTCTCCCGAGCCCACGAGGCATTTGGTGGAACCGGTCAAGCTGTGGGAAAGCTTGGCCCTGAGCCGGCCGGTGGAAAGGCCCCGGGCTCAATTCGCTCAAGACTTCCCCCCAACCTGTGGCCCCCCTGAAGGAACGTGGACTTGGCGCCATGGCCCGGCCCAGCCAGCCGGCCTCTCTCGAAATCCCCCCGCCAGAACTCGACTGCCCAGGAAGTTAAAAAAATCCGAGCGGAAACGAACCGCCAACCCCGTCTATAATACGATGTGATCTCAGATTCCCCTCCCTCCCCTTCCCCCTCCTTCAAACTTTTCACAATTCCTGGGTTGTGTGTTCTTCAAATTGGCGCAGATGTAATATATACCGAAACATGCACTTTATTAGTTAGGTTGAGTTTTTTTTTTTATATATATATATATATATATACATATATAGATCTATATATGTGTGTGTATGTATGTTCTTTTATTTGTACGGTTCCTCCTTTTTTTGCATGTACATTTTCCAGGTGGGCTAAAATTCAAGCTTTGGTTTTTGTTTTGTTTTTTTGTTCGTTTAAAAAAAAAAAAAGGACTCCCCCATCCGTGCGAGGGACTGCCGGAGCAACCCCACGCTGTTTGTCCTCTTCTGTTTTATCTCGTTTTGTTTTTCATGGGGTGGTTTTTCTTTTCCTGTGAAAAGATTTTTTTACCTCTATTTTTTTTCCCAGCTTTGTCTTAAAAGAACACTCTTTCTTTTGCAAATCAAAGGGGCGGGGGGGGGGGGAAGAAGCCGTGGGTTTTATTTTCCCACCATCACACTCATGCCGTTGTCCGAGAGTAGGGTTTGGGGGTGTGCAAAGCCCCCACCCCGCTCTGCTAATTAGGGGGTGGGGGCTCGCACCCCCCCTCCTTGAGGGTTGAACCCCTGGACCCAAACAGTTGTGAAGTTTTATTTCTCTCTCTGCTCACCTCCAAAGATGTCCGGGAGAGGCCACAATTTTGCAGCACACGCACGTCAGGACAATATTTTTGCACCCGTAATGTCACTGATTTCCACCATGCCACCTCCTGTGGAGCCCCCCCCTCCACGCAAAGGGCCATCCTGATGCATTTGAGGAGGGGGTGCAACCCCACCCACCCCCCACAGGGTTGTTGGCTGGAGAGGGCCGGTGTCCGAACCTTGTCTCCGATTTTCTCCTTCCTCTTCCCCCCCCCAGGAAGCCCCCCCCCCCGCAGCCATGGTGTGCCCCCTTCCCTTAGAAACATCTGCCCACCTCTGCAAGCTGGCAGGGAAGCCTCTTTGCCCGTGCGTGCCCACCCACCCAAGGGCCTCTGCAACACAGCGGGCAATCCGTAGCTTCGCCCGCCGTGTCCGTTTGCGGGCTTGCAAGCTCCCCTTTGCTGAAAACAGCCCCTTTTTAGCCGCCAAAATATATATATATATATATATATATATATATATATATATATATATATATATATATATATATATATATATATATATATATATATATATATATATATATATATATATATATATATATATATATATATATATATATATATATATATATATATATATATATATATATATATATATATATATATATATAAAAATAAAATTTATTTTCCGGAACGGGTGTTCTTTTAAGGCAGGCGTTGGAAAAAATAAATAAAAGGGTCCGATTCTCCGGTTACTTGAATAAAACGGTGGGCCTTCTCAAAACTTGCCGGCTATCTCTCTCTCCTTTCTCTCCACTGTGCAAAGCTCTGGAAGTGGGGGTGGGTGGGGTGGGGTGGGCTCGTGGGGTGTGTGTGTGTCTCCTTGCCTTTCCCTTCCCTCCCCTCCCATCAAGCACTTCGATTAGAGTCCAGAAATGAATTAAGAGTAGGGGGGGTCACCCCTCTGGGGTCCCGTTCCTCCCAACTTCGTGTCACCAAAACACGGGGAGGGGAGGAAAAAAATTGTGTGTGTTTGCGTGTTTTGTGTTTCTGTACATAATAGGACTTATTATAAACAAAACGGGGTGGGGGGTGGGGATTTTTGTCCTTGCCCCCCCCCTCCCTTTGTCCTACTTCAAGAGGCTAACATCTCTTCTGTAAACTGGAAAATCCATTTTTTCTTTTTCTTTCCCCCCCCTCTCTCTCCCCATTTAAACCGAATTCTCTCCGGTTATTTGCGCTCCCCTTTGGGAATTAGGCTGGACCAGGGGTAGGCAACCTCGGCTCTTTTATGACTCATGGACTTCAACTCCCAGAATTCCTGAGTCAGCTATGCTGAGGGGAAAGGGAGAGGTTTCCTTGCTGAGCCACGCTGGCTGAGGAATTCTGGGAGTTGAAGTCCACGAGTCATAAAAGAGCCAAGGTTGTGTACTCCTGGTTTAGGCCTAGGCCGCTTTATGACTCGTGGACTTCAACTCCCAGAATTCCTGAGCCAGCCATGCTGAGGGGAAAGGGAGAGGTTTCCTTGCTGAGCCACGCTGGCTCAGAATTCTGGGAGTTGAAGTCCACGAGTCATAAAAGAGCCTAGGTTGCGTACTCCTGGTCTAGGCCTAGGCCGCTTTATGACACGTGGACTTCAACTCCCAGAATTCCTGAGCCAGCCATGCTGAGGAGAAATGGAGAGGTTTCCAAGCTGAGCCACGCTGGCTCAGGAGTTCTGGGAGTTGAAGTCCACGAGTCATAAAAGAGCCAAGGTTGCCTACCCCTGGGCTGGACTGTTTGATAGTTACCAACTGCTTTGTTGTTTTTTTTAAAAAAACAAATATTTGAAAATTAGGAGGGGGGGTAGTTATTTTGCCAGCTGGTGCCAAAACGCATGTGAGTGTGTGGCTGTTTTGATTTGTGTTTTTTTTTTAATTTCCGTGGTTTGGGGGTTTTTTTGGCCTTTGGATCGACCCCGTTGCGTTAACCTGCCTCGTGCCGGTTCTCTCCGAGATGCTTCTCTTGGTGTTTTGTCGTGGACGGGTGTGCGTGGCGCGATGCTCCTCCCCGTTCCTTTTTCCCCTCTTTTCTGGAAATCAGGGTTTTTTCCCCACAACGGCTGTCGCGTCACGCTTCCGGCGGGGCGGAATGTATTAATGCACTGAAACGTTCCTTCCTCTTCACCGCCACCCGAAGAAGAAGAAGAACCGTGTCTGGATTTTTATTTTTTATTTTTATTTTTACACCCTTGGGCAGGCCGGGAAAGTTGCCGACTCTGTCCTTACTACTACTTCTTCTTTTTTTTCTTTTTAAAAAAATCATTTATTTCTTAGAAGGCTAAGAAACCACATCCAGAAAAACCTGTCGCGTGTTTGTTTTTATTCTCTTCCTGTGGACTCTGTAGATCTCCAGACCAGTTGAGGGCCAGAAACTTGAGGTCCACAAAGAGATTAAGAGGGACCCCTGGTGGATTGCACCCCAAAACTTTCCGGGAAGCGGGGTGCTCAGTTCTTCTTCTCTTGGGACTTATGATAGGTTTAAGCAGGGCGCTTGAAACGTACCGTCGACTTCCCAGCTCAAAAGGGCGCCCGTCGGCGGGAAGGTATTTTTTGGGGGGGGTTCGGTCCCCCTTCTCATAAAGGTCTCCGAGTCTTAACTTGAACGTTGTGCAGATTGTTGTAGCTCAGCTTGGCCTGGTGGACTTTTGAGGGTGGTGTAGAGTTAATTTTGGAGGAAGTACCCCTTTTTTCCCCCTCCAAGCCCGGCTGGATGCCCACACCCCTTAATTGAGAGGAGGGGGCTTCTCTGTGGCTGGAATGGGTGAACTCGCCGCGACCCGTCTTCCGACGGGACAATTTGCTGTCGTCGACTCGCCGCGAGACAATTCCAGGTGGGATAACTCAGCGCGATAAATGTCACCCGCCACGGTACCTTGGACAATTACATCGAGAAAAATAGAAATAAAATAACGTCCATGGACCCGTGGTGGATAACATTTGTCGCATTGAGTTATCCTGCACAGAACGGCGAGTTAGCGAGTAGCGAGTTAGCCGCAACGAGTTGTCCTAGACCAGGGGTAGGCAACCTCGGCTCTTTTATGACTCGTGGACTTCCACTCCCAGAACTGGCTGAGGAATTCTGGGAATTGAAGTCCACAAGTCATGAAGGGGCCATAATTCCCCCATGCTGGCTCAGGAATTCTGGGAGTCAAAGTCCACGAGTCATGAACGAGCAAAAGGTTGCCTACCCTTGCCCTAGATCCTTCCGTGGCCACCGTCAGCCCAGCTAACCACCAAGATTGGAGGGCTTTAAATGAGACACACACACACACACACACACATCACGATCCATCATCCTTCTTGCTATTGAGTGGGTCAAAAAAATCCAGGCCTGCCTGAATAAATTGGAGCAGAGAGATAATTCAGGAATTCTTCTCCGATCGGTTGTTGCGCTGGTGACTTTTCCGGGCTGCTTAAGAACCTAAAATTTTGATTTTTCTCCTTTTTTTTTCCTTCTCAAAGAAAGAAGCCGTGGATTGGATCTTGAGAGGGGTGTGTGTGTGGGGGGGGGGGTTTCTCCCCATTGGATCCAGCCAGCTCCCGGTTTTGGGGTTTTTTTTCTCGCACTGATGCCGAAAGTTGGAGCCCCTTCTGCCGTCTGAACCTCACCCTATCCAAAAAAATTTGGTTTTTATTTTACATTTCTTTCCCTGTGCAGGCGGCGAATTTAAAAATTGCACCCTCCGGGGAGCGGTATTTTAACCCAAGAGCGAGAAATGGGGGAGTCTGCATTTGGGGGGGAGGGCAGGGCCCCCAAACTATTCATCTCCATTTCTTAAGTCATCGGGGGGGGGGTCTCTTCTGGAAGCAAAACCTGCACTTTGCAGCTCATTGGAGTGGCGGGGGGGTCTTTTGAGAAGGGGAACATCAGCCTTCTGTTCATCCAGTTGCACCCCAGACTCGGGCAACCCAATATCTGCAGCCTTGGGGGGGGGCAGCCTCCCCCCCCTAACTCCCTTTTTCTCACAATCCAAACCAAGAGGGCCGGAAAAGCTTTGCAAGAGCTCTGGCTCGCTTTCGGCTTAAATTGATGTCGATTGATGAAAAAACTCGATCTGATCGGAAGTGTTGCTGTTTGTTTTTGTTAAAGGGGGCAATTTTTTGGGGGGGGGGAAATCTCCAGCAGTCCCCATTTCTTTTACCCCCCTAAAAGGAAAAAAAACCCCTTCATTTTTCACTGCACTGTCAACCTTGTAGAGTCTGAGAATTGGACGCTTACGGGACCCCCCGGCAGGCGAGCGAGCGAGCGGCATTTCTACCGAAAGCGCGAAGGGGGATAACTTGGCGAGCACTGCAGCTTTTCCCAATCTTGGTCCCAGAATTCCCCAGCCGGTCCTTCCGGCTGGGGAATTCTGGGAGTTGGAAGTCCACGCCTCTTAAAGGTTGAGAAACACGGAGCTTCTCTCGAGGCTCACCCGTTGTGCGTCCCCCCCCCGTAAGAGCTGAGCATCCTCAGCCTCCCAACACCACCCAAGGGGGGGGCTTTGCTGTTCCCCCCCCAAATGGGGTCCTTGCCCCAGCTGAAATTGTAACCCCGGGCCCATCTTCCCCTCGATCCTCACAGCCACTCCAACCCCCCATCCAGACCAAAAAGACCCCCCCTTTGACGGGCAGCACAGGAAGGCTACCGCCACCACCACTATTCTTTCCCCCCCTCCAGATGTTTTGGAGGATTGGGGGGGGGTGTTTTTCTCATCTGGGGTCTCATCCGTCCAAAGGCTTTTGCAAAGGCTCCCCGGTGCGGCTTTGCTCCAGCGAAGGACCCACCTGTCTTTTGGAATTGGGGTGGGGGGGCTAGCTGTAATCTGTAGGGGTGGGTGTCTTCTCCAAACGGGGATTTGCATTTTTGCGGGGTGGGCAGAAGGGGTGCATCCTGGCCATCGTAAAATTGGTGTGTGTGTGTGTCTGTCTGCAACGTGGGATGGGGTGGGGGTCTCTCCAGCAACTTCAGGACGGAATGGGGGGGGAACCATGTTCGTCCCCCTCTTTCCCTTCTTCCCCTTCCAACCTGTCTCTCCCCCCCACCCCACATCCTCTGGGCTCCCTCTCTCTCTCCCAGGGGCTTCTAAGATAGACTGCCTGGACACAAGGATGCTCGGCTGTTTTTAAATGTGAACTCCCACCCTCCACGGGGGCTGACTCCATGTTCTTGTTACTGAATAAATTTTTATTTTGAGAACCAGCAGACTCTTGTGCTTAGTGGAGCAGGGATGGAGGTCTCCCAAACCAAAACCTTCCTGACTTGGGGGTTTTTCAGGGGGTCCTCAACTTACGACCATTCGCTTAGTGACTGTTCGAAGTCACAACGGCGCTAAAAAAAAAGCAACAACCATTTTTCGTACTTAACGGCCGTTGCAGCCTCCTCCCCCTGGTTACCTGTGATCAAAATTCGGACACCTAGCAACCGGCTTGCATTTATGACGGTTGCAGCGACCCGGGCTCGCGAAGTGGACGGGGAATCTGGATTCACTTAACAACCCTGTGACTCACTTAACAACGGCAGTGATTCCCTTAACAATGGTGGCGGCAAAAAAAGGTCGTAAAATGAGACCAAGTTGACTTTACAATTGTCTTGCTTGGACTCGATTGCAATCGTTAAGTCAAGGACTTACCTGTATGCTGGAGTCGACTTTGGACTCAACTGTGGTCGTAAGTCAAGGACTTATCTGTATGTCCATGTGTTGAGCCTGATTCACAGACCGACAAGCCACAATAGCTGGCTCCTGAGCTACAAAGCCAGAAGCATGCCAACCCCATCTAGGCTTGGGCGGGTTGTGTGAAGTTGACCCACAATTATCCAAATCGAGCCCAGAGTGGCTGGTGGTGGGTTGCAACCCCTTTGCACATCAGAATCACTCATTTGTGAAAGGGGTGGCTGCATACATTTAGTCCCCGACTTGCGACAGTTCCTTCAATGACCATCCGAAATTATAAAGGCATTGAAAAAAGGGAACTACGTTTTTCACACCTACGACTGTTGCACGATTGCACCCATTCAAAATTCAGCTGCTTGGCAACTGACTCACATTTATGACGGATGCAATATCCCGGGGTCCCCTTTTGTCAATAGGGGGGGGGAGCCGGATTCACTTAACAATGATGTGATGAACTGAATCAGTGTAAGAGACTGGACAGCCCTTTGTCTGAAATGGTATAGGGTTTCCTACCTGAGCAGGGGGTTGGACTGGATGACCTCCAAGGTCCCTTCCAACTTTATTATTATTATTCTCTTAACAATTGGAGCAAAGCAAAGTTGCAAAAAATCCAGCAAAATTGACCTAACAGATGCGTTGCTTAACAACAAGGGTGGTCATAAATAGAGGACTATCTGTAATTCAACAAATAAATAAATTTCTATGGCAAAAACCTAAGGCCTTCGGCTTGTGCAGCAGGACTGTGAAGTCCGTTTTTTTTTTTAAAAAAAAACATTAACTCAGAAATCCGTATCAAAAAACATTCACTTCTCCTGTAAAGGAGAATTATGCAGTTCATTGCACGGCAGTATTTCATCCCAGTTACTAAACATGGATCAATGAGTTATTTATATCTCATCTATGTCCTTAATAAAGGCGTGGAAGGCAGTGCAAGTAACCGTTGACTTACAACAGGGAGCAGGATTTCCCCTCTTGATAGCATTTTATGAGGTTCTAGAACAGAACACAACTATACAAAAGCAAATAACAGGACACAGTGGGGAAAGAATGGAGGAGGAGGAGGAGGAGGAGGAGAAAAGGAAAGAAAAAAGAAAAGGCATTGACTTCCAACTCAATAGAGCCAGAAGGGACCTTGGAGGTCTTCTAGTCCAGCCCCCAATCTTATCTCATTCTTTGATAAAGTGACCAAATTAGTAGACCAGCAAAATACTGTGGACATTGTATACCTAGATTTCAGTAAGGCATTTGACAAAGTAGACCACCACCTACTCCTTGGTAAATTAGGAAAAGGTGGAATAGACAAAATCACCACCTGATGGATCTGTAGCTGGCTGACAAGCCTTACTCAACGAGTAGTCCTCAAGGGCACTACATCCACATGGAGAGAAGTAAGCAGTGGGGTACCACAAGGTTCCGACTTAGGCCCAGTAAACTCTTCAACATCTCCATCAATGACTTAGATGAGGGAATTGAAGGGGAACTCATCAAATTTGCAGAAGACACCAAACTGGCAGGAGTAGCCAACACCCCAGAAGACAAACTCAGGATCCAAAAAGATCTTGACAAACTCAAACCATGGGCCCTGTCCAGCAAAATGAGCTTCAATGTGGACAAAAGCAAAGTTTTATATTTAGGAAGGAAAAAAACCCGGCTCCAAAACAGCCACTGCGAGAGGGACCTCCGAGTCCGAGTGGACGATCCCTTGACCGTGTGCCAGTCGTGTGCGGCAGCAGCCAAAAAAGCTAATACAATCCTGGGTTGCATAAACAGAAACATAGAATCAAGATCACAGGAAGTATTAACCCTAGTGAGGCCACACCTGGAATAAAGGTAAAGGTAAAAGGTTCCCCCCGCACATGCGTGCTAGTCGTTTCCGACTCTAGGGGCCGGTGCTCATCTCCGTTTCAAAGCCGAAGAGCCAGCGCTTGTCTGAGGACGTCTCCGTGGTCACGTGGCCGGCATGACTAGACGCCAAAGGCGCACGGAACGCTGTTACCTTCCCACCGGAGCGGTCCCTATTTTCCTACTTGCATTTTTACGTGCTTTCGAACTGCTAGGTTGGCAGAAGCTGGGACGAGTAACAGGCGCTCACTCTGCTACGCGGCACTCGGGATTCGACCTGCCAAACTGCCGACCTTCCGATCGACAAGTTCAGCGTCCTAACCCACTGAGCCACCGCGTCCCTTGTACACCTGGAATACTGCAGTCAATTTTGGTCACCATACCGCAAAAAAGATGTTGAGAGAGGGATGGAGGGAGGGGAGGAAAGATGGAAGGAAGGAAGGAAGGAAGGAAGGAAGGAAGAAAGAAAGAAAGAAAGAAAGAAAGAAAGAAAGAAAGAAAGAAAGAAAGAAAGAAAGAAAGAAGGAAAGAAAGAGGAAGGAAGGAAGGAAGGAAGGAAGGAAGGAAGGAAGGAAGGAAGGAAGGAAGGAAGGAAGGAAGAAAGAAAGAAAGAAAGAAAGAAAGAGGAAGGAAGGAAGGAAGAAAGAAAGAAAGAAAGAAAGAAAGAAAGAAAGAAAGAAAGAAAGAAAGAAAGAAAGAAAGAAAGAAAGAAAGAAAGAAAGAAAGAAAGAAAAAAGAGGAAGGGGAAGGAAGGCTTCTTTTGTTTCAAAAACTTGACCCTCACCCTTTATTGTCACTTTTTCTTTCTCCACACTGGTGCCCATTAAAAATGAAATTTCGGCTTTGGCACAATCGTCATAAAACAGGGTCATAAAATGTCGTAAAATGCAGCCCCATTGCTGAGGGTCAAAAGTACACCACGTGGCTACACCAAAAGCCCCCAACCACTAGGAATTTGAGTCCGGGTCCGTCAGACCCCTGAACCATCCTTATGCCACCCTGCCGTAAGTCAAGGACCAGCAGCGGCTTCCTGGACCACGTCCTACTTAAGAGATGAAGGCGTGGTTCTTCCACTCAAAAGAATTCACCACTGCCAGAAACCAATCCCGCAACTCTGAACATGTGCAGAGTGTAGCCATCGTAGCCGCCAAGCAAACAGACCCTTTTCTTTCTCATCCTCCTCTGCTAGAGTCATAGAATAACACAGTTGGAAGGGACCTCGGAGGTCTTCTAGTCCAACCCCCTGCTTGAGCAGGAGGCCCTATGCCAGAGCTGTCCAATCTTCGGAACTTTAACACTTGTGGACTTCAACTCCCAGAATTCCCACGCCAGCCATGCTGGCTGAGGAATTCTGGGAGTTGAAGTCCGCAAGTCTTTTAAGTTCCCAAGGTTGGACACCCTTACCATTTCAGACAGCTCCAGTCTCTTCTTGAAAGCCTCCAGTGATGGAGCGCCCACAACGTCTGGTGGCAAGCAGTTCCACTGGTTAATTGTCCTCTCTGTCAGGAAGTTTCTCCTTAATTCCACGTTGCATCTCCCTCTGACTTGCAACTCCCAGAATTCCCCAGCCGGCATGCTTTAAGATAGGTGGACTTCGAATCATTTGAGTTGGAAGGGACCTTGGAGGTCTTCTAGACCAGCCCTTTGCCCAAGCAGGAGACCCTAGACCGTTTCAGACAGATGGTTGTCCAATGTCTTCTTGAAAACATCCAGTGATGGAGCACCCACAACCTCTGGTGGCAGGCTGTTCCACTGATTGATTGTTCTCAGGAAATTCCTCCATATTTCCAATTTGGAACTCCCTCTGTTCAGCTTCCACTGTTGCTTGCTCCTTCCTTCCTTCCTTTCCTCCTTCCTCTCTTCCTCCATCCTTCCCTTCCCCTAGTTCCCTTCCTCTTCTTCTTTCCTTTTGTCCCTCCTTCCCATTTTCCTTTCCTTCCTTCCTTCCTTCCTTCCTTCCTTCCTTCCTTCCTTCCTTCTTCCCTCCCTCCCTCTCTTTCTTTCTTTCTTTCTTTTTCTTTCTTTCTCTTTCTTTCTCTCTCTCTCTCTCTCTTTTTCTTTTTCTTTCTTTCTCTCTCTTTTTCTTTCTTTCTCTCTCTCTCTCTCTCTTTTTCTCTTATTCATTCATTCATTCATTCATTCATTCATTCATTCATTCATTCATTCTACAATGATAGAATCCTAAGCCTGCAAGGGGCCTTGGAGGTCTTCTAGTCCAACCCCCTACTCAAGCAGGAGACTCCATAACCATTCCAGAGAAATGATCGTCCAATCTCATCTTAAAGTTGGGTATCATCAATATGCTGATGATACCCAGCTTTTCATTTCGACCCCAAACCACCCCAGCGATGCCCTCGACGTGATGTCCCGCTGCCTGGAGGCGGTCCGGGTCTGGATGGGGAGGAAACCCTGACAAGACTGAGTGGCTGTTCGTGCTGGCATCCCGGGAAATTCCGATTATCCCATCTCTGGCCCAGGGGGGTGAGCTATTACCCCCCCGTAGATAGGGCTCGCAACTTGGGGGTCCTTCTAGATTCACAGCTCTCTTTGGAAGAGCATATTGGAGCTGTGACTAGGGGGGCCTTTGCCCAGGTTCGCCTGGTGCGCCAGTTGCGACCCTATCTAGACCGGGATGCCTTGCGTACAGTCACTCATGCGCTCGTGACCTCTCGTCTAGACTACTGTAATGCTCTCTGCCCTTGAAGTCCACTCGGAGGCTCCAGCTGATGCAGAATGCAGCCGTGCGAGTTGTGCTGGGGGTTTCCCGATACTCCCATGTTACACCTTTGCTCCGCGAGCTGCATTGGCTGCCGGTTGCCCTCCGGGTGAGGTTCAAGGTGTTAGTGATGACTTACAAAGCCCTACATGGCATGGGTCCGGATTACCTACGGCAACACCTGCGGCCGGCATCAACTTCCCTCCGTCCAGTGCGCTCCCACAGAGAGGGCCTCCTCAGGGTGCCGCCGGTCAGAGAGTGCCGACTGGTGGCCCCCAGGGGGAGGTCGTTCTCTGTGGGCGCGCCAGACCTGTGGAACCGCTTGCCGGTCGAGCTCCGGACGGCCCCCGACCTTCGCTCCTTCCGGCGTGATCTAAAAACGCATCTATTTGAGCAATCTGACCTGGTCTGATGGGTTAGGGTTAGGGTTTTAAATACATCTTAATTATTGTTTTAACCTTGGGCATTTATTTAATCGCTTTTAACTTTTGTATCCTGTTTTTGTATTTATTGCCCTGAGTCCTTCGGGAGAAGGGCGGTATAAAAATATAATTAAATTAAATTAAATTAAAAACCTGCCAGTGATGGAGCACCCACAACGTCTGGAGGCAAGGGGTTCCACTGGTCAATTGTTCTCGCCGTCAGGAAATTCCTCCTTCATTCTAGGCTGGATTCTCTCTTTAATGATCTTCCCTTTGGTTTTCCTTCCTTCCTTCGCTTTCCCTCGCCCCACTGAAACGGCCCCGTTTGTCTGTTCTAATTTTATTTTCATTTTCTTTTTTAATGGCTTCAACAAATCGTCTCAAGCGGCCGTCCGCTTGAAGCGGCAGCCCACGGGGCTGTCCGGCAGGGGTCCTTCACCACCACGGCCAGAGACCCTCGGGAAGGGGTGGGGGAGACCAGGAGACCAGGAACCCAACACCTTCAACACACAAAGAAGATCAAACCGAAAGATCCTTTTGCAGCTTGGAAAGAGGAAAGGGTGGGGTGAGGGGCAACCCCCCCCCTTTTTTTAATTCACAGGAAACAACGGGCCTGCTTTAAATTCCGTTTATTTATTTATTCCGCTGGAAGTGATTGATGTCGCCAGTGGTTCATATATTGCAGCATTTATTGGCTTCACTCTGTTTTTTTTTAAAAAACTGCTGGTTATTGACCTAATAAATATTATTGATTGATTGAAAGGCATTTCTGTTGGTTTGTTCCCATCCTGCCTTTACAGCCAGTCCTGAACTTACAACGATTCATTTAATGACCGTTGGAGGTTACAACGGCACTGGAAAAAGTGACTTGTGACCATTTTTCACACTTACGACCATTGCAGCATTCTCTCTCTCTCTCTCTCTCTCTCTCTCTCTCTCTCTCTCTCTCTCTCACACACACACACACACACACACACACACACAGAGTCGCAGGATCAAAATTCAGACGCTCGGCCTCTGACTCATATTTATGACCGTCGCAGGGTCCTGGGGTCACGCGATCCCCTTTTGCGACCTTCTGACAAGCAAAGTCAATGGGGGGGGGGAAGCTGGATTCACTTAATGACCGTTGGACTAACTTAACAACTGAGTGATTCTCTTAACAAACATAGCAAAAAGTGATCCTTTGAGAGTTGAATGCAACGAAATCTCACCTTAATGTATGCCGATTGGTGTATATTCAAAGTGACAACAAAGTTTCTATTCTATTCTATTCTATTCTATTCTATTCTATTCTATTCTATTCTATTCTATTCTATTCTATTCTATTCTATTCTATTCTATTCTTCTATATTCTATTCTATTCTATTCTTCTATATTCTATTCTATTCTATCCTTCTATATTCTGTATTCTATTCTATTCTGTTCTGTTCTGTTCTGTTCTGTTCTGTTCTATTCTATTCTATTCTATTCTATTCTATTCTTCTATATTCTATTCTATTCTATTCTTCTATATTCTATTCTATTCTATCCTTCTATATTCTGTATTCTATTCTATTCTATTCTATTCTATTCTATTCTATTCTATTCTATTCTTCTATATTCTATTCTATTCTATTCTATTCTATTCTTCTATATTCTGTATTCTATTCTATTCTATTCTGTTCTGTTCTATTCTATTCTATTCTATTCTATTCTATTCTATTCTATTCTATTCTATTCTATTCTATTCTATTCTATTCTATTCTATTCTATTCTATTCTTCTATATTCTATTCTATTCTATTCTTCTATATTCTATTCTATCCTTCTATATTCTGACCCCCAATGGCCCTTTTTGCAGGGGGGAACCAGAAGAGGGGAGAAGACCCCCCCGCTTCGCCCCGCTCCCCCCTCCCCGCCCAAAGACACAGAGACTCTAGCAGCCCCTTCCTCTCCGCGCTGGGGGGGGCGCTGCAGGGGGACCCCCGGGCCAGGCACCTGGAGGGGCAGCAGCAAGTCAAACCCCGGCGGGCTGGTCCAGCCCCCCACCCCTCCGGCCCCATCCACCACCACCACCCCCAGCCCCCAGCCCCCAGCCCCCCCCCGCCGCCGCCGCAGTTGGAGGCTATATTAGGAAAGTCAGCTCTGCACCAGCGCCGCGCCTTCTATAGCCGGCCGCCGCAGAGCCGGGGCGGAGTTGCCGCGCCCGCTGCGCTTGGCGGGACCCCCGTGGAGGTCGCCCCCCAGCCGGGCAGGGCAGGGGAAGCTCCCCCGTTTACAGGCGGCCCGGTGGTCGTCGCCCACCCACCCACCCACCCATCTAGGGAGGAGGAGGAGGAGGAGGGGGGAATCCCCGCGTCACTGCGCCTTCCCACGAGCAGGTGAGCAAGCGCTGGCCGGGTCGGGAGAGAGGCTGGGGCGCCGAGACCCCCGCCCCGGTTTTTTCCCCCCCTCTTAGGACTCTTCACTTCCCCGGCTCCCCCCCTGCCCCCGTCCCACCAACCCGGTGCAAAGCCCCGATTCTTCCAGCTCCTCGGGGTTGAGGAGGGGAGGGAGGAGGGGGGAGGGGGGGTGAGAAACTCTGCCGGAGTTTTTATGGCCCCCGCGGGAATTGGGGAGAGGTCTCGTGGGGACCCCTGCGGCAGCCTCCCTCCCCTCCTCCCCCCGTGCAGAGTGGGAGGGCGTACCCCCAAATTCTTCTCCACCCCCACCACCCCCTTTTGGAGCTTTCGCTGGATAGAAGCAGAGAGGGGGGGTGGGGGTGGGGGGAAGGGAGGGAGGGAGGGACGAAGAAACTCAGCCGGACTTTTTGGGCCGTGGGAATTGGGGAGAGGTCTTGCGGGACCCCTGCGGCAGCCCCTCCCTCCCCCGCCCGTGCAAAGTGGAACCCCCATTTTTCCCACCCTTATGGGGGCTTTTGCTGGATAGAAGGTGAAGGGGGGGGGAAGGGAAGGACGAAGAAACTCACCCGGACTTTTTGGCCCGTGGGAATTGGGGTGAGGCCTCGGGACCCCCTACCGCCCCGTCCCCTGGTGCAAAGTCGGAGGGCGACCCCCCCCCAATTTTTCCCTCTGTGGAGCCTTTGCTGGATAAAAGTGTGGGGGCTGGATGGAAAAATTGGAGAATTGGAGTAATCGGAGAAACTCCCCAACTTCAAAAGGGGTGTTTGTGTGAACCAAACCAAAGGTAGCCCCCCCCACTTTTCCTTCTCTGCCCCCCCCCCCACGCGCACACATGAAGGCTCATCTCTAAACAAACCAGCATCCAAGGAACTTTTAGCAATCTTAAATTTGGTTTCCAATGGACCTCTTTGAAAAGGAAGGGTGGGGAGGGGGGGAAAGATCAGTCAATTGGCATTACAGGAGTTTGGGAACGGAACCGCCATGTCCCAGCGCAGTCTAACAGGGAACGCCTGAAAAGGGAGGCATTGCCCCTTTTAAAGCAGCATCCCCCAAACATTGTTCCCTGCCAATTCTGTTGAACTCGCCCTCCCCCGTCGCCCCCCCCCCCCAAATAGCTTGAGTTTCTTAGATTTTTCTTAGATTTTTTTTCTTAGAGTTTCTTAGGTTTTGGGGTGATTTGCTCTCCGGGCTAGTCTCACTAAGTTTCTCAGGCAAAGCGACTGAGCAATTTTTGGTTTTAAAACAAAATCCATAAGGTTAGAAGTTTTGGGCTCAAGAGTAACAAAGTTGAAGGGGACTTTAGAGGTCTTTTAGTCCAGCCCCCTGTTCAAGCCTGTTAGAGGTGACCCTGAGCATTTCCATCCTCCTTAAAAAAAAAGTGGGGTGTTGTGTTGTGGCATCGTAGGGCACTATAAATCCCAGTTCCTAGTCTTGGGAAGGTCAGACTAGATGACCTCCCCCCCCTCAAGGTCACTTCTGAGTCCTATTTTCTCAGATTACTGCCTAGGCCCGGCTGCCACCCCACTGAAAAGCTGTCCATGTAGTCCTCGGCTTACGACCACCCCAAAATTTCTGTCGTTAAGCGAGGCAGCTAAGCGAGCTTTGCTCCGTTTTACGACCTTTCTTGCCAGCGTTGTTAGTGAAACGGTGCAGTTAAGTGAGTAACACGGTCGTTAAAGGAATCTGGCTTCTGAATGGACTTTGCTCGCAAAAGGAGATCACGTCACACACACACACACACACACACCAGGACGCTGCGACCATCACAAATAGGAGTCAGTTGCCCAGTGTCTGAATTTTGATCATGTGACCACAGGGGATGCTGTGATAGTTGTTAAGTTTGAAAACCGGTCATAAGTCTTTTTTTTTCAGCACGGTTCTCGCTTCAGTCACTAAACGAATGGTCGTAAGTAGAGGACCACCTGTGCTTGTGGGGTGCCTGGCACAGTGGCCCCGTTTGGAATCCAGTGCCCGGCAGAGGGAGATTTATATAAGGAAATCCCCTTTAAAAACATTTAAATATCTGAGCTGGAGTTTTGGGGGTGTTGGTTCTAGCTTAGCAAGGACAAAAAATTAGGGGCAACGCAACAAAATGGCAGCAGGAGGAATGAGAAGCAGGTACGCTCCGGAACATACCAAACACACAACAACAAAATTAATCCTGTGGAACTCACTGCCACGTGATGGAGCGGCGGGCAGCGAATTGCATACTTTGCAAGGATACTGGAGATTCCAGAGAGGGGATGATCACAGCTCACACCCAGGGTCCAAGCGAGTGGATGGGTTGAGCTCCTGGCCTTTGATGCCCTTGCCAATCGGGCATCCGATAAGCCCTTTTGATTGATTGGTTGTAAAGTTTGCATATGCTTTGTCCGAGCCAGGATTTTCCGAGCCGTGTCTTTGGCCATGTTTGGGGCAGGATGCTGGATGAACTTTGTTGTTCTTGTTTTTAACTCCCCCCACTGGGTTCTTGTGATCTTCAGCTCCGAGAGTCCTACTTGTGCCCAATTGGCAGTTGGCCCAAATCATTGCCAGTTGAATAGAGTAGAGTAGGGTAGAGTAGGGTAGGGTAGGATAGGATAGGATAGGATAGGATAGGATAAACAATAGAGTAGAGTAGAGTAGAGTAGAGTAGAGTAGAGTAGAATAGAATAGAATAGAATAGAATAGAATAGAATAGAATAGAATAGAATAGAATAGAATAGAATAGAATAGAATAGAAAATATGGAACGGAACGGAACAGAACAGAACAGAACAGAACAGAAAATATGGAATGGAATGGAATGGAATGGAATGGAATGGAATGGAATGGAATAGAATAGAATAGAATAGAATAGAATAGAATAGAATAGAATAGAATAGAATAGAATAGAATAGAATCAAAGTTGGAAGGGACATTGGAGGTCTTCTAGTCCAGCCCCCTGCTCAGGCAGGAAACCCTATACCATTTCAGACAAATGGCTGTCCAGTCTCTTTTTAAAAACTTCCCATTTGGAGCATTCACAACTTCAGGAGACAGGTTGTTCCACCAATTAATTGCATAACCATTGATGGATTTACGGCAGGGATGCCCAACCTTGGCAACTTTAAAACCTGTGGGCTTCAACTCCCAGAATTCACCCAGCCGGCATGGGGAATTCTGGGAGTTGAAGTCCATATAGGTCTTAAAGTTGCCAATGGTGGCCAGCCCTGATTTAATGGCGGGATTCCCACTGCAAAGAAAATGCGCAGCTTAATAATCCTTTTCATCTGGAACTCACCTGCTGGGGAACAATAGAGCAGGGTCTCAAAAAAAAGGGGGGAAAAAGAAAAAAAAAGAAAAGCTTGAGAGGAAAAAACGAGGTTGATGGAGGAGGAAAACAGCAGCCTTGGAGACCGGGGTGGGAAGGGACAGTGAAATGAGAGCCAATTTAATCAACCTGTCGTTCTCTGTTGTGACTTCCAAGATCTGGGGACGGCTGTGGACCAATTCCCCGGCTGATCTTGTTGTCTCTTTCTGCCCCCCCCGTCCCCCCCCAGGTCCCCCGCCATGAGTCGTCGGGTGGTTCGCCAAAGCAAGTTCCGGCATGTCTTCGGACAGCCGGTCAAGGCTGACCAGATGTATGAGGACATTCGCGTCTCCAAAGTGACCTGGGACAGTTCCTTTTGTGCTGTCAACCCCAAGTTCCTGGCCATCATTGTGGAATCGGGAGGAGGCGGAGCTTTTATGGTCCTGCCCTTGAGCAAGGTAGGTGGCCTTGGGGTGGGGGTGGGGGCATCTGTCCCCCAAAGCGGGAGCCGTGGGGAGCAGCAGCATTGAAGTCTCCCAAGGCTTTTGACTTCTGCCCTCGAGGTGCTCCATAACTATTCACAACCACCCTGCGAGGGAGAGGATTCCCTTGGCCTGTAAGCGAGGCAGAAGTCCGCCATTGCAAAAGGCAAAAAAGCAGCAATTGAGCCTCTTGTGAGGGCATCTTGGCACTTCCCCCGATGGGCTCTGTGGATTGCTACAATCCAGGCCTGCTTCATTCGCACTCGGGGCCTGGGGGGTGGGGGCTGAAGGCTACAGTACAGGGCTGCAGTACAGGGCTGAACGAGTGAAATGAACCCCTAAAACCACGCTAAAAAGAAACACGATTTTACTTCTCTAAGATCATCAACAGCCACCTTTTGAGAAGAACGCAGAGAAAGGGATGAAGGAGAGTATTAAGGATATTCAAAGGGATGAGAAACTAAGGATGAGAGGAGGGATTGAAGGAGTCGAGCTGGGTGCATTTAATCTTGGGAAAAGATGATGGAAGAGGAGATGAAAGCGCTTGATCAACAGCTGAGGGACATCAACAGAAGAAGGATGAGTCATTCTTTGTCTCCTCTGACTCAAGAGTTCAAGATGAGGGTTAATGGATTGGATTTAAAATAATGTTTCTCGACTTCAGCAACTTGACGATGGGTTAAGTTAACCGCATTTGATTTTTGATTCTGGACAAGCAATGTAGTTTTGGGGTCCCTTTTCTGGAGAAGTTTGAAGGTACCCCGAAAAGTTCAACCAAAAACCAAGCCAATCTTTGGGGTCTTCCACCTGCTCGCTTTCTTCCGAAAGTTCTTGGTGACTTTGCTTCTCTCTTGTGGCCTGTTGGCAAATTTCTCTCAGCGGGACAAGGCATCTCTGGGATGGTGGAAGATGGGCCATTTTGCCCCATCTGTCCTAGCGAAGCTTGACCTGCTCCTTGGGGCAGGAATGTGGGTGAAAAACTGGAGAAATGTCTCTTCAACCTCTGCTTCCAGAAATGGCAGTCTGGCATGTTCTGGGGTCTTCACTTGGATGTTCTTCCTAATCCAATGTTTCTCGACCTCAGTGACTTGACGATGGGTGGACTTCAACTCCCAGAATCCATCGTCAAGTTGCAGAGCTCGAGAAACATTATCTTAATCCAATCCGTTATCCCAGATCTTGACCTCTGGAGCCAGAGAAGACAAAAGAGATGACTCATTCTCCTTCCGTCGACATCGTTCAGCTGGTGACCAAGTCCTTCCATCTCCGCTTCCACCATCTTTTCTCAAGGGTAAATGCACCCAGCTCGACTACTTCCATTTCTCTTTGTTGTTGTTAGCTGAGAAGTCGTGTCCGACCCATCGCGACCCCATGGACCATGTTCCTCCAGGCCTTCCTGTCCTCCACCATCTTCTGGAGTCCATTTAGGCTCATGCCTCCTGCTTCAGTGACTCCATCCAGCCACCTCGTTCTCTGTCGTCCCCTTCTTCTCTTGCCCTCCACCTTTCCCAGCATGAGGCTCTTCTCCAGTGAGTCCTTCCTTCTCATTGGGTGGCCAAAGGATTTGAGTTTTAGCTTCAGGATCTGGCCTTCTAAAGAGCAGTCAGGGTTGATCTCCTCTAGGACTGACCGCTTCAAGGGACTCGCAGGAGTCTTCTCCAGCACCACAGTTCAAAGGCCTCCATTATTTGGCGCTCAGCCTTTCTTATGGTCCAACTTTCACTGCCATAAATTGCAACTGGGAAGACCACAGCCTTGACTATACGCACTTTTGTTGACAGGGTGATGTCTCTGCTGTCTAGATTTGCCATGGCTTTCCTCCTGAGGAGCAAGCGTCTTTTAATTTCTTGGCTACAGTCCCCGTCTGCGGTGATCTTGGAGCCCAAGAAAATAAAATCTGTCACTATCCATTTCTGTACCTAGCCCTTAATTTCTTATCTCCTGAACATCCTTGATACTCTCCTTCATCCCTTTCTCTGCATCCCTCTCAAAAGTTGGCTGTTGAGACGAGGATGAACCGAATGGAAAAATGGACGACGACGTTATCCATTTGGTTGTATCCGATCCTTGGTGATTCTGTGGGTCAGGTCTCCCCCCCACACACACACACATCTTCTGACCTTGCACTACGTCTTTGAGTAAACGGAGCAATGGTCTCCTCTGATTTGGAGACAGTGGTGGAAAACTCCTCCAAGGAACACCCAACTTTTCTTCAGAAGTTAGCAGGCGACAGTGAGCCCGCTTGGCACAGAGCGGAACGAAGAGGAAAGACTCGCTTAGAAAATTACGCAGAGCCGGTTTGAGTGCGCGCGCGCCCGTCTAACGGACTGCAGTCAGGAGTGAGAAATTGGGTTCTCAGCCGATCAGGAAATGAAGTGACAGCAAGGAGAAGCGGGTATCTCTTGAAAGGAGAGGAGATGCTGCAGTCGAAATGTGGATTTGTTCCTTTGACGCACAAAGGTGCCAGATCGTGTTATTTTCACAAGCCGATCCCTGCCACATACACACACACACAAAAAAAAAGCAGGCCTGAGGGAGCGGAACAGACCAGAACAGAATGTCGGAGTTGGAAGGGACCTTGGAGGTCATCTAGTCCAGTGGTCCCCAACCTTTTGGGCACCTGAGACCGGTTACGTGGAGAGAGGTTATTCCGTGGACTTGAAGGGGGCGTGGTTTTGTGTGCTGCCTGCATCCCACGGTTGGGGCTTTCCTTGTTTGTGCGGACGGACCGGTTGCTGACATGCCACAGCCCGGTCCCAGTCCATGGATCGGGGTTTGAGGACCCCTGTTCTAGTCCAACCCCTTGCTCAGGCAGGAGCCTCTATACCATTTCAGACAAATGGTTGTCCAATCTCTTCTTTAAAAGGAGGAGGAGGAGGAGGAGGAGGAGGAGGAGGAGGAGGAGAATAACAGAGTTGGAAGGGATCTCGGAGGTCTTCTAGTCCAACCCCCTGCTTTATACCATCTCCGACAAGTGACTGTCCAGTCTCTTCTGGAAAACCTCCAGCGATGGAGCAGCCACAAATTCCGGAGGCAAGGAGTTCCACTGGTTGAATCAGCATTTTGAATCAACTTTTTGGAAATGTGGTTACCGTTTAAAATTCTGGAGAAAATCAGGGTGATTCAAACTATGAAGGCCGTCCTCAACATACGACGCAACTGAGATCAGAAATTCCGCTGCTAAGCCAGACGATGGCTAAAGGAGCCAGGCCTGGTTTTTACAACCTTCTTTGCCACGATTGCTCAGCAAATCACTGCAGTTGTTTTAGTGAGTCACCTGGACGTTAAGCGAATCCAACTTCTCCCCAGTGAAGTTGCTCATCGGAAGCCATTGGGAAGGTCACGAATAGTAACCATCTGACCCCGGGATGCGCCCAAATTTTGATCACGTGACCCTGGGGATGCTGTGATTTTTCTAAGGGCTGGCCGTGCTTTGCCACTTGGAATGGTCGCAATAATAATAATAATAATAATAATAATGATGATGATGATGATGATGATGATGGAAGGCACCTTGTGTCTGCTGACTTTATTGGGGGTGGGGGTGGGAAGGCTTTCCTTCTTACTGATTTTAGCATCAGGTAAAGGCAAAGGTAAAGGTTCCCCCGCACATGCGTGCTAGTCGTTTCCGACTCTAGGGGCCGGTGCTCATCTCCGTTTCAAAGCCGAAGAGCCAGCGCTTGTCCAAGGACATCTCCGTGGTCATGTGGCCGGCATGACTGGACGCCAAAAGCGCACGGAATGCTGTTACCTTCCCACCGGAGCGGTCCCTATTTTTCTACTTGCATTTTTACGTGCTTTCGAACTGCTAGGTTGGCAGAAGCTGGGACGAGTAACAGGCGCTCACTCTGTTACGCGGCACTCGGGATTCGACCTGCCAAACTGCCGACCTTCTGATCGACAAGCTCAGCGTCCTAACCCACTGAGCCACCGCGTCCCCTAGCATCAGGTACCCCCAGTTTATAGGGACGCGGTGGCTCAGTGGGTTAGGACGCTGCGCTTGTCGATGGTGGCATTGTTCCCGGTGGTCACGGGATCCCCTTTTGCGACCTTCTGACAAGCAAAGTCAATGGGGAAAGCCAGATTCACTTAACGACCGTGTTACTAACTTAACAACTGCAGTGATCCACTTAACAACAGTGACAAGAAAGGTCATAAAATGCAGAAAAACTCACTTAAGAAACATTTCACTTAGCAACGTAAATCTGGGGCTCAGCTGCAGTCGTAAATCGAGGTCTCCCTATACAAGCAACTCGTGGAAAAATCGCAAAGATTCCAGAGATGCAAATAGTAACTTGCAAATTCTAGTGCCAGGGAAGTTGGCAGCCCTTCGAATTTCTTCTCCTGTTTTTATCTAGTGTCTAAAAACTCCAAAATCATATGAAGGAAGGACCCCACAAGGCCAGCATAGCTTGCTCCGGCCACGATACGTGGAATGAACCCACATTTATTTAGGAGGAATAATCCCTTAAATAGGAACCAACAAGTGTGCTGCAGCTTCCAAAAAGGCCAACACAGTGCTAGGCTGCATTAACAGAGGAATAGAATCAGGATCACGTGAAGTGTTAATACCACTTTACAAGGCCTTGGTATGACCTCACTTGGAATACGGCATCCAGTTTTGGTCACCAAGGTGTAAAAAAGATGTCGAGACTCTAGAAAGGGTACAGAGAAGAGCAACAAAGATGATTGGGAGACTGGAGGCTAAAACATACCAGGAACGGTTGCTGGAATTGGGTATGTGTAGTTTAATGAAGAGAAGGACAAGGGGGGACATGATAGCAGTGTCCCAATATCTCAGGGGCTGCCCCAAAGAAGAGGGAGTCAAGCTGTTCTCCAAAGCACCAGAAGGCAGGACAAGAAGCAATGGATGGAAACTAGTCAAGGAGAGAAGCAAGCTGGAATTAAGGAGAAACTTCCTAACAGGGAGGACAATTAACCAGTGGAACTCCTGGCCTCCAGAAGCTGTGAATTCTCCAACACTGGAAATTTTTAAAGAAGAGACTGGACAGCCATTTGCCTGAAATGGTAGACTTTGATGGGGCTGTGGTTTTCTCCTTGATTGGGATATTGTTTTCTGCTTGGCTGTTCGACTGGTGTTAATCCGTGCTTATCTGGTTGTTGCTTAATTAATGCTTTAGATACTCTCTATTTACATATTTAATGGTTGGCAGGGCAAGCCACTATATATAACCTAGTTGGGTAGTGAAACATCTGCAAGGAAACCACCAAGCTCAGAGGACATCCCCACATCCTCATCCTCCTCCTCCTCCTCTCCACAAACCCCCTTCCCTTCTAGCCCTGATGATGTTCCCTAGTTGGGTCGCGAAAGGTCTGCAAGAAAACCACAAAGCTCAGAGAACATCAAGTACCCCACAATTCTCCTCATCATCATCTTCCTCCTCCTCCTCCTCCTCCCTTCTAGCACTGACAATGTTCCCTAGTTGGGTCATGAAATGTCTGCAAGAAAACAACCAAGCTCAGAGAGCATCAAGGACCCCACAGTCCTCCTCTTCCTCCTCCTCACACTGATGATGTTGTCTACTTGGGTCATGAAACGTCTGCAAGAAACGCACCCAGCTCAGAGAGCACCAAGGACCCCACAGTCCTCCTCCTCCTCCTCCTCCTCCTCCTCCTCCTCCTCCTCCTCCTCCTCCTCCTCCTCTTCTTCTTCTTCTTCTTCTTCTTCTTCTTCTTCTTCTTCTTCTTCTTCTTCTTCTTCTTCTTCTTCCTCCTCCTCCTCCTCCTCCCTTCTAGCACTGATGATGTTCTCTAGTTGGGTCATGAAACGTCTGCAAGACAACAGCCAAGCTCAGAGAACATCAAGCACCCCACAATTCTCCTCCTCCTCCTCCCCCTCCCTTCTAGCACTGAGGATGTTCCCTAACTGGGCCATGAAACACCCGCAAGAAACCCACCCAGCTCAGAGGGCACCAAGGACCCCCACCAGGCAAAATATTACACGGCCGGCACATTAAGTCAAAAACAGCCAGCCGAGCAGAGGACCACAAGACCTGACAATGTCAAAAGCCCTGAAGGACGCCGTGCTGTTTCCTCGCTTTGTTAAACCACCCGTTTGACATCATTTCTGCCATGACACCACGATGCGCACGACATCCCTCCGGACAGCCGAGGCAGGGCACCGAGTTGGGGATGCGTGAAGAATTGCTGGCGTCTCATTGCCCAAACGGAAGATGGACACACCCCGTTGGGCTGTGGTTGCCCACACCTCCTGCCCTCGGAGGACAATTTTCAGGTGCCTTGGAGGAACCTCCAGGGGCAAAAAAAATGGTGTTTTGCAAAATATCTTGAACCCCAAAGGTTCAAGCTAGAGAGCCAATCAGTCAGAATAGAGCTGGGTCTTCTAGCCAACCCCCCTGCTCAAGCTAGACCATTTCAGACAAAGGGCTGTCCAGCCTCTTCTTAAAAATCTCCAGTGATGGAGCACCCACAACTTCTGGTGGCAGGTTGTTCCACTGGTTAATTGTTCTTATTATCAGGAAATTTCTCCTTAATTCCAGGTTGCTTCTCCCCTGGATTAGTTTCCATCCGTTGCTTCTCGTCCTGCCTTCAGGTGCTTTGGAGGATAATTTGACCCCCTTTTCTTTGGGGCAGCCCCTCAAATATTGGAAGATTGCTATCATGTTCCCACCTAGTCCTTAGATAGAATGGAATAGAGCTGGGAGGGACCTTGGAGGTCATCTAGTCCAACCCCCTGCCCAGGCAGGAGAACCTATACCATCTCAGACAGGTGACTGTCCAGCCTCTTCTTAAAAATCTCCAGTGTTGGAGTACCCACAACTTCTGGTGGCAAGCTGTTCCCCTGGTTAATTGTCCTCACTGTTCGGAAGCGTCTCCTTAATTCCAGCTTGCTTCTCTCCTTGATCAGTTTCCAACCCTTGTTTCTCATCCTTCCCTCTGGTGCTTTGGAGAATAACGTGACCCCCTCTTCTTTCTGGCAGCCCCCCCCCAAATACCGGGATCCCGCTATCCTGTCTCTCTTATTTCTTCTTTTCTTTCAGACCGGCCAAACCCAAATCCCGCAGCCGTTCTTCGTACGTTTTAGTCTCCAGGCCTTGGATCCTCTCCGTTGCTCTTCTCTGAACTTTTTTTTCTTTCTCCCCAAAGTCTTTTTTCCCTGCGCTTCAGCCTGGCTTTCGGTGCTTGTGAATTTTTTCCGCCCTGGCCACTGTCCCCCTTTCCTCTTCCCGCCTCAGGCAGCTGCCCTCTAAGTGCCCCCCCTTCTCTCTTTCCCCCCCCCCTTCCTGCCCTGGACCGGCCAGGCCAGCCCGGGTCAGATGGACTGGAGCAGTTGGCCGGCTGAGTGTCACAATAATAAGTGACTCACTTTGGGAACAATTAAAACGAAGGGAGGAGGCTGAACTGGGGGGGGGCATTTTTTCCACAGCTCAGATTTCCAGGGGGGGGTGGCGGCAGGCGAGGCAGCCCGCTCAAGGTCAGGGCGCCTGGAGGAGAACTCTTGCCACAGTAGATGGCTGCATTTGTCCTCCCGACAATCTCTCAAGCTTCGTGGCCTCCCTACTTTGTAGTCTTCTTGATCCTTCCTCCTCCTCCTCCTCCTCCTCCTCCTCCTCCTCTTCCTCCTTCTCCTCTTCCTCCTCCTCCTCCTTCTCTCCCCCACAAACCACCCCTCCCCTTCTAGCACTAATGATGTTCCCTAGTTGGGTCATGAGAGCACCAAGGACCCCACAGTCCTCCTCCTCCCCCTCCTCCCTTCTTTCCCTTCATTCCTTCATTTTCCTTCTTCCTTTTCACTTTCACTTTCTCCTCCTCCTCCTCCTCCTCCCTTCTTTCCCTTCATTCCTTCATTTTCCTTCTTCCTTTTTTCACTTTCACTTTCTCCTCCTCCTCCTCCTCCCAACACTGTTGAGGTTCCCTAGTTGGGTCATGAAACGTCTGCAAGAAACCACCCAGCTCAGAGAGCACCAAAGACCCCAAAGCCCTCTTCCTCCTCCTCCTCCCCCCTTCCCCCTTCCCTCCTCCTCTTCCTCCTCCTCATCTCCCCCTAGTCCTCCTCCTCCTCCTTCCACTCCCTTTTAGCACTGATGATGTTCCCTAGTTGGGTCATAAAATGTCTGCAAGAAAACCACCAAGCTCAGAGAGCACCAAGGACCCCACAGTCCTCCTCCTCCTCCTCCTCCTCCTCCTCCTCCTCCTCCTCCTCCTCCTCCTCCTCCTCTTCCTCCCATTCCCTTCTAGCACTGATGATGTTCCCTAGTTGGGTCATGAAACGTCTGCAAGAAACCCACCCAGCTCAGAGACCCCCGAGGACCCCGAAATCCTCCTCCCCATCACTTCTCTTCCTCCTTCTCCTTTTCTTTCTTCTTCTCCTTCCCCACCTCCTCCATTTCTCTTCCTCCCTCTCTCCCTCCCTCCCCCCTTCCCTTCCTTTCCCTTCCCTCCCTCCCTCTTTCCTTCCCTTCCTCCCTTTCCTTCCCTTCCTCCCTTTTCCCTTCCCTTTTTTCTTTCCCTTCCCTTCCCTTCCCTTTCTCTTTTTATCTTCCTTCCCTTCCCTTTCTTTTCCTCTGCTCCTTTCCCTTACAATAATAACAATAATAATAATAAAGTTGGAAGGGACCTTGGAGGTCATCTAGTCCAACCCCCCGCTCAGGCAGGAAACCTTATACCATTTCAGGCAAATGGCTGTCCAGTCTCCCTTCCCTTCCTCCTCTTCCTCCTCCCCCTGGAGATCAGCACCAATTGAAGCCTCTGGGGGGCTGGGGGGGGCGGCAGTCACTCAGCAGAAGAGGAACCAAACGATAAGCAACGGGGGGGGGGAGAGAGAAGGGGCCTGGAACCGGCGCTCTCAAAGTCACCCGGCGTTACAGAAACGCTCCCCCCTTCCAAGCGGATCCCGCGCTCCGATGCCCAGGAGGGGATCAGGATGTTCTTGTCCTGCCAGGCGCACCTGGGAGTTGGAGCGCGGGAAGTGCAGTTTGCGAGAGCGTGACGAGGCTGCCAAAATTGTCCCCCGATGATTTCGGGCTGCGTTTACAGAGCCGTAACGTTCAGATCATGAGAAGTAATCGCTCTCTTTTTTCCTTGTCCTTGGTGAAAAGGACGAGTTGTGTAACGCACCTTGTCTGGACCACAAATAGACCCCGGTGGCAGACACGCACCTTCCTACTCTTTTTTTTCCCCACAACCACAACCCTGTGAGGTGGGCCGGGCTGAGAGAGAGGGACTAGCACAAAGTCACTCAGCTGGCTTTCCTGCCTAAGGTGGGACTAGAACTCACCGTCGCCTGGTCATCGGCCCAAAGTTACCCACCCGGCTTTCAGGCCTAATGCAGGACTAGAACTCACAATCGCCTGGTGGTTGGCCCAAAGTTACCCCAGTTGGCCTAAGGCAGGACTAGAACTCTCCATCTCCTGCTTTCTAGCCTGGTGCCTTGACCACTAGGCCAAACTAAGTTCATGCCTATGTTTTCTGGGTGCAAGGACCAGAGTCTTCCTTTGGAAAGCGGCACATAAATTAAATAAAATAAAATCCCCTGTTCTCCATGTATGTTTGCAGACGGGCCGCGTGGACAAGAACGTTCCCCTGGTGACTGGACACACGGCCCCCGTGCTGGACATCGACTGGTGCCCCCACAACGACAACGTCATTGCCAGCGCATCCGAAGACACAACCATCATGGTAAGTGACGGTGCCAGGGATGTCACAACCCTTCAGACGTTTTGCATTCTGGGTGTAATGATGATGACGATGATGTTGTTGTTGTAGTTGTTGTTGTTGTTGTTGTAAGGGTCCTTGGAGGTCAGGCCACTGCTCAGGCGGGAAACCCTAGACCATTTCAGACAAATGGCTGTCCAGTCTCTTCTTAAAAACTTCCAGTGTTGGAGCATTAACAGCTTCTGGAGGCAGGTTGTTAATAACAATAATAAAGTTGGAAGGGACCTTGGAGGTCATCTAGTCCAATCCCCTGCTCAGGCAGGAAACCGTATACCATTTCATACAAATGGTTGTCCAGTCTCTTCTTAAAAACTTCCAGTGTTGGAGCATTCACAGCTTCTGGAGGCAAGGAGTTCCGCTGGTTAATTGTTCTCACTGTCAGGAAATTCCTCCTTAGTTCCAGGTTGCTTCTCTCTTTGCTTAGTTTCCATCCTCGACGTACGACCACAATTTCTAATTTTTAGTCATCATCGTCTTGAGTCCCTGGCGTGACCAGACGATCAACTTTATAACTAATTTTTCCCACAGGTCAATGAGGTCAGTAAGTCAAGTCATGAGGTCAAAGGTTGAGTTGACCTGGTTGTGAATGCGAATCCAGCCTGACCAATGGCATTTTTTGGCCATGTTTTGCCCAAAACGAGGCAAAAAAACCCTCACAAATTGCGATCGGGTGACCACCGGACACTGCAACTGGTCGCAAATGGGATTTACCCCCAGTTGCCATCACGTAGACTGGTGGGGGTCAGGGGGCAGCGGTCACGAGTTTGAATTGAGCTCATGACTGGCTTTTTCAGGGCTTATCGTTAATTCAAACCGTTCTTAAGTGAACGATTGTATGTTGGGGACTACCTGTGTTTACGGCAGGGGTAGGCAACCTTGGCTCTTTTATGACTTGTGAACTTCAACTCCCAGAATTCCTGAGCCAGCCATGCTGAGGAGAAAGGGAGAGGTTTCCAAGCTGAGCCACATTGGCTCAGGAATTCTGGGAGTTGAAGTCCACAAGTCATGAGGGGGCCATAGTTCCCCCATGCTGGTTCAGGAATTCTGGGAGTTGAAGTCCATAAGCCATAAAGGGTCCATGGTTTCCCCCATGCTCGCTCAGGAATTCTGGGAGTTGAAGTCCACAAGTCATGAGGGGGCCATAGTTCCCCCATGCTGGCTGAGGAATTTTGGGAATGGAAGTCCACAAGTCATGAGGGGGCCATAGTTCCCCCATGCTGGTTCAGGAATTCTGGGAGTTGAAGTCCATAAGCCATAAAGGGTCCATGGTTTCCCCCATGCTCGCTCAGGAATTCTGGGAGTTGAAGTCCACAAGTCATGAGGGGGCCATAGTTCCTTCATGCTGGCTGAGGAATTCTGGGAGTTGAAGTCCACCAGTCATGAGGGGGCCATAGTTCCCCCGTGCTGGCTGAGGAATTCTGGGAATGGAAGTCCACAAGTCATGAGGGGGCCATAGTTCCTTCATGCTGGCTGAGGAATTCTGGGAGTTGAAGTCCATCAGTCATGAAGGGGCCATAGTTCTCTCAAGCTGGCTCAGGAATTCTGGGAATTGAAGTCCACAAGTTATGAAGGGGCCATAGTTCCCCCATGCTGGCTCAGGAATTCTGGGAGTTGAAGTCCACCAGTCATAAAAGAGCCAAGGTTGCCTATCCCTGGTTTAGGGTCTTTTGACGAAACAGGGATTAGAATTGGAGGCAGTGAAGACACTTTGGCGAATGTGAGCATTTTGTGGTCACCATCTTGACTTTTTTGACCACACCGGGTGCAGCGGTTGGCTGATTTAGAAAGCACTCTGGGGAGACCCTCTAGGTTGGGTGGGTGGGGAGCATTTTGGGAAGCTGATGAAAAGAAAAGGTTTAACCTCCCTCCAGGACTGTTTTTTCTTATGGGGTCAGTTGTGAGTTGGGGGGGAATTTAATTTCACATGTTTGATTGGAAGGCTAGGGAGATTCAAGCCTCCGGCCTCTTGAAAAAGCACTTTTGAGTTTGATGGGGAGCTTTTTTCTGCCTTGGGTGCCTTATTCATGAGGAGGAGGAGGAGGAGGAGGAGGAGGAGGAGGAGGAGGAGGAAGATGCAGCAAGCAAAGAAATGAGGCCAGAGACACAAAGAGCCACTTGGCTGAAGAAGAAGCCAGGTTTCTTGAACTGTGCGGGTCTGTCTTGAAGCTGCTGTTTCCCCACCTTGGAGGTTTAGGATGGGAGGACTTCCGCTCCCAGAATCCCCCAGCCAGCCTGCTTTAAGAGGGGTGGGCTTCCACTCCCAGAATCCCCCAGCCAGCCTGCTTTAAGAGGGGTGGGCTTCCACTCCCAGAATCCCCCAGCCAGCCTGCTTTAAGAGGGGTGGGCTTCCAGAATCCCCTAGACAGCCTGCTTTAAGAGGGGTGGGCTTCCACTTCCAGAATCCCCCAGCCAGCCTGCTTTAAGAGGGGTGGGCTTCCAGAATCCCCTAGCCAGCCTGCTTTAAGAGGGGTGGGATTCCACTCCCAGAATCCCCCAGCCAGCCTGCTTTAAGAGGGGTGGGCTTCCAGAATCCCCTAGCCAGCCTGCTTTAAGAGGGGTGGGATTCCACTCCCAGAATCCCCCAGCCAGCCTGCTTTATGAGGGGTGGACTTCCACTCCCAGAATCCCCCAGCCAGCCTGCTTTAAGAGGGGTGGGCTTCCACTCCCAGAATCCCCCAGCTGGAATGCTTTAAGAGGGGCGGACTTCAATTCCCAGAATTCCCCAGCCAGCGTGCTTTAAGATGGGCGGACTTCCACTCCCAGAATTCCCCAGCCATTCAAGCTTGAAGAGGGGTGGACTTCAACTCCCAGAATCCCCCAGCCAGCAGGCTTTAAGAGGGGTGGGCTTCCACTCCCAGAATCCCCCAGCCAGCCTGCTTTAAGAGGAGCAGACCCGCTCCCAGAATTCCCCAGCCATTCAAGCTTTAAGAGGGGCGGACTTCAATTCCCAGAATTCCCCAGCCAGCGTGCTTTAAGAGGGGTGGGCTTCCACTCCCAGAATCCCCCAGCCAGCCTGCTTTAAGAAGGGTGGGCTTCCACTCCCAGAATCCCCCAGCCAGCCTGCTTTAAGAGGAGCAGACCCGCTCCCAGAATTCCCCAGCCATTCAAGCTTTAAGAGGGGCGGACTTCAATTCCCAGAATTCCCCAGCCAGCGTGCTTTAAGAGGGGTGGGCTTCCACTCCCAGAATCCCCCAGCCAGCCTGCTTTAGGAGGGGTGGGCTTCCACTCCCAGAATCTCCCAGCCTGCATGCTTTAAGATTGGATGCCAGAGGGTCGCCCGGCATCCTTTGTTGCCCAAAAGGGACCCCGATGTCCCCCTCTTTGCCTCTTTCCAATCCAGTCCCTGCAGTGCGCCAGCCTCTTCCTCGGCTGGGGAAACCAAGACTTTGCACTTGCAGACATTTTCCGGAGGGGAAAAAATCCAACAGCAGTTTTTCCTTCCCTCCCTGCAGCCCCACCCCGTCCCAGAGCTGGGAGAATCCCGAAATTGCTGAGCCAGCCAAATGTTTCCCAGCTGAATGAGAGTCCTGGGAATTTGTCCAAGCACTGCAGGGGCAGCCGGGCACCGTCCTAGCACTGCAGAACATCAGAAGCAGTTAGTCAGCCCTGAAAGGGGGTAGAATAGAATAGAATAGAATAGAATAGAATAGAATAGAATAGAATAGAATAGAATAGAATAGAATAGAATAGAATAGAATAGAATAGAATAGAATAGAATAGAATAGAATAGAATAGAAAATATGGAATGGAATGGAATGGAATGGAATGGAATGGAATGGAATAGAATAGAATAGAATAGAATAGAATAGAATAGAATAGAATAGAATAGAATAGAATAGAATAGAATAGAATAGAAAATATGGAATGGAATAGAATAGAATAGAATAGAATAGAATAGAATAGAATAGAATAGAATAGAATAGAATAGAATAGAATAGAATAGAATAGAATAGAATAGAATAGAATAGAAAATATGGAATGGAATGGAATGGAATGGAATAGAATAGAATAGAATAGAATAGAATAGAATAGAATAGAATAGAATAGAATAGAATAGAATAGAATAGAATAGAATAGAATGGAATAGAAAATAGAATAGAATAGAATAGAATAGAATAGAATAGAATAGAATAGAATAGAATAGAATAGAATAGAATAGAATAGAATAGAATAGAATAGAATAGAATAGAAAATATGGAATGGAATGGAATGGAATGGAATGGAATAGAATAGAATAGAATAGAATAGAATAGAATAGAATAGAATAGAATAGAATAGAATAGAAAATATGGAATGGAATGGAATAGAATAGAATAGAATAGAATAGAATAGAATAGAATAGAATAGAATAGAATAGAATAGAATAGAATAGAATAGAATATATGGAATGGAATGGAATAGAATAGAATAGAATGGAATAGAATAGAATAGAATGGAATAGAAAATAGAATAGAATAGAATAGAATAGAATAGAATAGAATAGAATAGAATAGAATAGAATAGAATAGAATATATGGAATGGAATAGAATAGAATAGAATGGAATAGAATAGAAAATAGAGAATAGAATAGAATAGAATAGAATAGAATAGAATAGAATAGAATAGGGAATGGAATGGAATGGAATGGAATGGAATGGAATAGAATAGAATAGAATAGAATCTGGAAGGGACCTTGGAGGTCTTCTAGTCCAGCCCCCTGCTCACCCAAGAGAACCTAGACCATCTCAGAGAAGTGACTGTCCTGCCTCTTCTTAAAATCCTCCAAGGATAGAGCACTCACGATTTCTGGTGGCAACTTCTGTTCCACTGGTTAATTGTCCTCAGTGTCCAATGTGGTGGGTCCAAGGCGTCCCATCCGCTGCCCCCTTCTCCGTTGGCACCAAAGGAGAGAGGAACCATTTCCCCTCCGTGGGGTCAGCTGGCCAAGGGGTGGGCTTCGGACTGCAGGCCCTGGCGGGAAGCTGGCATCTTTTCCGGGGCCATGAGGCAGCATTTGGGGCTAATTATAGCAGCCGGGAGTCAGCACCTAAGAATAGAGCCTTCCGTGCCATAGGCCAAGAGGAGGATGGGATGGGCAGCTACACACACACACACACACACACACACACACACACACACTGGCGCACTTCCCCCTCTTCCTTTGTGCCAAGAGCAAACACTTTGGCTGGGATGGAAAAGTGTCTTTGCTGGAAACAGCACCCTGGGGGTGGGGGGCACACATGTTCAAAGCTACCCCAGCCCCACTCAGATTTTGTTGTGCCACCAGCACAACTGTTGACGGAGGCACTTAAAAGGATGGGACATGTGAGAATTGAACTTTTCTAAGGACACAGCTGTCTCACAAGGGTGGGGTGGGGTTCTCAGCCATGGCAATCTTAACATGGCTGGACTTCCAGTCCCAGAATTCCTCAGCCACTGTGCTTTAAGACAGGAGGACTTCAACTCCCATAATCCCCCAGCCGGCATGCTTTAAGAGGGGTGGACTTCCACTCCCAGAATCCCCCAGCCAGCCTGCTTTAAGAGGGGTGGACTTCAACTCCCATAATCCCCCAGCCAACCTGATTTAAGAGGGGAGGACTTCAACTCCCAGAATCCCCCAGCCAGCCTGCTTTAAGAGGGGTGAACTTCAACTCCCATAATCCCCCAGCCAACCTGCTTTAAGAGGGGAGGACTTCAACTCCCATAATCCCCCAGCCAGCATGCTTTAAAAGGGGTGGACTTCCATTCCCAGAATCCCCCAGCCAGCATGCTTTAAGAGGGGTGGACTTCAACTCCCATAATCCCCCAGCCAGCCTGCTTTAAGAGGGGAGGACTTCAAATCCCATAATCCCCCAGCCAGCCTGCTTTAAGAGGGGTGGACTTCAACTCCCATAATCCCCCAGCCAGCATGCTTTAAGAGGGGTGTTCTTCATCTCCCAGAATTCCCTAGCCAGCAGGCTTTAAGAGGGGAGGACTTCAACTCCCAGAATCCCCCAATCAGCTTCCTTTAAGATGGGTGGACGTCATCTCCCAGAATTCCCCAGCATAAATTTGGTCACGGTCTGAAGCGTCTTCTTCAAACCTCAGTTAGTTCCCATGTTCTGATGTGCTGGGTGTCCAACACCCGAATTCCTGATGGGTCTGAGGGGCAGCAGGCTGGCCCCACCCTCTGAAACCGGAGTTCAAGTCCCCAGCCGCGCTGCAGCTCTCTTTCTGGCAAATGAGCAGGAGGGCCACGCTCAAATATTGAAAAAAGATTAAGTAATTTTTTTTTTAATTGGGGCAGAAGAGACTCAGAGGTACAGGCAAGGGGTCCGGTCTGTTTCGCAACTCCAGGTGTGAAGAAAAGGTGGGGGAAAAAAATCAAAACAGCTGCTGATATATTTCTATTTTTATCTGCATGTGATGCGGATGGCCTCACCCTGCTAACTCCGGATAAGCTAAGCAGGATCAGGGGGATTGGAGCGGAGGCTACCAAGTGATCTCAGGATCGTAGCGAGTGGGATAAGCAAAGAGTAACCGCGTTCCTAATGTTGCACGGACCCTTCTTGAAGGGGCATCCGGCCTGGGGCTCATCTTGACGCTTCTGTGGCATCTTAACAAAAGAAACTGGGATGCAATCAGGCTTTCTGGGGATGGGCAAAGCTTGCGCTATGGGCAGGGGTGCGAAATCTGCCGAAGGAATGTTTGTGGGGAATGAGGCCATTGTCAGCTTCCGTGTATGTAGAAGCTCTGGGTTAAGAGAGCAGAAAAGGATTTCTTGTGACTTTGGAACTCCCTGCCTCAGGAAAGCGGGCTGATCATTTCACTGCTGGCCTTCAGGAAGGCCTGTTCAAGGGGTGGAGGTTATCTGCTGCCCATGGATTGTTTTTTTAAGAGCTGTTGGTGGTTTATTTTATTTTATTATTATTTTATTGTATTTATTTTTTATTATTTTATTGTATTGTATTTATTTTTTATTATTTTATTGATTTTATCTTATTATTTTATTTTATATATCTTATTTTACATTTGATTTTATTGTATTTTATGACTGATTTTATTTTATTGATTTTGTTTTGATTTTTTATGATTTTATTGATCTTATTTGATTTTTTTTATTTTATTGTATTTTATTTTATTGATTTTATTTGATTTTTTTACTTTATATATCTTATTTTACATTTGATTTTATTGTATTTTATTATTGATTTTATTTTACTGATTTTATTTGATTTTTTATGATTTTATTGATCTTATTTGATTTTACTTTTTTCTATTTTCTTTTATTTTGTTATTTGATTTTATAAAAAAAATTTTGATTTTATATTTTATTTTATGGTTTGACTTTATTCCACTTTATTTCATTTGATTTTACATTTTAATATTATTTATTCTTTTATGATTTTATTTTATGATTTGATTTAATTTTATATTGGATGTTGTTATCCTTTATACGGGGAGTCCTTGATTTACAGCCATTGATTCAGTGAGTGAAGTTACAGCAGCCGTGAAACAGGTGACTTATGGCCGTTTTTCACCCTTACGACCATTGTGGCATCCCCGTGGTCACGTGATCAAGATTCAGAACGAGGGGCAACTGACTCGTAGTTATGACGGTCGCAGTGTCCTGGGGCCACCTTCTGATAAGCAAAGTGGGGAAATCAGACTCACTTAACAACCGTGTTACTGACTTAACAACTGCAGTGACTCACTTAACAACGCTCATAAAATGGGGCAAAACTCACTTAACCACTGCCTGGCTTAGCCATCAAAGTTTTGGGATCAATTGGGACTTAACCTGTCTGTTGTTACAACAACAATAACAACAACAATACAACGACGACGATGACGATGATGATGGAAGGGACCTTGGAGGTCATCTAGTCCAACCCCCTGCTCAGGCAGGAAACCGTATACCATTTCAGACAAATGGCTGTCCAGTCTCTTCTTAAAAACTTCCAATGTTGGAGCATTCACAGCTTCTGGAGGCAAGGAGTTCCACTGGTTAATTGTTCTAACACTCAGGAAATTCCTCCTTAGTTCTCGGTTGCTTCTCTCCTTGATTAGTTTCCATCCTTGACGGAGGAGGAGGAGGAGGAGGAGGAGCAGGAGGAGGAGGAGGAGGAGGAGGAAGGGAGGGAGGGAGGGAGGGACCTTGGAGGTCATCTAGTTCAACCCCCTGCTCAGGCAGGAAACCCTATGTCATTTCAGACCAATGGCTGTCCAGTCTCTTCTTAAAAACTTCCAGTGTTGGAGCATTCACCGCTTCTGGAGGCAGGTTGTTACTAATAATAAAGTCGGAAGGGACCTTGGAGGTCATCTAGTCCAACCCCTTCCTCCGTCAGGAAACCCTATATCATTTCAGTCTCTTCTTAAAAACGTCCAGTGCTGGAGCATTCACCGCTTCTGGAGGCAAGGAGTTCCACTGGTTAATCGTTCTCACTGTCGGGAAATTCCTCCTTAGTCCTAAGGTTGCTTCTCTCCTTGGTTAGTTTTTGGCGACTTTTAGCCAAGTTCTCACTTGACCCGAAGACCCTTTTCTCTCCCTCCAGGTCTGGCAGATTCCGGATTTCCTGCCCATGCGGAACCTGACAGAGCCGGTGGTGACCCTAGAAGGGCATTCCAAGCGGGTGGGCATCCTAACCTGGCACCCCACGGCCCGCAACGTTTTACTCAGCGCAGGTAAGACCCTCTCCACCCACCCTGGGGACCCCCGTTGGGATGCAGTTCCTCGGGGAAACCCAGTGTTTCTCAACCTCAGCAACCTTTAAGATGGGTAGAATTCAACTCCCAGAATTCCCCAGCCAGCACAGTCATTGCAAAGGATTCTGGGAGTTGACGTCCACGCATAAAGAATGCTCTATCTCAACTTTGGCAACTGAAATATGTGTGGACTTCAACTCCCAGAATTCCCCAGCCAGATCCCAAAGCTGGGAGTTGAAGTCCACGCACCTTAGAGTTGTCTTGTTGAGAAACACCAATCTACGTGGGGTATGTAAGTAGGAAGCTGAATGCTTTTGCCTTGGAAGCATCATCAGGAATGGCTGTCTGAGTCCCCCGCCTGGAATTCAATAGGGACTAGAATCTTAACTCCTTCCTTTAAGGAAAAAGACCGTCTTGAGTCTTCCCAGGTTAATTTGGCCGGGCTTTCCTCCTCCTTTCCCAACTTAGAAAAATTGCAGTCACTTAGTCTGCTTATCTATTTTTAATTTTTATTGAATGGGTGGATGGATGGATTCAGGATTTATAAGGCTGCTCGACTCAGGCGGGGTGATTCTTGGCGTTGGACAACACAAACACACAATACACAGGGGGGAAAACTAACAACCCTACAAAAATATATCATGACTAATGGGCAAGGGGTAAATATAGCATCATAAAGCCCATAATAAATCTTTCCAGATGTGACCTGGGCAGGATCTTAAAGATAATCAGAACACGCAATAATGGAGTTGGAAGGGACGTTGGAGGTCATCTAGTCCAACCCCCTGCTCAAGCAGGAGGTCCTATATCATTCTAGAGACCAATGGCTGTCTGATCCCTTCTTTAAAAAGCCCCAATGATGGAGCACCCATCCTTAGTCCAGAATTTCTCGACCTGGGCCACTTGACGATGGGTGGACTACAACTCCCAGAATCCCCCAGCCAGCCTGGCCTTAAAAACTGCCCAAATTTTCCCTTCTCTCTCCCGGATGGCTCCCAGTGTTCCTGCACGCCTTCTGTTTTTGCAGCTTCATTTTGGTTACGTGAGAGGCCGAAGCAACCTCCTCTTCGGCTGGGGAAAGTGGACGGTTAATAGCCAGCCACCATCATCATTATTTTTGTTGTTATTGTTGTTACAAAATTTACCTGCTGTTCCTCTGGTTTTGAAGGGACTCTGGGTGGCTTAGCACACCAAAATATGAAAAGCACCTAATATAAGTATACAGACTAAAATTAAAATGCACACTCAACTCACAACAGGAATGAACGCGTCCTGCTCTGGTTGGAGCAATGAGGCGAAATTACAGGCAGTGCTCGGCTTACAACGATTTGTTTAGTGACCATTCAAGTTACAACGGATGGAAACTAACCAAGGAGAGAAGCAACCTAGAACTAAGGAGAAACTTCCTGACAGTGAGAACAATTAACCAGTGGAACAACCTGCCTCAAGAAGCTGTGAATGCTTCAACACTGGAAGTTTTTAAGAAGAGACTGGACAGCCATTTGTCCGAAATGGTATAGGGTTTCCTGCCTGAGCAGGGGGTTGGACTAGATGACCTCCAAGGTCCCTTCCAACTTTATTATTATTATTATACAACGGCACTGAAAAAAAAGCCATTTATGATCATTTTTCACACGGCCATTGCAACATCCCCGTGGGTTATGTGGTCAAAATTCACACGCTTGAGTAACTGACTCGTACTTATGACGGTCCCGGGGATAGGCGATCCTCTTTTGCAACCTTCTGACAAAGTCAATCGGGGGTGTGGGGGGGAGGCATATTCACTTAAGGACCGTGTTATTAACTTAAAAAACTGCAGGGGTTCACTTAACAGCCCTGGCAAGGAAGGTGGCAAAATGGGGCACAACCCACTTCACAGCTGTTTCACTTAGCATCAGAAAGGTCGGGCTCGATTGCGGTCGTAAGTTGAGGACTACCTGAAATGGGACGGTGAAGGGGGTGGGGGGGTTGGGAGGCCGGGGTCCTTTTACTGTGTCCTGATGGCCTCTCTGAACAGGGGGGGACAACGTGATCATGCTGTGGAACGTGGGCACCGGGGAGGCACTGCTGACGCTGGACGACCTGCACACGGATGTCATTTACAACGTGTGCTGGAACCGCAACGGCAGCCAGATTGTGACCACTTGCAAGGACAAGCACCTGCGCATCATCGACCCCCGGCAGCACCTGGTTGTGGCTGTGAGTCAGACCGACCGGGGTGGTGGGTGGTGGTGGGGACTGCCTTACCTGCCCCCAGCATGTGGGGTAGAGGCGAGTTTTTCTTCCTTCGTTTGGCATCCTCTGGGTCAGAGGTAGGCAACCTTGGCTCTTTTATGACTCATGGACTTCAACGCCCAGAATTCCTGAACCAGCATGGGGGAACTATGACCCCTTCATGACTCGTGGACTTCCACTCTCAGAATTCCTGAGCCAGAATGGGGGAACTATGGCCCCTTCATGACTTGCAGACTTCAACTCCCAGAATTCCTGAGCCAGCATGGGGAACTATGGCCCCTTCATGACTTGCAGACTTCAACTCCCAGAATTCCTGAGCCAGCATGGGGGAACTATGGCCCCCTTTATGACTTGTGGACTTCAACTCCCAGAATTCCTGAGCCAGCATGGGGGAACTATGGCCCCTTCATGCCTTGTGGACTTCAACTCCCAGAATTCCTCAGCTAGTGTGGCTCAGCTTGGAAACCTCTCCATTTCTCCTCAGCGTGGCTGGCTCAGGAATTCTGGGAGTTGAAGTCCACGAGTCATCAAAGAGCCAAGGTGGCCTACCCCTGCTCTGGGTGGTTCAGACCAGTGTTTCCAACCTTAAAAGGGATGGACTTCCGCTCCCAGAATCCCCAGCCAGCAGGCTTTGAGAGGGGTGGACTTCCACTCCCAGAATCCCCCAGCCAGCTTGCTCTAAGAAGGGAGGACATTAATTCCTAGAATTCCCCAGCCAGCCTGCTTTAAGAGGGGTGGGCTTCCACTCCCAGAATCCCCCAGCCGGCATGCTTTAAGAGGGGTGGGCTTCCACTCCCAGAATCGCCCAGCTTCTCTGTGGATACTCCAAGCCAACTCTCTGATTTCCCAGATAACATTTGGAAATAAAGGCACTGCAGCTGCTGGGGAATGACTCTCTCAAGCTGTTTAGTTAACTTCATTCTCCCAGCTTGGGTGGAGAATTCTGTATTTTACTGATCCTGGTGACTCTGCTGGCTTATTTTGATCCTAGTTTGATCTTATTCTGCTGGTGACGGGATTAAATGGACAGTCCAGACCTTTCTCAGAGGTCAGAAAAGTCAAGATGGCAACCAAAACAACACAACTCAAGGCACTTTATGTGCAAGGAGAACTCCCTCAAAGAAAAGGGGGAGGGGGTCCCTTTGCTTGGTGGCAGCCGCCATCTTGCCTTTTTTGACTCCCTGCCTATAACCATCCCTGCCAGACGTGCTAAATTCAACAGTAAACTCGGGCGCCACTGTCCGAATCGGCACAGAAATAACCTCACTTTCAGGAATAAAATCAAGCTGTGCTCCACCCCGGCTTGGTTGAATCCTCTTGTCCAAACAAATGAATTGGACTACAATTCCCATCTTCCCCATCTGTATGGCTGCTCCCTTTCTCCGAGGTAGACAGGAGCTTCAGTCCCACTGGTGAAGCGCCTGGCAGGCGTCCGTACCATTAAAGGGTGTCCACTTTCTTTTGGGGTGACTGACCTCTACTAAATGGTTTAATCTACGGTGTTTTCTCAACCTCATCCACTTTAAGAGGGGTGGACTTCAACTCCCAGAATTCTCTAGTCTACCACACAGGTAGACTATGCTGGAATCAGGGTCTTAAAAGGGCAGGAGAACCCCGTTGCTGGTGTCCATCTCCTGCAGGGCGATGGGCTCCAAAGTTCTTCTGCAAAGCCAGGAAAGGAGTCAGGACCCGCCCCCGCGCCCCCCAGACACTCCAAGACCCATGTGCACACAGCTGGGGGAGGACCCAGGCTGACAACTCCCCCTCCAGCCCCCCACCCCCCACAATTCCAACCCCTGGATGATGATGCTGATGTCAGTTTTAACCCAAACCCTCCTGAAGGGCCACATCCTGGGCCTATCCCGAGGAATGGAATCGAGGTATTCCCCCCAGAGGACATCTAGTCTGACCTCTCCCTGATCTCCCTCCCCTTTGCCTCATGCATTCTAACACGCCTCTCCCCCTCAGCTGAGCTGCAGTGCCCCATGGGCTACACTAGAGATGTGCAACCTTGGAACGTTTAAGACAGGGGTCTTCCAATTTGGCCCTTTAATGACTTGTGGACTTCAACACCCAGAATTCCTCAGCCAGGATGCTTTGAGACAGGGGTCTTCCAACTTGGCCCTTTTATGACTGGTAGACTTCAGCTCCCAGAATTCCTCAGCCAGGCACGCATGCCTGTCTTCAAGCATCCTGGCTGAGGAATTCTGGGAGTTGAAGTCCACCAGTCATCAAAGGGCCAAGTTGGAAGACCCCTCTTTTAAGACCTGTGGACTTCAACTCCCAGGATTCCCCAGCCAGCCAGGGGGAATTCTGGGAATTAAAGTCCACCCATGTTAAAGGGGATGAGGTTGAGAAACACCGTACGAATGCTTTGTGGTTGCCGTGTCTGTGTGATCTAACCCACTAACTGTTGCCCCCAGGAGACCCTCAAGCCCCACGAGGGGGCGCGCCCCGTCCGGGCCATCTTTCTGGCCGATGGCCGCGTCTTCACCACCGGCTTCAGCAAGATGAGCGAGCGGCAGCTGGCCCTCTGGGATTTGGTATGGACGGCGGGCGTCCACTGGGGCAGCCCACGCCTGAGGTCTCTGGGGTGGGGGGTGGAGAAGAAGGGGTGCATGGGGGGCTACGCAAGGATATCTTGACCTTTGACTCCACAGGAGGAGAAGAGGAGCAGAAAGGTGGCCGAAAGCAAAGGGGGATCCCCCCCGAATTCTAGGTGGGGGTACAGGTCAAGAGAGGACAGCCATTTGCTCAACCTACAAAAAATAGAACTGCAAAAATGGCCAGGGCATCTCTCCTTTTACATTATTATTATTATTATTATTATTATTATTATTATTATTATTATTATTATTATTATTATTATTATTATTATTATTATTATTATTATTATTAATTATTAATTATTATTATTTTATTTCATGGTTTTTTATTTTATTATGTTTTATTTTATAATTTAATTTCTTGCTTTGTTTTACATTTTGCTTTATTGTTTTATTTTGCGTTTTATTCATTTGGTTATTAGATGTTTCATTTCATTTTATTTTTGTAGTTTGTTTTCTGTTTCGATGCCTTATCTTGTTTACGCTTCGTTTGTTTTATGTTTTACTATTATTATTTATTCATTCGTTTGATGTCATATGTTTTATTTACTCTATTTCATTTCGTTTTATTTCATCTCATTTTATCATTATTTTTTATATCTTATTTATTTTATATTATGTTATAAATTCTTTTTTTTTCACCTTGTATTTTATTACTTTATTTTACTTCATGGTACTTCTTAAATTTGACATGCTGCCCATTTTGTTGTCCAAAGCAACTCTGGGCAGCTTACATTACAGTAAATACAGAGCTAGCAAATACAGTTCAACTCCCAGAATTCCCCAGCCGGCATGCTTTAAGATAAGTGAACTTCCACTCCCAGAATTCCCCCCTTGGCATGCTTTAAGATAGGTAGACTTCAACTCCCAGAATTCCCCACCTGGCATGCTTTAAGATAGGTAGACTTTAACTCCCAGAATTCCTGAGCTGGCTGGCTCAGGAATTCTGGGAGTTGAAGTCCACAAATCATAAAGTTGCCATAGTTGCCCAATTTTGGCTTGAGGGGAGGTGTGTGTGTGTGTGTGCCCCTGGCCTTTCCTCTTCTTTGCCCCTCTGGCCAGCCAGCTTCTCTGTGCCCCGGCCGGCCCCGTAACGCTCTCTTTCCCGTCTGCCAGGAGAGGTTGGCGGCTCACGAAGGGATGAGGCCCATGCGCGCCATCTTTACCCGCGAAGGACAGATCTTCACCACGGGGTTCACCCGCATGAGCCAGCGGGAGCTGGGACTCTGGGACCCGGTAGTAGGGCTGCATGGTGTGGACCCCCACCCGGACCCACATCTGGGAACCTGGGCATTGCCCTGCCCAACTCCCCCTCCTGTTTCTGGGGGGCAGGCCAGGGGCCACATTCGGGCAGGGGACGTCGCAGGAGGATGGACGCCCACAGGCAGGAGCAAGGGGGTGGGCGTTCCCACATGCACCAAGTCCAGAACACGCGTGCACATGCATGCACACGCCATGAGTCGGTCCTGCAAAGATCCTGAGACTGAGCATCGAATTTACACACACAGGCACACACAAACAGACACCCATGGAAGTCTGTGCTACGAAGATTGTGAGACTGAGCATCGAATTTACACACACATCTACACACAGACACCACAGCAGATACCCATGGAAGTCTGTGCTAGAAAGATCATGAGGCTGAGCATGAAACTTACAAATTTACACACAGACACACACAAACCGAACCCCATGGAAGTCTGTTCCACAAAGATCCTGAGACTGAGCATCGAATTTGCACACACACACACACACACACGCACACACGGACACAGAAACAAAGAGATCCCCATGAAAGTCAGTGCTACAAAGATCCTGAGGCATAAATTTTTACACAGAGACAGAATTAACACAACACACACACACACACACATATTTATGATGGTCGCCGCGTCCCGGGGGGGGGGTGACGTGATCCCCTTTTGCGACCTTCTGACAAGCAAAGTCCATCGGGGGATGCTGGATTCACTTGACAACCGTGTGACTAATTTAACAGCTGCAGGATTCTGATTGCTCACCAGAGGGCACCACCTCACCCACCTTGACTCCACAGGCTTCAGCAGTTAACATTTGGATGGGAGGCCACCAGGTGATCCCAGGGCCAAAAAAGCTTAACTGGGAAGTTGAAGAGGTCACCAAGGCTTGGGCTTCAAGTTGATTTGACTTCCAGTTCTGACTGCTCAGTCCATCCCTGGACAATGCCCGGTTCCCAGAGTCCGATTGCTGTGGATTTCTGGGGTGGAGGAAGGATGGAGGGAAGCATGGGGGTGTGCTGTGTTCCTGGGCAGGGGGCTGCAAAAAAGAGGATGGGGGCATTCTAAAATGGGGGGGGGGCTAGAAATGGACTAGGAATCCAGGAATCTTCCGACTTGGCCCTTTTATGACGTGTGAACTTCAACTCCCAGAATTCCTCAGCCAGGATGCTTTAAGACAAGGGTCTTCCAACCTGGCCCTTTTAGGACATGTGGACCTCAACTCCCAGAATTCCTCAGCCAGGATGCTTTAAGACAGGGGTCTTCCAACATGGCCCTTTTAGGACGTGTGGACTTCAACTCCCAGAATTCCTCAGCCAGGATGCTTTAAGACAGGGGTCTTCCAACATGGCCCTTTTATGACGTGTGGACTTCATCTCCCAGAATTGAGGAATTGTGCCTGGTTGAGGAATCCTGGGAGTTGAAATCCACACGTCATAAAAGGGCCAAGTTGGAAGACCCCTGCTGTAGTCTGTGCAGCCCAGGGGGTCTTCAATCTTGGCTACTTTTAAGACCTGTGGACTTCAACTCCCAGAATTCCCCCTGGCGTAGCCCATGGGGCACTGCAGCTCAGCTGAGGGAGGAGAGGCGTGTTAGAATGCATGAGGCGAAGAGGAGGGAGATCAGGGAGAGGTCAGACTAGATGTCCTCTGGGGGAATCCCTCGGTTCCATTCCTCAGGATAGGCCAAGGATGTGGCCCTTCGGGAGGGTTTGGGCTAAAACTGACATCATCATCATCCTGGATGAATCCAGGGGTTGGAATTGGGGGGGGGGCTGGAGGGGGAGTTTTCAGCCTGGGTCCTCCCCCAGCTGTGTAAACATGGGTCTTGGAGTGTCGGGGGGGGGGGTTCCTGACTCCTTTCCTGGCTTTGCAGAAGAACTTTGAGGAGCCCATCGCCCTGCAGGAGATGGACACCAGCAACGGGGTTCTCCTGCCCTTTTACGACCCTGATTCCAGCATAGTCTACCTGTGCGGAAAGGTAGGTCAACAGGGGAGGAAGTTTAACTTTCCCCCAGGGATTTGGGGAGTGGGATAGCCAGAACCCCCCCCCCCCACACACACACCCCTCTGTCAGTTCCCCTCTCCAGCCAACCACTTCCGCATACTTTTAAATCTTGGCGCCAAAGGTCGGCCTTCACCTCTTCCCTCCTCTGCTACCTTTCCTTTCTTAACACGCCCTGCAGAGCTGAGATCCGGGTGGGTGGGACCTGTGTAACTTTTACAACAACAACAACAACACACACACACAACGGAAATCAGTCTCATTCCTGGAACGTTGTGCTTCTCGAAACGCGGGGACCAAAACATCCAGTTATTTCTGAAGGAATCCCGCCAAGAGAGGCAAATGACAAATGGGGGGGGGGGGCAGGGGTGGATTTTGAATTCGGAGCCACCCAATTCGGCCTGCGTCCTCCAAAGAGGTTGGACCCCAAGTCCCATCATCCTTGCCCGCTGCAGCTTCGTTGTAATTTTGCTTATCCAGAATCGCTCATAAATGCAACTTGCAGGGGTGATGGGTTTTTTTTTGGGGGGGTGTATCACAGAATAGGGGGCACCCAGCGAGGGGGAGCATTATTCCTCGGGGGGGACGGGACCCTGTGCTTCCCCTTTCAGATTCAGAAGGCGAAAAGGTGCTTTTGGTGCGCAAACAGAGTTTGAAGAACACAGGAATGTGCAAAAAAAGTCAATTAAACTTTGGTGCGCCCGTGGGTGAGCCGGCTCCCTTAAGAGTTGCAGATGGGTGGGGCGTGCCCACATCCATGCAATCTCCAAGCTCTGATTTGCACACTCATGAGGGAGTAAAGAGATGGGGTGCGCGCATCCATGCGCATCTCAGGGCAATGTTTGGCACACTCGTGAAGGAGTTGCAAAGAGAGGGCGTGTGTGAGTATCTGTGTGCTCTTCAAAGCACTGTTTTACACCCGCGTTCAGGAGTTGCAAAGGGATGAGGGTGTGTGTGTGCACCCTTGCCCTCTCAAGCAACTTTTTGCACACCCGTGAAAGAGTTGCCAAGAGACGGGGGTGAGCGTCCGTGCACTCTCAAAGCCTCTTCTCGCACACCTGTTAAGCACTGCAGACGGGAGCTTTGTGTGAGCACGCTTTCCCCCACCGGATGCCCTTCTCTGCTCTTGGATCTGGACAGCTGCCCAGGAAGGAAAGGAAGAAAGGAAGAGAGGGAGGGAGGGAGGGAGGGAGGAGGGAAGGGAGGGAGGGAGGAGGGAAGGGAGGGAGGAGGGGGGAAGGAGAAAAAGAAGGATGGAAGGGAGGAGGAGGCAGGGGGTGGGTGGGACGAAGGAAGGAAAGGATGGAAGGAAGAGGGTGGGTGGATGGATGGAAGGAAGGTAATGGAGGGAGGATAAAGGGAATGGAGGGAGGGAGGGAGGGAGGGAGAGGTGGATGGGAAGGAGAGAGGGAAGGAGAGAGGGAGGATAGAAGCAAGTAAGGGGAGAGGGAGGGAGAAAGGGAAGGAAGGAAATGGAGGGAGGTGGATGGAAGGAAGGAAGGAAGGAGGGAGGATAGAAGAAGGGAGGGAGAAAGGGAGGGAGGATAGAAGGAAGGAGGGAAGGAGAAAAAGGGAGGGAGGATAGGAGGCAGGGAGGGAGAGAGGATAGAAGGAAGGAAGGAGGAAGGGAGAAAGAGGGAGGGAGGATAGAAGGAAGGATGGAGGGAGAGAGAGGATGGAAGGAAGGAAGGAGGGAGGGAGAAGGAGGGAGGGAGGGAGGGAGGATGGAAGGAAGGAAGGAGGGAGGATAGAAGAAGGGAGGGAGAAAGGGAGGGAGGATAGAAGGAAGGAAGAGAGGGAGGGAGAGAGGATAGAAGGAAGGAGGGAGGGAGAAAAAGGGAGGGAGGATAGGAGGGAGGGAGGGAGAGAGGATAGAAGGAAGGAAGGAGGAAGGGAGAAAGAGGGAGGGAGGATAGAAGGAAGGATGGAGGGAGAGAGAGGATGGAAGGAAGGAAGGAGGGAGGGAGAAGGAGGGAGGGAGGATAGGAGGGAGGGAGGGAGGATGGAAGGAAGGAAGGAGGGAGGATAGAAGAAGGGAGGGAGAAAGGGAGGGAGGATGGAAGGAAGAGAGGGAGGGAGAGAGGATAGAAGGAAGGAGGGAGGGAGAAAGAGGGAGGGAGGATAGAAGGAAGGAGAGAGGGAAGGATGGAGGGAGAGAGGATGGAAGGAAGGAAGGAAAGAGGGAGGGAGGGAGGAAGTGGGAGGGAGGATGGAAGGAAGGAGAGAGGGAAGGAGGGAGGAAGGAGGAAGGAAGATATTCGCAAAATGTCTTGGCTGGCTTGGGAGGAACTTCCTCCCCTCCCTCTGGGGCAGAGAGCTGGGAGGGGTGGGTGGGGGGCCCCCCCCCGGACTGAGACCCCGGCCTCCTTCCCCACAGGGGGACAGCAGCATCCGCTACTTCGAGATCACGGACGAGGCGCCTTACGTCCACTACCTGAGCACCTACAGCAGCAAGGAGCCCCAGCGGGGGATGGGCTTCATGCCCAAACGGGGGCTGGACGTCAGCAAGTGCGAAATCGCCAGGTGAGGCTCCGGGGCCGAGGGGCCGAAATCCGAGCGGAGGGAGGGGGGGCTGTCCCCAGGGCAGAGCTCTTGTGACAATCTCCGTCCCCCAGGTCAGGGTTGTCCCAAAGGGGCTTTCGTCAAGAGGCAACTGGACTTTCTCTTTGAAGACGTTTCGCTTCTCATCCCAGAAGCTTCTTCAGCTCTGAGTGGACGGGGGGAGGGGGAATGGGAGGATTTATACTCCTTGCAGAGAGCCGGTCGTTTGCCTCCTTTTAGAGAGTCGTTGAGGCCACTTGGAGGTTTATATGTGTATTTGGGGGTCACCTGAGTGGTGCAAATGGGTGTGGAGACTTCTTGGAACTGCTACAAGGAACTTCCACACCCATTTGCACCACTCAGGTGACCCGCAAATACACAGGTCAACCTCCAGGTGGTCTCAACGACTCTCTAAAAGAAGGCAAACGACCGGCTCTCTGCAAGGAGTATAAATCCTTCCATTCCGTACCATGCAATCAGAGCCGAAGATGCTTCTCGGATGAGAAGCAAAACGTCTTCAATGGGAAGGATTTATACTCCTTGCAGACAGCTGGTCATTTGCATCCTTCTAGACAGTCATTGAGGCCGCTTGGAGGCTTACCTGTGTCCTTAAGGTCACTTCAGTGGTGCAAATGGGTGTGGAGCCTCCTTGGCTACAGGAGGGACACAGGGCACAAAACATCCTGTAGCCAAGAAGGCTCCACACCCATTTGCACCATTCAGATGACCTTAAGGACACAGGTAACCTCCACGTAGCCTCAACGACTCTCTGAAAGAAGGCAAAGGACCGGCTCTCTGCAAGGAGTATAAGTCCTCCTGTTCCACACCCTCCGGTCAGAACCTGAAGAAGCTTCTGGGATGAGAAGCGAAACCTCTTAAAAGGAAAACAACCACCAGCTGCCTCCTGGAAAAAGCAGCACTTTCGGGACAATCTTGTGACAATCCACAAGTCCTTGACTTATGGCCACAATGGACGTCCCCACCTCCACACCACTAAGTAAAGCGGTTGTCACTTGAACTCATCTGAAAAACACACCTGTCTTGAAAAGTGGTCCGGGTTGAGAACCGTGGGGCAAGATTGATGCGAAGAAGACAAACCCCCCCCCCCAAACAGCAGGTGTGTGTGTGTGTGTGTGTGTGTGTGTGTGTGTGTGTGTCAGTGAGTGAGGGGGTGGGAGGGTCAAAAAAAACCCCACAGCCCTTTCTTTCAAGGAGTCGTTTTTCCCCCATTCCTGCTTGGAACAAACTGGATCCAAGCACTTTCAGAAGCAAGGAGGGGATTATGAGATCGGGGGGGGGGGCAAAGGGATGGGGTTTGGGGGGGCAGGCCCTCACCTCATGCTTGTGGAAGCCCCCAGACCCATAACATCCTTCTCTCCCCTCCTCCCCCCAGGTTTTACAAGCTGCACGAGCGGAAATGCGAGCCCATCGTTATGACCGTGCCACGAAAGGTGAGCCTTTAATGAATTGGTTTGGAACGGCGTAGTAGGGTCTCCTGCTTGAGCTGGGGGTCGGACTAGATGACCTCCGAGGTCCCTTCCACTTCTGTTAACTCTTGTCAATCAGTGGAACGGCTTGCCTCCAGAAGCTGTGGGTGCTCCATCGCCGGAGGCTTTTAAGAAGAAACTGGACAGTCGGTTGTCTGGAACGGTGTAGTGAGTAGGTTCTCCTGTTTGAGCAGGGGGTCAGACTAGAAGACCTCCAAGGTCCCTTCCACTTCTGTCACTCTGTATTCTGTAAATAGAATGACATCCTCTTGGCCCATTTGAATGGGGTAGAACCCCCAGGGGCGGAAAGACTTTTACCCTGGAACCCCACTGCCATTACAAAAGATTTCCAGAACGCTAGCCGGGGAATCCTGGGAGTGGAAGTTCACACATTTTAAAGTTTTCTAACTTGGGACACAACTTCCAAGGACGAAACACGAAGGGGTGTCTTTGCAGCGCGACCACACAGTTGTTTATTTTGAGGTTTTCATAGAATTAAGAGAGGCATCAAAATCGAAAGGATTAGTTCCCCTGTTTGATTTGGCCATCATTCATTGATTAATAGATTAATTCTCGATTTTGTTGACTGATTCATTGATTTGTTCTCTATTGATTCATTCATTCATTTGTTCTGATTTCATTGATTGTTTGATTGATTGATTTGTTCTCGATTGATTTGTTCTCGATTGATTCATTGATTGATTCATTCATTTGTTCTTGATTGATTCATTCATTTGTTCTTGATTGATTCATTCATTTGTTCGGAATTCATTGATTGATTGATTTGTTCTCGATAGATTGGTTCTCAATTTGCTCTCGATTGATTGGTTCTCCATTGATTCACTGATTCATTGATTTGTGCTCAATTGATTGATTCATTCATTTGTTCTTGATTGATTCATTTATTTGTTCGGAATTCATTGATTGATTGATTGATTTGTTCTCAATTGATTGATTTGTTCTCAATTGAGTGATTCATTGATTGATTTGTTCTTGATTGATTGATTGATTTGTTCTCGATTGAATGATTTGTTCTCGATTGATTCATTGATTTGTTCTCAACTGATTGATTCATTGATTGATTTGCTCTCGATTGATTCATTCATTTGTTCTCAACTGATTCTTTCATTTGTTTGGAATGCATTGATTGACTGATTTGTTCTCGATTGATTGTTGGTTCTCAATTTTCTCTCGGTTGATTGATTGGTTCTCTGTTGATTCACCGATTCATTGATTTGTGCTCGATTGATTCACTGAATCCCTGTTTCATCGAGTACTTTATCAGTTTGTTAATTGTCCCTTGATTGCTTCATCGGCTTTTCCATCGATTCATTCATCGATCCACGGATTCACTCATTCGAGTTAGAAAGCAGAGCAAACCCTCCCGGGAGGCTGGGGGGTGAAGGGGGGGTTGGTGACTGGGGAAACATGGCGAGGGGTTTCTGGGGAGGGTCCCACCCCTCGCTGACCTCTCCCCTCTCCCCATTCTCGGCAGTCGGACCTCTTCCAGGATGACTTGTACCCGGATACGCCTGGCCCCGAGCCGGCCCTGGAGGCGGAGGAATGGCTGGCCGGGAAAGACGCGGAGCCCCTCCTGGTCTCCCTCCGGGACGGCTACGTCCCCCTCAAGAACCGCGAGCTCAAAGTCAGTAAGAAGAACATCCTGGACAGCAAGCCCCCGCCCGGCTCCCGGAGGGCCTCCCCGCCTGCGACGCCAATTTTTCTGTGAGTGGTTGAGCGTCTTGTGTGTGGTTGTGTGTGTGTGTGTGTGTGTGTGTGTGTGTGTGTGTGTGAGAGAGAGAGAGAGAGAGAAGAGAGAACGAGAGAGAGAGAGAGAGAGAGAGAGAAAGAGAGAGAGAGAGAGAGAGAAAGAGAGAGAGAGAGAGAGAGAAAGAGAGAGAGAGAGAGAGAGAGAGAGACAGAGAGAGAGAGAGAGAGAAAGAGAGAGAGAGAGAGAGAGAGAGAGAGAAAGAGAGAGAGAGAGACAGAGACAGAGAGAGGAGAGAGAGAGAGAGAGAGAGAGAAGAGAGAGAGAGAGAGAAAGAGAGAGAGAGAGAGAGAGAGAGAGAGAGAGAGAGAGAGAAGAGAGAGAAGAGAGAGAGAAAGAGATGGAGAGACGGAGAGAAAGAGAGAGAGAGAGAAGAGAGAGAGAGAAAGAGAGAGAGAGAGA
>NC_138202.1:360589338-360649338 GCF_964194415.1 Vipera berus
AACTGACCACGCCTCCTTCTCCTCCTCCTTCTCTTCTTTTTTCCTCTTCTCTCCTTCTCCTTTCTTTCTTCTCCTTCTCCTCCTCCTTCTTCCTCATTTTTCCTTTCTCTTCTCCTTTCTTTCTCCTTCTCTCCTTTTCATTCTTCCTCCTCCCCTTCATTTTTCCTCTTTCTTCTCCTCTTTCTTTCTTCTTTTCTGCTTCTCCTTTTCATTCGCCTCCTCACCATCTTCCTCCTCCTTTTTCTTTTTTCTCCTCCTCCTCCACCCTCCTCCTCCTCCTCTTTTTTCTTTCTCCCTTTTCTCCTCTATTTTCTTTTTTTCTCCTCCTTTCATTCTCTTTCTCTCCTTTTCATTCTCTTCTTCCTCCTCCTTCTCTTCATTTTTCCTCTTTCTTCTCTCCTTCTCCTTTGTTTTTTCTACTCTCCTCCTTTTCATTCTTCTTCCTCCTTCTCTTTTTCCTTTCTTCTTCTTTTTTCCTTCTCTCCTTTTCATTTTTCTCCTCCTTCTCCCCTTCCTCCTCTTTCTCTTCTCTTTTCTTCTCCTCTCCTCTTTGTCTCCTTCTCCCCCTTCCCCTTCCCCTCCTCCTCCTCCTCCTCCTCCTCCTCCTCCTCCTCTCTTGCTCACCCCCCAGACCTCCACCCTCGAGGACCTCTTGCAAGAAATCCGCACTCTGCGCCAGACCATCCAAGATCACGAGAAGCGCATCACCGACCTGGAAAACACTCTCTGCGAACTCGCAGATGTGACGGACTAGCCTCTTCCGCACCCAGAACTTTGCCATCCCGGAGACAGACCGAGCATCTCCCCCATCCATCTGCTTCTTCTCAGCTCAGTGGGCATTTTGTAGGGGCTGCTGCTGCTGCCCGCTGCAGGAAACGGCCCTGCTCTCCTCTCGTCCCTTTCTCTCCAACCCGACTCCGGCCTAACCTTGATTTTGAAGCAGGGTTCAGAGAAAAGGTCTTCCGTGGATTGCTGGACGCTCGGGGGTGGGGGTGGTGGGGGTGGGGGTGGCGGGGTAGGGTTGCTGCGATGCCAACTCACCTTTCAGCCCCCAGGAATGGGCCGAAGGGGGTGGGGTTGCTGTGAGCCACAGGTTTGTTGTTGAGTTTTGCCGAGGGAAAGGTGGACCCTTAAGATTTGCAGGATTAGAAATGGGTCTGGGTCTCTGGAGAGGGAGGGAGAGAGAAGTGGGTAGCCGGACCCTGCTGGCGGGGGATTGGTTTCACCGGAGGAATGAGGGGGGGGCCAAGAAGAGTCTCCAGCCTCTGCTGGAAGTGGGAGGGGGCCCTGTGGCCCAGCAACACTGGTCCGAGGACGGGGGGGGGGGGGGCGCGTCTGCAGGTATTGAGGCGGGGGTTGCCTGCTGTCTGTCGCGAGAAGAGAGCTTTGGAGTTTTCCATCTCAATTGCTGAATGTTGTACAGATGTTGTGCAGCTGGGCCAGGCCCAGATGTGCAGCCGGAGGTAGAGGAACAAGGATGCTGGATTACGGCAACGCCTCCCCCCCCCCGTCCACCCGCACCCCCCCCCCAGCTTGTAGTGCAAAGTGACCGCCTCCCTGGTGGGGTGGGGGGAGAGAAAAATAGGGCCATTGCTCATTTACATATGCTGATAAATATATATATAGATATATATATATATTGAATGGCTGATCAGACTTCTTGGCTCTGAGTTGTTTTCTTTGCGGGGGAGGGGGAGGAAACGGGCACCCGAAGCAAGCGTGGGGCTCAGCTGGATGCTCTCGAGGGAACCCACAAGCAACCTCAGAGGACAGCCGCATTCTCCCTCTGTGCACAGCCATGCTGGCTGGGGAATTCTGGGAGTTCAAGTCCACTCCTCTTAAAAAGGGCCAAACTTGAAATAGCCCGGCTTTAAACTCTACACTGCATCGAATGAAATATGCAATACAGGTAATCCTCAACATATGACCGGGTGTTCAATGGGTTTTGCCCCGTTTTACGATCTTTCTTGCCCTACTTCTCAAGTTGTTAAATCACTGTGGTTAAATTAATCAACCGGTCGTTAAGCGAATCTCGTTGACTCCCCCCACCACTTGACTTTGGTCGCAAAAGGGGATCGCGTCAACCCGAGACACTGCAGCCGTAATAAACACGAGTCCGTGGCCAAGCGTCTGAACCAAGTGTGGACAACAGATCCTAAGGTCCGTTGTCACTTCGAACAGTCACTAAACGAATGGTTGTAAGTCGGGGACTTTTTGCACTGAAGACATTACTCAAAGGGACCCCCCGTTCTCCCATCAATGTGGGTCTGAATTATAATCCCTAAAAATTTAATTACTTCATTAGGTTCTATTCCATGGATGTTTTAGCTCGGTTATGGGTATTCCTCAACGTAACGACCGCCAAGGGGACTGAAATCTCGGTCGTTGAGTCAGTTGGTCATTAACTGAGACGTTTTAAGATGGCTGGAAATGCTTTACGGGATGTAAAATTCCGCTTAAGGCAGCCTTGCCCAATCTTGAACCTGTGGACTTCAAATCCCAGAATTCCCCAGCCAGCATAGCATAGCTGGCTGGGGAATTCTGGGAGTTGGAGTCCACGGGTCTTAAAGTCTCCAAGCTTGGACACCCCCGGTGCGACAACACATCCTGTTGCAACTTTGAATGGTCATTAAACAGCCGGTCGTAAATCAAGGATTACCTGGTCGTATGAATTCACTTATTCAGCCATGATCAGTTTACTGGGGCCATTTTAATTGCACTTTAGGAGGTTTGAAGAGTATCTGAGATTCAGTGGGATAGATACGACCAATGAATAATTAAACAGAGGAGTAAATAAAGGAAAATTAAATGGGAAATGAGGTTTCAGGCAGCCCTTTTTCTCGCCTTAAATGTTTCCGAGCTGCCAATCCTTAATAAAAACTCCCCTTCCTATTTTTAAATAATTGTATTTCCTCCCCCTCCTTAACCGCAGCAGAGAGTGTTGTCTGAAGGGCTTGCACGGACCGTTCTCAGCTTACGACCACAATTTCTGTTGCTAAGTGAGACAGGAGTGAAGTGAGCTTTGCCCCATTGTACGACCTTTCCTGCCGTCGTTGTTAAGTGAATCGGGCTGTTGTTAATTGAGTCACATGGTTGTCAAGTGAATCCTGCTTGTCGGGAGGTCGCAGAAGGGGATCGTGTGACCCCCGGGACGCTTTGACCGTCGTAAATACGAGTCAGTTGCCGAGCGGCCGAATTTTAATTACGTGACTGTGTGTGCGTGCGCATGTGTGCGCTGCAATAGTTGTGTGGAAAACGGTGATAGGTCACTTTTTTCCAGCGCCGTTGTAACTTCAAACCGTCGCTAACGAACTGTCGAAAGCCGAGGACTCACAAAGTCTTTTGCCTTTGAATCGAACGTGTTAAATCAGAAGAGGTTATTTCTGCAAAGCTACCAGACGCCCTTGTTCCAAAAGGGCAACGCAGGCAGTCCTCAAGTTACAACAGTTCATTTACTGACCGTTCAAAGTTACAACGGCACTGAAAAAGGACCGTTTGTCACTTTTATGACCGTCGCGGCATCTCCCGTGCTCAGGGAATCAACAGACGCTTGGCAATTGATTCGTATATATGACGGTGGCAGTGTCCCTGGGGGCAGGGGTGCCACGTGATCCCCTTTTGCGACCTCTTTACAAGCCAAGTCCACGGGGGGGGGGGTTCGCTTAACGACCGTGTCACTAACTTATCCAGTGCAGTGTTTCGCTTAGCAACTGTGGCACAAACGGTTGTATTATGAGGCAAAATTCGCTTAACAAATGTTTCATCCAGCAATGAAAATGTTGGGCTCCGTTGTGGTGATATGTTAAGGGCTACTCCATACATTAATAACAAAATATAATAAGGGATCTTGAGACTCCTAGTGGACGATCCCTTCAATATGAGCCAGCAGTGTGCTGCAGCTGCCAAAAAAGCCAACACAGTGCTAGGCTGCATTAACAGAGGGATAGAATCAAGATCAAGTGAAGTACTAATACCACTTTACAATGCTTTGGTAAGGCCACACCTGGAATACTACATCCAGTTTTGGTCACCACGATGTAAAAAAGATGTTGAGACTCTAGAAAGGGTACAGAGAAGAGCAACAAAGGTGATTGGGGGACTGGAGGCTAAAACATATAGGGCACGGTTGCTGGAATTGGGGATGTGTAGTTTAACGAAGAGAAGGGTGAGGGGGGACAGGATAGCAGCCTTCCAGTATCTCAGGGGCTGCCCCAAAGAAGAGGGAGTCAAGCTATTCTCCAAAGGATAGGATAAGATAGGATAGGATAGAAATTAATAATAGAATAGAATAGAATAGAATATAGAATAGAATATAGAATATAGAAGAATGAAGAATAGACTAGACTAGAATAAAATAGAATAGGAGATGGAAGGGACCCTAGAGATCTTCTAGTCCAGCCCCCTGCTCAGGCAGGAGACACTATACCATTTCAAACAATTGGGTTTTTTTTGGGGGGGGGGAGTTCTACCTCTATACCGGAAGAAGTGGGAGGTCCCATTTGCAAACGCTGCCAGCTTCCAAATTTAAGGAGCCTTACCCCCCCCTCCCCGTCCCAGGTGCAGCCTGCTGACCCCCCCCACCCCCTACCCCAAATAGGCATAAACAAGCGAGGGTTCTTAAGGTATTTTATTGGTGATTCTGTACAGGTAAACACACCTGGCCCACGGGAGGTGCGTCTCCATCGCCTTTGCCCCGGATGTGTGGGGTGCCCGGAAGCCCCCTCCCCCTTTTTGTAATCGCTGTAGTAGCTTCACCTTAGCCCATCTGGCCCTCCCACCCCCCCTCGAAAAACGCAGGGCCCCCACTGGCTTCCCTGGGGAGGAATGGAAGAGAGAGCGGGCTGTTCCTCTCCTCCCCCACCATCCTCCCCCCTACCCTGGCAGAGGGGTCCCACCCCCCCCACCCCCAAGAGGTTAGCACCATGGAACAACAGGATAGTAACGACCTTGCAGGGGGCACCGGCAATTGGGGAGGGGGCCCCAGATGGGAAGAGAGGCGATCCTTAGCAGCCCACCTCCCAGGCTTTGGAGGAGGCGACGGGAGAAAAGGGGGTGCAGGGCTGCCCTCCCCCCACGCTGTGCCTCCCACCTCCCTCCCCACTGCTGGCCCTGGAGAGGCCACGCCCTGCCTGCTCTTGCCCCCCACCCCAAGGCCAGCCTGGGTACCCCACAAATGGCCCTGCACCTATTGGGGATCAGCTGGGGGGGGGGCAGCCAGGAAAGGAAGCCCCAGAAGGCGGGTGGAGACCTGATTGGCAGGCAGGGGGTGGGGTTAAGTGCACTTGGTGCAACTGGTGAAGAACTGGGGGTGTGCGGGACGGGTGGGGGAGACACGCTGCCATGGGGGGGGTCCCCCCAAACATCTTGGGGTGGCTTTTCGCCACTCCGTTTTTTGTGCTCGGCCAAGATAGAAGTTCTCGTTGGCTTCTAGGAAGGTCTTAATTGGGGGGGGTCAAAAAAGTCAAGATGGCGGCCAAGAGGGCACCGAGCCCCGCCCGCTTTTTAAAATGTGCTCGTCCCGAAATTAACAAGGCTTCTAGATCCACCCTTCGGGCTCTGTGCTCAGTTAAACCAGGATTAACTAACTATAATCTCCTGTTTCCTCTTTTTGTTTTTTTTTGGCCCTTTGCGTTTCCTGAATTCAAGACAGGCGGTCCTCAGCCGTTCATTTAGGGACCGTTCCAAGTTACGACGGTGCTGGAAAAAAGTGGCTTAGGACCACTTTTCACACAACTGTTGCAGCGTTTCCCCCCCGGTCACGTGACCAAAACTCAAGACGCTTGGCAACTGACCGGTATTTATGACGGTTTCAGCGTCCTGAAATCACGAGATCCCCTTTTGAGACCTTCTGACCAGCAAAGTCCACGGGGGAAGCCGGATTCACTTAACGACCGTGTGCCTACCTTAACCATTGCAGTGACTCACTTAACAATGGTGTCAAGGAAGGGGGCAACACAGGGCAAAACTCAATAACTGTCTTGCTTAACAACGGAAACTTTGGTCTCGATTGTGGTCATAAGTTGAGGACTAACTGTACAGGCCGGTTGGCAAGTGCCTAAACCTGGATCACGTGGCCAGGGGACACTGCAGTGGTCGTAAGTGGGAGGACAGGCTGTAAGTTATTTTTTTCCAGCACTGTCGTAATTTTAAACTACCTGTATAGGAATTCCTCAACTTATGACCGGTTAGGGTGAACTACTTACGAAGCAGTTCCGAAGTTCACAAGGCTGACCCCCCCCCCTCCTCAAGTGATCACAGGACCGTATGTCAGGCCCTTTGCAGCTTCCCAGTCACGTGACCCCATTTTAGGTAATTTTTGCCAAAAGTGGGCAAAAAATGGGGATCCTGCAACGGTCGTAAGTGTGAAAAAAAACCAGTCGTACGTCACTTTTTTCAGTGCTGCGGTAATGCCAAACGGTCACTAAACGAGCTGTTGCTAAGTCGAGAACCACCAGTAACAGGATTGAAAGGGACCCCAGAGGTCATCTAGTCCAACCCCTTGCTCAAGCAAGAAACCCAACATCTTCCCTTCCGGCAATTAGGTGTTAAGGCTGCAAATTTGCTCCCCACCCCCCCACCCCACTCCAAAACAGCTCCTCACGAGCGGCTTCCCGCCGTTCTCCAATTGCACCCAGGTTAAGAATTGGGGTCCCGAATTAGGGTTGCAAAAATCAAGCTGGCCACTAGAGGGCAGCCCCCGGACGAGAGGGTGTGTGCTTGCGCCCTCTGGTGGCCCTCTGGGCTTTTGCACCCTGAAGGGGGAGACTTGGCTGAGATGCTGCCCAACGGATAGAACTCAGAGCCTTGCAGCCCCCAACCCGGAAAAAGGAAGAGGGGGAGGGAGACCCCCCTCCCCTCTTTGCCACAATGGGCAACAGAGAGGAAAGCCGGACAGCGGCCGACGTCGGATTGATTAACCCCCCCCACACCCACCATCCAAAAAGGGTGAAATTAAGTGGCTCAGCTGTGAGAGGGGAAACGTGTCTGTACCCCCTGCCAGCCCCCCCTTCCCGGCTGTGCCCCCCACGCCCCGACCCACTCTGATCCTGGGGGTGCCCAGGTTTGTGCATGAGCAAGACCCAGAACGGGGGAAGGCACAGTCTGTTAGTGCTGGCTGGTGGCCCCCAGGGGCTGGCCGGAGCTGTGTGTGCGTGGCCCTCCCCAAGACCCCCTGGGTGAGGGGGGGGGCCCTATTGTTCGGTGAGGGAGAGGCGGAGGATCCGTTCCAGTTCTTCCTGCTCCTGGCGCGAACGCCGCTCGGCTTCTTCCTGCTCCTTGGCAGAGAGCTCCATGGCCAGACGCAGCTGCTCGGCGTACGTGGGCAGCCCGGGACCCTGGCCTGCTCTGGGGGGTGGCTGCTGGGAGACGGCGGGCCGCGGGGGTGGCATGTGCTGGGGTGTCCTGGGGAGGGCAAACAGAGGACAGATGTTGGCAGATGTTCATAATAATAATAATAATAATAATAATAATAATAATAATAATAAACCAGATGCAAGAATTGAAGAAAAAGAACTGGAAAAAATTACGAAATACCGCAACCTGGCCATTGAAACTGCGCAATTATGGATGAAACGTGTAACAGTGATACCCATTGTCCTTGGGGCACTGGGAACTAGGTCCAAAAACTTTGCAAAATACATCAAGAAGCTGCAGCTTCCTGCCATAACTCCAGCAAAGCTACAAAAAAACTGCGCTACTCGGAACATCTTCCATTTTAAGGAGACACCTGGTTGATACCTAGGATGCTGGCAGCAACCCGTGTCAATCATTAGCGCCAGTCAATTTTGAGTGTTCACTTGACTGAGTTTCATGTTTTATGAATAAAAGTTTTATTATTATTATTATTATTATTATTATTATTATTATTATTATTATTATTATTATTATTTGATACCTAGGATGCTGGCAGCAACCCGTGTCAACCATTAGTGCCAGTCAATTTGAGTGTTCAGTCGACTGAGATTCTAATAATAATAATAATAATAATAATAATAATAATAATAATAATAATAATAAATACCTGGTTGATACCTAGGATGCTGCCAGCAACCTGTGTCAATCATTAGTGGCAGTCAATTTGAGTGTTCAGTTGACTGAGTTTCATGTTTTATGAATAAAAGTTTTATAACAACAACAACAACATTGGAAAATCTGCAAGGAATATCATTTGCCTGCAAGCGAGAGCTGGTGGGATCATAAAACAGAGAAAGTCATAGAAAAGGATAAAGTTAAACTGCTCTGGGACTTCAGAATTCAAACAGACATGCACCTGCACAACATAACACCCCGGACTTGACAACTGTCGATTAAGAAAGACAAAAAAGTCTGGATAGTGGACGTGGCAGTGCCTGGAGACAGCAGAATAGACGAGAAAGAGCCAGAGAAGATAACAAAATACAAAGACCTACAAATAGAAATAGAAAGAGTGTGGCAAAGGCAAGCAAGGGTGGCACCAATAGTCATAGGCGCCTTGGGTGCAACCCCAAAACAACGGGAGCACCACTTGGACACCGTCATCGGCATTGACAAATTCGCCATTAGTCAATTGCAAAAGGCGGCCTTACTAGGAACTGCTTGCATCCTGTGACGATATCTGTAATACCATCAAACATCCACATCTGCCTATCCCAGGTCCTTGGGAAGGACTTGACAGGTAGACAAAAATGCCAAATCCAGTCTGGACATCTGGCTGACTGTGCGATGATATAATAATAATAATAATAATAATAATAATAATAATAATAATAATAATAATAATAATAATAATAATAATAATAATAATAAGAAGAAGAAGAAGAAGAAGAAGAAGAAGAAGAAGAAGAAGAAGAAGAAGAAGTAGTAGTAGTAGTAGTAGTAGTAGTAGTTGGAAGGGACCCTGGAGGTCATCTAGTCCAACCCCCTGCTCAGGCAGGAAATGAGGAAGTAAAATTGACATATCCGGAAGAGGAAGTGAGACTGGCAGAGAAACTCACCTGCAGACTCTGCGCCCTTCCTGGGACACTGGCAGAGTACCTGGTTTGCTGTTGGTCAAAGCTTCCCAAATTGTCACCTGTGGGAAGAGAACAGATATTTTTGACCCCCCTCAAACACCGTCACTTGGATACTTAAGAGATTGATTCAGATGGGACACCAGCCTATGGTTTACTTTCTTGGGACTTCACATCACATGATCCTTCCTAAATCACAGTTTACTGGCATAAGCCACATTCAAGCCATGATTAAACAAACTGGCCATTGTCATGTAATAATATGGACACCAGAAAAGCAGTGTTTCTCCCCTTGGGCAACTTTAAGATGGGGGGGGGGAACATCAACTCCCAGAATTCCCCAGCCAGCTGGTCAACCAGCTTAAAGCATGACTGTGGAATTCTGGGAGTTGAAGTCCAACCAGCTTAAAGCATACTGATTGTGGAATTCTGGGAGTTGAAGTCCATAAGTCTTAAAAAAATGCTATTATGGAATTCTGAAAGTCCAACCAGCTTAAAGCATGCCGGTTAGAGAATTCTGGGAATTGAAGTCCATAAGTCTTAAAAAAATACCGATTGTGGGATTCTGGGAGTTGACGTCCAGATGTCTTAAAGTGACCAAGGTTGATTTATCTATTTATTTAGCATATGGCAGACCAAGTTTGAGAAACGCTACATTAAAGTGATCAATTAAAACACAACATGCTGAAAACCTTACAAAAATTCAGGAGACCTTATGGAAATCAGATCCCTTTTCAGTACAAAATAAGGATTTAATTTTTTAGCAGCCACTACAGAAGGGGTCACGATACCCACAGTTTCTCTGTTGGCAATTCCCACCTTAAAGGGCTATTTGGCAGAAGCCACAATGAGGTCACTGGGCAAATGTTGTCATGACACCTGGATCATCCTTTAACCCCCCCCCCCCCGGAAGAACCCCATGTAGGGAAGAGCGGGTGAGAAGCAATCATGGTGACAAGCATGGAAGGGCAAACTTCGGTTTAAGCTTGTCCATGAGAGCGTCTTAGTGCTGGACCCAGACCGGATCCAGCTCAGATCAGATCCCTTGAGTGGTCTTCCAACACAGATTCACAGTCTTTTCCATCCCTGGCTTTGGGATCTGTGTCACTAGCAGGGACAAACCAGGTTTTGGGGGGAGGGGGCTGTCAATCTGTGGAGTTCAATAAAGGATATTGGTGAGTGAAACTGACCGGCTGACACGACAGCCCGAAACAGCCCAAAGCACCATGCAGCGCCTGCCGCGAGAAACAGCAACGGCACAATGCGCGGCAAGCGGCCTCAGAAGAAGTCGAGCAGCGGTGTGACAGGTGTCGGGGTGTGGAAGACCTGACTGTGGTGGTCCTACCGGTAAGGGAAGCGGGTGCGGTACGCGTGGGACAGCTTCACCCCCCCACACACACACAGCCCTGCCCTCGCTTGATTTTTAGGGGTGCACCTCGCCCCAAAACTAGGGCTTACGTTTTGGACTATGGCTTTTATACTAAAAACAATAATAAAGTTGGAAGGGACCTCGGAGGCCATCTAGTCCAGCCCCCTCCTCAGGCAGGGAACCCTATATCATTTCAGACAAATGGCCCACCCCCCAAAAATCAAGCTAGGGCTTACTATCGGGCTGAGTCTAACTTTGGTAAAACTTACACCTTTCTCAAGAATGGAGACGGGGATCATTTCAATGTAGAGGTCTAAGTTGCAGTAGGTTTGACAGCTACAATCTTGACCTCTTGGGCCAGCCCCTGGATGCCCAGCTTCTGGTCCCTCCAGACCCCCCCCCATCTCACGAAGCCGGTGGTCCCCTACCTGGTCATATTCGCTGCCCGCCTCTAGCAAGCTCTGTTGGATGGCGAACTGCAACAGGTCGTCCTCATCTTCCCGCAACGGCTCCGGGTGTCTCCCGACGATGCTGTAACTTTGGGGGGCTTCGAAGAGGGAGGGGTCCACTTCAAAGCAGCGGCAGGAGCCTGCAGGAATGGGGGGGTCCAGCCACCATCAGAGGGACGCAGCAGCCCCCTCTGACAAACGAGCCGGGTGCCAGGCGGGAGGCACGAATACCAGGGGTCCTCAACTTACGAATCGTTCGGTTCGTGGCTGTCTGAAATCACTCAGAATCCTCGCCCTTACGCCCGTTTAACATTTTTGCGGTGGCGCTGAGAAACGTGACATACGGCCATTTTTCACACAACGCGTTGGAGCCTCCCCGCGGTCACAGGATCAAAATTTGGGCAGGAGGGTCACAGGGCCCTGGGGGGGGTGTCACGGCCCTCCCCTTTTGCGACCTTCCCCCCAGCTGGCTTCCAACGAGAGGGGATTCGCTTAACGACCGCACGATTCCCTTAAAACAACGGCAACCTTTCCTTTCACAACCGTGGCAAAGAGGTCGCAAAAACGGGCGCAACCCACTTAAACAAACGCCTCGCTTAAGCAACAGAAACCTCGGTCCCAATTGCGAGTCGTAAGTCGAGGACTAACCACACCTCGGCCTCTTCCTTTCTTTGCAGATCAACATGACGTTGCCAATTTTACAGGAGTTTAGTACGTGATAAGCCGGCCCAAATGGGCCTCTAATTCCACACATGCGTGCACAAAGAGAATAACCAACCAACTTGCGGGGAGAAACTGTGTTTTGATCAGGGATGGGAGGCCACTAGGAGAGCCCCAGGAGGTAAGACGGGCTAGGAACTTGGAACTCTCTCCACTTAATGCACTTCCCAAGGAACTGAGCACTTTTCTTTTTCATTATAACCTCTCTCAAATCGCTACCAACTCCCAGGGATGCCCACTCTCAAGGCCTCTGAAAACATGAATCAATATTTATTTTCCAATTTTGGAAACAGAAAGACTAAAAACATCTGGATGTGATCTCAGTGCGAAACTGGCTCTGCCCAGGGCTGCATTTTGGGGCAAATGGGTGGAGGGGGGGCCCTGAACCCCGCCTGCATGATTGAAAAAATAAAAATAAAAATAAATGATCCAGAATGTTCTCCAAGATGGCTCCACCCCACCTGGTGGGTAAGCCCAGAAATATTAGTGTGTGTGTGTGTGTGTGTGTGTGTGTGTGTGTAAAAAACCTTCAGAGGTGCCACCCCCTTTTTAGACACCCGTGCAACCCACAAGTTGCAGGTAGTTCTCGACTTATGACAGTTCGTTTAAGTGACCGTTCGAAATTACCACGGCACCGAGAAAAGCGACTTCATGACCCTTTTTTCCACACTTACAACCGTTGCAGACTCCCCATGGTCACGTGATCAAAATCCAGGCACTTGGCAGCTGACTCGCATTTATGACGGCTGCAGAGTCCCCTTTTGCGACGTTCCGGCAAGCCAAGTCAATGGGGAAGCCAGATTCACTTAACAACCGTGATGCTAACTTGACAGCTGCAGCGATTCTCTTAACGACGGTGGCAAAGAGAGGTCGTAAGAATGGGACTAAAACTCACTTAATAGCCATCTCGCTTAGCGACGGAAATTTTGGGCTCAACTGTGGTCGTACGTCGAGGAATAACCTGTACTAACTTAACAACTGCAGGGATTCAGTTAAGAACTGTGGCAAGAGGGTTTGTAAAAACGGGACAAAACTCAACTTAATAGCCATCTCACTTAGCGACGGAAATTTTGGGCTCAACCGTGGTCATAAGTCGAGGAATAACCTGTACTAACTTAACAACTGCAGGGGTTCAGTTAAGAACTGTGGCAAGAGGGGTCGTAAGAATGGGACAAAACTCAACTTAATAGCTGTCTCACCTAGCAATGGAAATTTTGGGCTCAACCGTGGTCGTAAGTCGAGGAATAACCTGTACTAACTTGACAACTGCAGGGGCTCAGGTTTTTTTTTTTTGGTCATAAGTCGAGGAATAACCTGTACTAACTTAACAACTGCAGGGGTTCAGTTAAGAACTGCGGCAAGAGGGGTCGTAAAAACGGGACAAAACTCAACTTAATAGCTGTCTCACTTAGCGATGGGAAATTTTGGGCTCAGTCGTGGTCGTAAGTCGAGGACTACCTGTTGCAGGTGCCGTTTGGACAGTGAGACAGACAGCACACGAGTTGAATCAATAAATCAAATGCTCGTGACGCCATCTTGACTTGCTTGACAGACCCCTCCGAAACCCCCCCGCCTGGCTTTGCGGGGCGCCTCCTGCCCCCCCACACTATCACCCCAGCCCATGTGCCCCTCCCCTCCCCTTCTCGCCCCCCCCCACTTACCAAGGGAGCTGGAGCTGCTGATGCTGGACCGGTCACTCCCGGGCGAGGGGGCATCGCTGCCGGGGCTGCCGGTACTGCGGAGGGAGACCACCGGCTCGTCGCAGCCGTTCAAGTTGCCAAAGGTGATGCGGGCGTTGAGGATGTGGAAGATGGGGATTTCTGCAGGCGAGAGGGAAGGAAGCGCAGGGCGGGGTTGTGTTTGTGTAGGTGCGTCTCAGCAGGGCGGCCCTGCTGCCTCCGTCAGCGCCAGGTGAGAGGCAGGCCTCTTTTGCAGAAGGAAGACCCCCCCACACGTGTGGTCTCCTTCACCGGCCTCTGGTCTGGGTCTTGCACTACAACTCCCATCTTCCACCATCGCTGTAAAGCAGAACAGCTCTCGCTCTCTCTCCCCCTCCCCCCCAACACACCGACACCAACATACAATGGGGTTTGCACTGGTTCAGCCATCTTCAGAAAAACCCACCAAAGATTTAACCCACTGCATTCGGCCTAGTGTTCCTCAACGTCAGCAACTTTAAGAAGGGTGGACTACCACTCCCAGAATTCCCCAGCCAGCATTCTTGACGGTGGGCGGACTTCCACTCCCAGAATTCCCCAGCCAGCCATGCTTCGAGAGGGGTTAACTTCCACTCCCAGAATTCCCCAGCCGGCATGCTTTAAGAGGGGAGGACTTCATCTCCCAGAATTCCCCAGCCGGCCTGCTTTTAGATGGAATGACTTCAATTCCCAGAATTCCCCAGCCAGCCTGCTTTAAGAGGGGTGGACTTCAAGTCCCAGAATTCACCTACAGGAGAGTACTGTAAGCTGTTCGCAAAGCACAACCGGATTCTTGCACAATCTCATTGCTTTGGGTATGTTGAAGAGCAAAGAGATTGCAGTACTCTCTTCAAATCCCTTTCTCTCCAATCTCTCTGCTCTGTGAGAGACGCAGGAGAGAAGCATGCGGTTCCCATAGGCAATGTGTCTTCTGGCCTGACCCCTTTCCTTGCATTGACCCTCACCAATCTTGACTGGAAAGCCAGGCGGCAGGCGCAACGTGATAAAATCCCGGAGTTTGGCAAAGAGGGCGTTGCTGACCGCCATGAGGTCAATGATGGGGGCCACTTGCTCGGCCAGGGACAAAGGGTGGTCTTCACACAGCCACAACTTGGCTTTGAACCTGTGGGAGGAAGGGGAGGACACAGGGAGGAAAGGTTTCCCCTCCCCCCCGCTTGTTTCCCCCCCCCTTCAAAAACAGTCCAACAGCCCCCCGGCTCTGCTCTCACTTTTGTGTCTTGGTGGTGAGTTCGATGGGTCGCCCCATATCCCGGGTCCCCAGCTCAAAATTGGGGTTGAAGTATTCCTCGGGCGTGATGGCCGTGGGGTTGGCGTGGCTCAGGGTCTGCGTGATGAGAGCCTGCAGAAGGTCAGAGGGGAAAAAACGGGGGTGACAGGCGGGTCCCACCACTGTGGAAGCACCTTCCAGGAGAAACACTTTGGGGAAACTGAGGCTAATAGGCTGCTTTCCCAAGAATCATAGAATCCACATTAGAAAGCTCCTAAGAGATCATCCCCCCTTCATGGATTACTGCCTTGTCGTGGCGAAGGGGCTTGCGTAATTCAATGAAGCTATGAGCTATGCCGTGCAGGGCCACCCAAGACGGACAGGTCATAGCTGAGAGTTCTGACAAAACGTGATCCACTGGAGAAGGAAATGGCAACCCACTCCAGTATCTCTGCCATGAAAACCCTATGGACAGTACCAAAAGGCAAAACGATATGACGCTGGAAGATGAGCCCCTCAGGTCGGAAGGCGTCCAATATGCTACTGGGGAAGAGCAGAGGGCTAGTACTAGTAGCGCCAGAAAGAATGAAGCGACTGGGCCAAAGCCGAAAGGACGCTCAGCTGTGGATGTGTCTGGTGGTGAAAGGAAAGTCCGATGCTGTAAAGATTTTTTCTCCATAGGAACCTGGAATGTAAGATCCATGAATCAAGGCAAGCTGGACGTGGTCAAACAAGAGATGACAAGACTGAACATCGACATCTTAGGTATCAGCGAACTAAAATGGACAGGAATGGGTGAATTTAATTCAGATGACCATCAGGTATACTACTGCGGGCAAGAATCCCTCAGAAGAAATGGAGTAGCCTTCATAGTCAATAAAAAAGTAGGAAAAGCAATACTGGGATACAATCCTCAAAATGACAGAATGATCTCAGTTCGAATCCAAGGCAAACCATTCAATATCACAGTAGTCCAAGTCTATGCCCCAACCACCGGTGCTGAAGAGGATGAAATTGACCGGTTCTATGAAGCCCTACAGCACCTTATAGAACTAACACCAAAAAATGATGTCCTTATCATCATGGGGGATTGGAATGCTAAAGTAGGAAGCCAAAAGATAACCGGAATAACAGGCAAGTTTGGCCTTGGAGTGCAAAATGAAGCAGGGCACAGGCTGATAGAATTTTGTCAAGAGAATACGATGGTCATAGCAAACACTCTTTTCCAACAACCCAAGAGACGGCTCTACACATGGACATCACCAGACGGTCAACACAGAAATCAGATTGACTATATGCTCTGCAGCCAAAGATGGAGAAGCTCTATACAGTCAATAAAAACAAGACCAGGAGCTGACTGTGGCTCAGACCATGAGCTTCTTGTTGCAAAGTTTAGGCTTAAACTGAAGAAAGTAGGGAAAAGCACCAGGCCAGTCAGGTATGAATTAAATCATATCCCCGTTGAATATACAGTAGAGGTGACAAATAGATTTAAGGAATTAGATCTGATAGACAGAGTGCCTGAAGAACTATGGACAGAGGTTCGCAACATTGTACAAGAGGTAGCAACCAAAACCATCCCAAAGAAAAAGAAATGCAAGAAAGCAAAATGGCTGTCTGAGGAAGCTTTGCAAATAGCTGAGGAAAGGAGGGAAGCAAAAGGCAAGGGAGAAAAAGAAAGATACACCCAATTGAATGCAGAATTCCAGAGAATAGCTAGAAGAGATAAGAATGCCTTCTTAAATGAACAGTGCAAAAAAATAGAAGAAAACAATAGAATAGGGAGGACCAGAGATCTTTTCAAGAAAATTGGAGAGATGAAGGGAACGTTCAATGCAAAAATGGGCATGATAAAGGACCAAAATGGCAGGGACCTAACAGAGGCAGAAGAGATTAAGAAGAGATGGCAAAATTACACAGAAGAACTATACAAGAATGAGCTTAACGTCCCTGATAATCACAATGAGGTGGTCACTGACCTCGAGCCAGACATCCTAGAATGTGAAGTGAAGTGGGCCTTAGAAAAGCTGAGCAACAACAAAGCTAGTGGAGGTGACAGTATTCCAGCTGAGCTATTCAAAATCTTAAAAGACGATGCAGTAAAAGTGCTACACTCAATTTGCCAGCAAATTTGGAAAACTCAACAGTGGCCACAGGATTGGAAAAGATCAGTTTACATTCCAATTCCAAAGAAAGGCAGTGCCAAAGAATGTTCAAACTATCGCACCATTGCACTCATTTCTCATGCTAGTAAAGTTATGCTTAAAATCCTACAAGCTAGACTCCAGCAGTATGTGGATCGAGAACTACCAGAAGTACAGGCAGGATTTCGAAGAGGCAGAGGAACTAGAGATCAAATAGCCAACATACGCTGGATCATGGAGAAAGCTAGAGAGTTCCAGAAAAACATCTACTTCTGCTTCATTGACTATGCTAAAGCCTTTGATTGTGTGGATCACAACAAACTGTGGCAAGTTCTTAAAGAGATGGGAGTACCAGAACATCTTATTTGTCTCTTGAGAAACCTATATGCAGGCCAAGAAGCAACAGTGAGAACTGGACACGGAACCACTGATTGGTTCCAAATTGGGAAAGGTGTCCGGCAAGGCTGTATACTGTCGCCTTGCCTATTTAACTTATATGCAGAGCACATCATGAGAAAGGCAGGGCTAGATGAATCAAAAGTTGGAATTAAGATTGCTGGAAGAAATATCAACAACCTAAGATATGCAGATGATACCACTCTAATGGCAGAAAGTGAAGAGGAACTGAAGAGTCTCTTGTTGCGAGTGAAGAAGGAGAGTGCAAAAGTTGGGTTGAAACTAAACATTAAGAAAACCAAGATCATGGCATCCGGCCCTCTCAATTCCTGGCAAATAGATGGGGAAGAAATGGAGGTAGTGACAGATTTTATTTTCCTGGGCTCCAAGATCACTGCAGATGGGGACTGTAGTCAAGAAATTAAAAGACGCTTGCTCCTCGGGAGGAAAGCCATGGCAAATCTAGACAGCACACTAAAAAGCAGAGACATCACCCTGTCAACAAAAGTGCGTATAGTCAAGGCTATGGTCTTCCCAGTTGCAATGTATGGCAGTGAAAGTTGGACCATAAGAAAGGCTGAGCGCAAAAGAATTGAGGCCTTTGAACTATGGTGCTGGAGAAGACTCCTGCGAGTCCCTTGGACTGCAAGGCGATCAAACCGGTCAGTCCTAGAAGAGATCAACCCTGACTGCTCTTTAGAAGGCCAGATCCTGAAGCTAAAACTCAAATACTTTGGCCACCTAATGAGGAGGAAGGACTCGCTGGAGAAGAGCCTAATGCTGGGAAAGATTGAGGGCAATAGAAGAAGGGGACGACAGAGAATGAGGTGGCTGGATGGAGTCACTGAAGCAGTAGGCGTGAGCCTAAATGGACTCCAGAAGATGGTAGAGGACAGGAAAGCCTGGAGGAACATTGTCCATAGGGTCGCGATGGGTCGGACACGACTTCGCAACTAACAACAACAAAGAGATCATCCAATCTAGGGGTCCCCAACCTGTGAGCCGTGGCCCACTAATGGGCCGTGGAGCGCTGGCCAGCGGGGCCGTGGAGCAGGCTGGCCAGTGCGCGCACCTGTGTACACGTGCTCACCCCCTCTGCTGCTAAGCAAACGGGGCGCTGCGCAGCGAAAACAGGGCTGAAAAAACGGGGCTCCGCAGGGCGAAAATGGGGCTGAAAAGGGGCACCGCACAGCGAACAGGGCAGTGCTAGCGCTTATGCGGCAAAAACGGGGTGGTGCTAGCGAGTGTCACGTGGGCGCTAGCACTGCCCCGTTTGCATCACGCATCCTCGCGACCCTGTTTGTGTGTGCGCAAGCTTGTGTGTGTAAAATGCTTGCCTCTCCCTTTCCCTCCGGTCCACCAACCTAAAGTTTGGAGACCTCTGATCTAGTCCACCCTCTCCTTGCTACGGGATTCACTGCAGGTAATCCTCGACTTACGACTAGCGGTGGGATTCAAATATGTGAACAACCGGTTCTCTGCATGGATGCCACCTCCGGAAGTCCATTCTGGGCCTGGGCAACAAAAAATTAGCTACCGGTTCTGCCGAAGTAGTGCGAACCGGCTGAATCCCACCACTGCTTACGACCATCGTCGAGCTTAAAATTTTCATTGCTAAGTAAGGCAGCTGTGAAGTGAGTTTTGCTCCATTTTACGACCTTCCTTGCAATGGCTGTTAAGCGAATCACTGCGGTCGTTAACTGAATCATGCGGTTGTTAAGCGAATCTGGCTTCCCCCATTGACTTTGCTTGTTGGAAGCCCACTGGGAAGGTCACAAGGGGGGTCACGTGACCCCAGGAAGATGCAACCGCCGTAAATACTCAACTTACAACAGTTCATTTAGCGGCCGTTTGAAGCTACCACGAGGCTGAAAAAAGGGATTTCGGACCGTTTTTCACACTTATGACCGTTGCATCTCATGCGATTTATATTCGGATGCTTGGCAGCTGACTCACATTTATGACTGTCACAGTGACCCTGGGGAGGGTATCACGCGATCCTCTTTTGCGACCTTCTAATAAGCAAAGTCAATGGGGGAAGCCTGATTCGCTTAACGACCGTGTGACTAACTTAAGAACTGCAGTGATTCACTTAACAGAGGTGGGAAGAAAAGTCATAAAATGGGGCAAGAGTCCCTTAATTAATGTCTCACTTAGCAAAATTAATTGCGGGCTCATACACGCCAGTGCCTAATTCTTGATCATGTGACCAGGACACACTGCAATGGTCACAAGTGGTGAGGACAGGTTAAGTTACTTTTTTTCAGCAACGTTGTAATTTGAAACGGCAGTTAAACACACAGCCATAAGTGAACAACTACTTCTATTAGCAAGTGTGAGAGGGATCTCGCAGTCCGAGTGGACGATCCCTTATATATGAGCCAGCCGTGTGCTGCAGCTGCCAAAAAAGCCAACACAGTTCTAGGCTGCATTAACAGAGGGAGAGAATCAAGATCACGTGAAGTGTTAATACCACTTTACAAGGCCTTGGTAAGGCCACGCTTGGAATACGGCATCCAGTTTTGGTCACCACGACGTAAAACAGATGTTGAGACTCTAGAAAGAGCGCAGAGAAGAGCAGCAAAGATGATCGGGGGACTGGAGGCTAAAACATACAAGGAACGGATGCTGGAATTGGGTCTGTCTAGTTTAATGAAGAGAAGGATGAGGGGGGACATGATAGCAGCCTTCCAGTATCTCAGGGGCTGCCCCAAAGAAGAGGGAGTCAAGCTATTCCCCAAAGCACCTGAAGGCAGGACAAGAAACAACGGATGGAAACTAGTCAAGGAGAGAAGCAACCTGGAACTAAGGAGAAACTTCCTGATGGAACAATTAACCATTGGAACTCCTTGCCTCTAGAAGCTGTGGATGCTCCTACACTGGAAGTTTTTAAGAAGAGACTGGACAGACACTTGTCTGAAATGGTATAGGGTTTCCTGCTAGAGTAGCGGGTTGGACTAGAAGACCTCCAAGGTCCCTTCCATCATCATCATCATCATCATCATCATCATCATCATCATTATTATTTTCAAACTACAAGCAAGAAGCAGAACGTGGGTGACCCCTGCCTCCCCACCCCGAAAAATATCTGAATGGTTGTTTTCCCACGTTCCAGGACCCTCACATGCACTATTCTTCCAGTTACTCACCCCGTTGTTGGGACCCACGTGTTGTTCGGCAATGCCCAGAAACGACTGCAATGGGGTTTTACCACCTGCAAGAGATGAAAGCGGTTAAAAAGGGGTGTAATTTGGAACAGGTTCGATTTGGAATTTGTGGAGGGACGATCCAGTGTTTGATCGCCAGGATGTCAAAAAGATGTTGAGACTCTGGAAAGAGTGCAGAGAAGAGCAACGAAGATGACTAGGAGGATGGAGGCTAAAACATATAAGGAACGGTTGCTGGAATTGGGTATGTGTAGTTTAATGAAGAGAAGGGTGAGGGGTGACATGATAGCAGCTTTCCAATATTTGGGGCGCTGTCACCAAGAAGAGGGGGGGGTCAACCTATTCCCCAAAAAATCTGAAGGCCGGACAAGGAATGACAGATGGAAACTTATCAAAGGAGAGAAGCAACCTGGAATTAAGGAAAAACTTCCTAACAGTGGGGACAATTAACCAGTGGTACTCCTTGCCTCTAGAGTCTAGACGTTGTGGGTGCTCCATCACTGGAGGTTTTTAAGAAGAGACAGGACAGTCACTTGTCTGAAATGGTATAGGGTCTCCTGCTTGAGCAAAAAGATGAACTAGATGACCTCCAAGGTCCCTTCCAACTCTTCTATTCTATTCTATTCTATTCTATTCTATTCTATTCTATTCTATTCTATTCTATTCTATTCTATTCTATTCTATTCTATTCTATTCTATTCTATTCAATTCTATTCTATTCTGTTCTGTTCTATTCTATTCTATTCTATTTTAATTCTGTTCTATTCTATTCTATTCAATTCTATTCTATTTTAATTCTATTCTATTCTATTCTATTATTCTAACCAAGGAGAGAAGCAATCTGGAATTAAGGAGAAACTTCCTAACAATGGAGACAAGTAATCAGTGGTACTCCTTGCCTCCAGAAGCAGTGAATGCTCCAACACTGGAGGTTTTCAAGAGGTGACTGGACAATCCTTTGTCTGAAATGGTACAGGGTTTCCTGCCTGAGCAGGGGGTTGGACTAGATGACCTCCAAGGTCCCTTCCAACTTTATTATTATTATTATTAACAACCTGCCTCCAGAAGCTGTGAAGGCTCCAACACTGGAAGTTTTCAAGAAGAGACTGGACAGCCATTTGTCTGAAGTGGTATAGGGTTTCTTGCCTGAGCAGCGGGTTGGACTAGATGACCTCCAAGGTCCCTTCCAACTCTTGTTATTCTAATTCTAATGAACATGAATTAGAGATGAAATATAATATAAAGTTGTGCCATATCTGGGGCACAGCACAAAGTTGGCAGACAGGGGTAGGGATTTTTGCTTTTTTTTGTTTTTAATTAGGGTTATTTCTAATGAGACACATGTCCAAACAATCCAGGGAAACAGGGTGAGCAGAAAGAATATGAGAAAGCAAAATGAATTACAGAGAATCCTTCACTTACAGCGGTTTGTTGAGCAACCGATCAAAGTTACAACCGCACTGAAAAAATAGTCATCTTTGGCCATTTTTCACACTTATGACCATCTCAGCATCCCCCGGATCAAAATTTGTACACTTGGCAACCGACTCGTATTTATGACGATTGCCGTGTCCCGGTGTGTGTGTGTGTGTGTGTGTGTGTGTGTGTGTGTGTGTGTGTGTGTGTGTGTGTGTGTGTGTGACGTGATCCCCTTCTGCGCCACCTTCCAACAGGCAAAGTCGAGGGGGAAAGCCAGATTCACTTTACAACCGTCTTACTCATTTAATGACGGTGGCAAGGTTGGTCGTAAAATGGGGCGAAACTCACTTAACAAATGTCTAGTTTAGCAATGGAAATTTCGGGCTCCCTTGTGGTCGTAAGTCGAGGACTTTACCTGCGAAACCTTTTAAGGAGGCAGCAATAATGACACCCGTGTTAAAAACAGGAGGAGCGATTGCAGACCGAAATTGCAGCACAATTCAGCAAGGAAAAAAAAATAATAATCCAGATTTTTGGCTGAAAGCAAAGCGATCCTCACCTTTGGTTTTTCCTTTGTGCTGCTCCGAAAGGTGTTCGGTCCGCGTCCGGGTGATGAGTTCCACGTTGGAAGCCCCATAAACCTGTCGACCAAGGAACACACGGTATGTTTCTGCCCCTTCCTGCCCCTCTTCCCATCAACATGTCAAGCTTCTAGTCCTCAGTATCAGAAATCTCACCTTGGCTTCGTACCCATTCACCACCTCGGTCTTTTCGCTCCTCCAGCCTAAAATACCCGTCTTGTTCCTGAGAGAGAGAGAAAGAAGGAATCATTGGGAGAATTATAGGTAGTCCTCGCCTTACGACGACCATGGTGGCCAGAATTTATGTTGCTAAGTGAGACATTGACAAAGTGGGTTTTGGCTCGTTTTACGACTTTTCTTGCTGCAGTTGTTCAATTAGTAACGCGGTTGTTAAGTGAATCTGGCTTCCCCATTGACTCTGCCCGTCAGAAGGCCGCAAAAGGGGATCACGTGACCCCAAGGACGCGACGACCGTCGTAAGTACGAGTCAGTCGCCGAGCGTCTGAATTTGGATCCCGTGACCGTAGGGATGCTGCAACGGTCGTAAGTGTGGAAAATGGTCATAGGTCCCTTTTTCCCCCCCAATGCCATTGTAACTTCAAATGGTCACTAAACAGGCTGTTGTAAGTCAAGGACTCCCTGTAATTTAGTTATTTTTTTATCCAAATGTGTTATAAGTCATTCTCGGCTTATAACCATAATACAGTCATAACTCAGTTGTAAAGCAGCCGTCACGCTCATGAAATGAATCAAGGGTTTGCTGTGACTGCCATTTTCCCCCGAACCCCAAAATAACTGCTAGTTACAAAGCAAGGTCATGTGACAGGAGGAAGAGGAGGAGGAGGAGGAAGACTGTGGGGTTCTTGGTGCTTTCTGAGCTGGGTGGTTTTCTTGCAGACCTTTCATGACACAACTAGGGAACATCATCAATGCTAGACGGGAGGAGGAGGAGGAGGAGGAGGAGGAGGAGGAGGAGGAGGAGGAGGAGGAGGAGGAGGAGGTGGTGGTGGAGGAGGAGGAGGAGGAGGAGGAGGAGGTGGTGGAGGAGGAAGAGGAGGACTGTGGGGTCCTTGCTGCTCTCTGAGCTGGGTGGTTTCCTTGCAGACCTTTCATGACACAACTAGGGAACATCATCAATGCTAGAAGGCAGGGGGAGGGGGAGGGGGAGGAGGAGGAGGAGGTGGTGGTGGAGGAGGAGGAGGAGGAGGAGGAGGAGGTGGTGGTGGAGGAGGAGGAAGAGGAGGACTGTGGGGTCCTTGCTGCTCTCTAAGCTGGGTGGTTTCCTTGCAGACCTTTCATGACACAACTAGGGAACATCATCAATGCTAGACGGGAGGAGGAGGAGGAGGAGGAGGAGGAGGAGGGTTGGAGAGAGGAGGAGGGAAAAGGATGACGACTGTGGGGTCCTTGGTGCTCTCTGAGTCTGGGTTGTTTTCTTGAAGACGTTTCATGACCCAACTAGGGAACATCATCAGTGCTAGAAGGCAGGGGGAGGGGGAGGGGGAGGAAGACTACTGTGGGGTCCTTGGGGCTCTCTGAGTCTGAGTGGTTTCCTTGCAGACATCATCCGTTTAATAACCAGGTTACGTGTCCCTCTGTGAAGCTCAAGTCAGTCAGCAAAGCCAGGTCTTCTAACACTTCAGCCCAGGAAAGTTGGGGGGGCTGCCAAACGTGTATGAATTGCACCCCCGCCCTCTTGATTTTTTTCAGAGACCCCCCCTACCCCCACCCCAATGCCCCTGGTCCATCAGTCAATGCCAGGATGCGCGCCGTTTTGAACCCGGGACAAGCCGTGGGACCCTCCCGCGCTCCCTTCCCGTACCTCTCGAAAGCGATATTGCGCATGTCCAGGTGCGTGGCGACCACGGGGGCCATCAGCCGCCCCGTCACCTGCTCCTCGGTGGGCTGCATGGCTGTGAGGATGGTCTCCTGGTCGTGGGCAGCCAGCGCCAGCGTTTCGGAGTAGACCACCCGCCGGTTGTGATCCACCTCCATGAACACCGCACTGGTATCTAGGGGGGGAACGGAGAATCAGAGGGGTCCCCTCTTTCAACGAAGCCCCTTCCCCCAAAGCATCATCCAATTCGTCCAACTACTAAAAGCAGCCTCGCCTCGTAAGTCTTTGGACGAAGAATTGCTGTAGTGCGAAGAAACTCTGATTATCTGACTTTTATCGTTCCAGGGGTTAAATTTCCCACCTTGGCAACTTGAAGATTTGTGGACTTCAGCTCCCCAAATTCCCTAGTCAGTGTGACGAATTCTGGGAGTGGAAGCCCACCCCTCTTAAAGCAGGCTGGCTGGGGGATTTTGGGAGTGGAAGCCCACCCCTCTTAAAGCAGGCTGGCTGGGGGATTTTGGGAGTGGAAGCCCAACCCTCTTAAAAGCAGGCTGGCTGGGGGATTCTGGGAGTGGAAGTCCACCCCTCTTCAAGCAGGCTGGCTGGGGGATTCTGGGAGTGGAAGCCCACCCCTCTTAAAGCAGGCTGGCTGGGGGATTCTGGGAGTGGAAGCCCATCCCTCTTAAAGCAGGTTGGCTGGGGGATTCTGGGAGTGGAAGCCCACCCCTTAAAGCAAGCTGGCTGGGGGATTCTGGGAGTGGAAACCCACCCCTTAAAGCAAGCTGGCTGGGGGATTCTGGGAGTGGAAACCCACCCCTCTTAAAGCATGGTGGCTGGGGAATTCTGGGAGTGGAAGCCCACTCCTCTTAAAGCAGGCTGGCTGGGGGATTCTGGGAGTGGAAGCCCACCCCTCTTAAAGCAAGCTGGCTGGGGGATTCTGGGAGTGGAAGTCCACCCCTCTTAAAGCAGGCTGGCTGGGGGATTCTGGGAGTGGAAGTCCACCCTTTTTAAAGCACGCTGGCTGGGGGATTCTGGGACTTGAATGCACCCCTCTTAAAGCAGGCTGGCTGGGGGATTCTGGGAGTTGAATCCACCCCTCTTAAAGCAGGCTGGCTGGGGGATTCTGGGAGTGGAAGCCCACCCCTCTTAGAGTGTCCAAGATGGAAAAACACTGGAGTATCCTATGTGAAATAGTTTCACTGAGGTCGATGGATCGTTAAGGTGCTTCCAAGTGAAAAGGCATCACGCAGAGATGCAGTCATATGAAGCTTTATTCATCGTTAGATTAGATAGAAAGAAAGCAAGCTAGCATAGCATAACTGGAACAGAACTGAACAAAGACTAGAAGCAGAAACTCTAGGACAAAGAAGCAGCCCCTTGAGCAGAGGTATTTATGGGGAGTCACGGCCCCTCCCTAGCCATAAAACTCTCTCGCCAATGGGACTGTAGGGGTCTGAGACCCCTGGCTCATCAGTGGAAGCAAAGAAGCATCTTTGTCTCCATCTGATGATCCTTTTGGGTAACTGCCAATGGCTGGCACTAAACATCTAACATCCTAAGCCCAGAAACAAATGTATTCATAAAGCATTGTTAACACAGGTTGCGGACCCGTCAACATGTATTTGGAAGTAGAGAGATCTGTTGGAAACAGCACAACTCCGGGCCTCCTTGAAGCAAACTATTCAATCCCCGGTTTTTCAGGGAAGGGAAAAAGGATGGGGCTGCTTTAAGTGAGCTGAGCCCTGAAAGCAGGACGGTTTAATCAGCTTCTTAAAGCAACCGCGCCCTTTTTTTCTTTTGGGCAGAATGGAAGGAAAACATTTTCTCCAGCGGAAAAAGAAAACGTGGCTGCTTTAATGAGCCACCGACAGGTGTGAATTTGAAAATAGCCTTGCAAGAATTTCCACCCACCTTGACCCCGGAAGATGAAGCTGTGGTTCCCACGCTGCCACGTCATGTGGTCGAAGCCCAGCAAAGTTGTGTCTACCCGCAGGTTCTGGCCGCACTTCCACACCTTGTATGTGTCACTGGGGCAAATCTTGGAGACCAAAGGAACTGCGAAAAAGCAGAGGAGGGCGAGTGCCACGGGAGCAATTCCTTCCTTCCTTCCTTCCTTCCTTCCTTCCTTCCTTCCTTCCTTCCTTCCTTCCTTCCTTCCTTCCTTCCCTCATTAATTCATTGATTCTATGTGCTGCCCATCCCAGTGTCAAAGAGTCTCTGGGTGGCTTATTAAATTTATCCTGTCCCTGGAATTAGGTCCTCCCCCTACTCTGGGCAGCCATGTTCTCTGCCCTGGGAAAGTAGGGACGTTTGGAATGGGGTGGGTCAAAAAAGTCAAGATGGCTGACTTGCCTGTGGCACTGAAGCCCCACGCGTTGTGATGCACTCAACAACATAAAAAGGAGAAGACTTTGCACACGTGGCACTATCTTGACTTTTTCTAATCCGGCAAATGCCCCTTGGGAGGAGATTTTTTTTTTCTTAAGGGGGGGCGTGGGTTTTTCCCCCCCACTTGGGGGGAAAACAGGTGGCAGCCCCTTCCCAACTGGGGCATCGGCTGCTTTCTTTCGGCATGCAAACGTACCCCAACTCGTGAATTCCCACTTCATCTCTACGTAGAAATCTTGAGCCTGCAACAAAGAGAACAGAACAGAGTTGGGAGGCAAAAGGAAATACAGATAGTCCTCAACTTACGACGATTGACTTAGCAACCCTTCAAATTACGACGGCACAGGAAAAAGGGACTTGCCCGTTTTTCACACCGCCGCAGCCTCCCCGCGGTCGTGCGATCCAAATTCGGACGCTCGGCAGCTGACTCGTATTTACGACGGTCCCAGCGTCCCGGGGCCACGCGATCCCCTTCTGTGACCTTCCGACAAGCCGGATTCACTTAACAGCCGTGTGACTCATTTAGCAACTGCATGATTCACTTAACGACGACGGCAGGCAAGGTCGTAGAATGGGGCAAAACTCACTTCACTCCTGTCTCACTTAGCAACAGAAATTGTGGTCGTAAGCAGAGAACGGTCCGTGCAAGCCCTTCAGACAACACTCTCTGCTGCGGTTAAGGACAGGGAGGAAATACAATTATTTAAAAATAGGAAGGGGAGTTTTTATTAAGGATTGGCAGCTCGGAAACATTTAAGGCGAGAAAAAGGGCTGCCCGAAACCTCATTTCACATTTAATTTTCCTTTATTTACTCCTCTGTTTAATTATTCATCGGTCGTATCTATCCCACTGAATCTCAGATACTCTTCAAACCTCCTAAAGTGCAATTAAAATGGCCCCAGTAAACTGATCATGGCTGAATAAGTGAATTCATACGACCAGGTAATCCTTGATTTACGACCGGCTGTTTAATGACCATTCAAAGTTGCAACAGGATGTGTTATCGCACCGGGGGTGTCCAAGCTTGGAGACTTTAAGACCTGTGGACTTCAACTCCCAGAATTCCCCAGCCAGCTATGCTGGCTGGGGAATTCTGGGATTTGAAGTCCACAGGTTCAGGATTGGGGGCAAGGCTGCCTTAAACGGAATTTTACATCCCATAAAGCATTTCCAGCCATCTTAAAACGTCTCGGTTTAATGACCACCTCACTCACCGACCAAGATTTCAGTCCCCTTTGCGGTCGTTAAGTTGCGGAATATCCACAATTGTGCTAAAACATCCATAGAATACAACCTAATGAAGTAATTAAATTTTTAGGGATTATAATTTCAGCAGTTCCAGGAAAGCTCCACACTCATTTGCACTCTGATTCGGGGGACCCTGAGGGCACAGGTCAACCTCCAAGTGGTCTCAACGACGCTCCAAAAGAAGGCAAAGGACCGGCTCTCTGCAAGGAGTATAAATCCTCCCATTCCCCACCGTTCGGTCAGAACCTGAAGAACCTTCTGGGATAAGAAGCGAAAGCTCTTCAAAGGAAAAACAAAGAAAATCCATTTGCCTCCTGAAAAAAAAGCACCTTTGGGACAACCCTGAACCTGGATGACTCAGAACCTCCACAGACATTTGTAACAAGGAAGGTCGCAAAACCGGGCAAAATTCACTTCACCGATGTCTCGCTTAGCAACAGAAATTCTGGGGCCCCTCGCGGTCGTACGTTGAGGAATACCTGTGTGTCTGAATTGGAGGAGGGGAGAAGCCCCCAGAGAAGTTTACCGTCTCCAACAAATGCTCCAAGTTTTTAAGAAGAGACTGGACAGCCATTTGTCTGAAACGGTACAGGGTTCCCTGCCAGAGTAGGGGGTTGGACTAGATGACCTCCAAGGTCCCTTCCAGCTTCTTCTTGTTCTTGTTATTATTATTATTTACTACTACTACTACCAATAAATAAATAAATATACAATATATTTCAATTGTGCCCTTATCCCCTCCAAAACAGCATATATTCCCGAGTAGGTTTATTTCCTTTGCGTTCCACCAACCCTGTTTTTCTAAAATCCTCCCGTATTTCATTACAGTTATTTACTTTAACCACCCCTTTTTCAAAAATTTAATTTCTGTTGCTAATTTACCACTTATTGCCACATTCCATGTTTCTTTACAGCCCTCGTTTCTTTCAATAACCCAGTTCCCTTCTCCCATATTTAGCCATCGCTAATCTAGCTGCCGTGATCAAATCTGCAATCAATTCTTCTTTGCTTTGTGATTTGCACCATAGGTAAAGGTAAAGGTAAAGGTTCCCCCGCACGTGCGTGCTAGTCGTTTCCGACTCTAGGGGCCGGTGCTCATCTCCGTTTCAAAGCCGAAGAGCCAGCGCTTGTCCGAGGACGTCTCCGTGGTCATGTGGCCGGCATGACTAGACGCCAAAGGCGCACGGAACGCTGTTCCCTTCCCACCGGAGCGGTCCCTAGTTTTCTACTTACATTTTTTTTACATGCTTTCGAACTGCTAGGTTGGCAGAAGCTGGGACGAGTAACAGGCGCTCACTCTGCTACACGGCACTCGGGATTCGACCCGCCAAACTGCCGACCTTCTGATCGACAGGCTCAGCATCCTAACCCACTGAGCCACTGCGTCCCTTATGATTTGCACCATAAACCACCATTATTACGTATGCCCAACAAGGACACGGAAAGGGAAACCAAGGAAGGGGGCGAGGGGCGGCCTGACCTTCCGCAGTTTTTCCAACAGGACAGGGATCCCGGCCAAGCGCTTGATGGCCCGCTGGTAGTCCCGGTAACGCAGCACCAGTTGAACCAGCTCCTGCTCCTGAGTTGTGACCGCCTCCTGCAGCACTGCAACGCAAGAAGACGATCAGGAGACCCGTCCATCCCCCAACTGCAATGGTCCTCGTTTCATGACCGAAGTTACGACGGCAGTGGGGAAAAAAGTGACTTACAATGGGTCCTCGCCCTTATGACCATCACAGCCTCCCCACGGCTACGTGATCCAAATTTGGGCACCTGGCCACCCGAATATGCAGACAGTCCTCAACTTATGGTGGTCCGTTTAGTGACCGTCTGAAGTTACCACGGCACGAAAAAACGGTCGCAAGTCAGCTTTTTCAGCGCCGTTGTAACTTCCAACCGTCACTAAGCAAGCTGTTCTTACGTTGACAACCACCTGTACAGTCTGTATGTTACTTACGACCCATCGTCACGTGATCAAAACTCAAGATGCTTGCCGACTGACTCGTATTTATGACGGTCGCAGCGTCCCCAGGGTCAGGTGACACCCTCTTGAGACCTTCTGACCAGTGAAATTGATGGGACAAGCCGGATTCACTTAACGACTTTGTTACTCGTTTAACAAGAAAGTTGTGAAATGGGGCAAAATCTACTTCACCAATTTCTCACTTATCAACATAAATTTGGGGGGGGGGGCTTGTTCGATTGTGGTCGCAAGTCGAGGACTGCCCTGTATTTACAACAGTTGCAAAGTCCCTGGTCACTCTCTGGGACTTTCCCAGCCAACCTCCGACAAGCAAAAATCAACGAGGGGAAGCCTGATTCGCTGAACAATTGTGTAACTCGCTTAACAACTGCCTTATTTAGCCATGGAAATTCTGGTCCCCAGTGTAGTCGTAAGCCGAGGACTGAACAAACTGGGTAGTGGGTGTCATTGCAGGATAAAATCCTCGTCTCTTCTTTGCATTGTGTTCTACGGGCAACGCATGTGGGGGGGGAAAGGGGGGGGCTCTTTTAGAGTCACAACCTCCACTTTTTCACACTTCCACACCCTTGAATATACAAAGTCAAATTCCCAGCTCTGTGTGTGTGTGTGTGTGTGTGTGAATTTATTAAAATTGCTTTGAAAATTGTTTTTAAAAAATTCATTAAAAGTTCTTTGAAAATAACTTTGGAAATGGTCCAGCTGGAAATGTTCAGACCCGGAAAGCAACGGTCCTTGATCGAAACGGTTAAACGCAGCCGTGAAAAGATTTTCATTTCCTAAAAAAAAAGACTTTCATTTCACTTTTCGGCACAGTGATGCGTTGCTGAAGGCCAGGCGGTCAGGATGGTGTTTCTTAACCTCTGCAACTTCAACTCCCAGAATTCCCCAGCCAGCATGAAGATCAGCCATCTTGAAGAAGTCTGGCTGGGGAATTCTGGGAGTGGAAGTCCACCCGTCTTTTGGTTTGCCAGTTAAGAAACTCTGCTTTGAAGTTTTGCAATCAAATAAAAAAAAAAACAGGCCTTCATTCGAAGAAAAAAAAAGTTCAAGACTCTATGGGTGATTGAGCCAATCTTACAGCATGCTGGCTAGGGGATTCTGGGAGATGAAGTCCACCCCTCTTAAAGCATGCTGGCTGGGCGATTCTGGGATTGGAAGCCCACCCCTCTTAAAGCATGGCTAGCTGGGGGATTCTGGGATTGGAAGCCCACCCCTCTTAAAGCATGGCTGGCTGGGGGATTCTGGGAGATGAAGTCCACCCCTCTTAAAGCAAGCTGGCTGGGGGATTCTGGAAGTCCACCCCTCTTAAAGCATGCTGGCCAGGGGATTCTGGGAGTGGAAGTCCACCCCTCTTAAAGCAGGCTGGCTGGGGGATTCAGGGATTGGAAGCCCACCCCTCTTAAAGCAAGCTAGCTGGAGGATTCTGGGATTGAAAGCCCACCCCTCTTAAAGCAGGCTGGCTGGAGAATTTGCAACTTCGGAACCAGGTCGTAATTCCCACAGGGAAGTTTGACATAACTTGATACGGTTGTTGATGTTGAGGACTACGTGTATATTCTGGAGCTCTGAAAACCTTGTTCTGCTAAACCAAATGCGCTGATGCTCAGCTGTGCTTTCCACCTGCCAAGCAACACACCTGTCCAGCCAGACCGATTTTCTTTGGCCACGTCTGCGCCGTGCCGCAAGAGAACTCGTGCACACTCCAAGTGGCCCAGCGTGGTGGCCAGGTGCAAAGGAGTTCGGCCTCGGGGGTCCACCTGCTCGACATCCACCTGTCAGGAGAAAAAAGCAGGTGTTTTATATCGTCAGGATGTCAAAAAAGATCTTGAGACTCTGGAAAGAGTGCAGAGAAGAGCAACAGAGATGATCAGGGGACTGGAGGCTAAAACATACAAGGAACAGCTGCTGGAATTGGGGATGTCTAGTCTAATGAAGAGAAGGACGAGGGGGGACATGATAGCAGTCTACCAGTATCTCAGGGGCTGCCCCAAAGAAGAGGCAGTCAAGCTATTCCCCAAAGCGCCTGAAGGAGAAGAAGCAACGGATGGAAACTCATCCAGGAGAGAAGCAACCTGGAACTAAGGAGAAACTTCCTGACAGTGAGAACAATTAATCGGTGGAACGACCTGCCTCCAGAAGCGGTGAATGCTCCAACACTGGAAGTCTTTAAGAAGAGACTGGACAGCCATTTGCCTGAAATGGTATAGGGTTTCCTGCCTGAGCAGGGGGTTGGACTAGATGACCTCCAAGGTCCCTTCCAACTCTGTTCTGAGATCCTTACTCAAAATAACAAGAAACGTCCTGACAGTGAGAACAATTAACCAACGAAACAACTTGCCGTCAGAAGCTGTAGCTGCTCCATCCCTGGAGGTTTTTAAGAAGAGACTGGACAGCCATTTGTCTGAATTGTAAAGTGTGCACTGTCTGAACAAGAGGTTGGACTAGATGACCTCCAAGACCCCTTTCAACTGTGTTGTTCTGTTGTCCTCTTGACACCTGGCCATGACAGCAAGCACCCTTTCCGTCCTTCTGGTTCAGTGGCCAAAGAAAAGCCCACCCCTCTTAAAGCAGGTTGGCTGGAGGATTCTGGGAGTGGAAGCCCACTCCTCTTAAAGTAGGCTGGCTGGGGGATTCTGGGAGTGGAAGCCCACCCCTCTTAAAGCAGGTTGGCTGGGGGATTCTGGGAGTGGAGGCCCACCCCTCTTAAAGCAGGTTGGCTGGGGGATTCTGGGAGTGGAAGCCCACCCCTCTTAAAGCAGGCTGGCTGGGGGATTCTGGGAGTGGAAGCCCACCCCTCTTAAAGCAGGCTGGCTGGGGGATTCTGGGAGTGGAAGCCCACCCATCTTAAAACAGGCTGGCTGGGGGATTCTGGGAGTGGAAGCCCACCCCTCTTAAAGCAGGTTGGCTGGGGGATTCTGGGAGTGGAAGCCCACTCCTCTTAAAGTAGGCTGGCTGGCGGATTCTGGGAGTGGAAGCCCACCCCTCTTAAAGCAGGTTGGCTGGGGGATTCTGGGAGTGGAGGCCCACCCCTCTTAAAGCAGGTTGGCTGGGGGATTCTGGGAGTGGAAGCCCACCCCTCTTAAAGCAGGCTGGCTGGGGTATTCTGGGAGTGGAAGCCCACCCCTCTTAAAGCAGGCTGGCTGGGGGATTCTGGGAGTGGAAGCCCACCCATATTAAAGCAGGCTGGCTGGGGGATTCTGCGAGTGGAAGCCCACCCCTCTTAAAGCAGGCTGGCTGGGGGATTCTGCGAGTGGAAGTCCTCCCATCTTAAAGCAGGTTGGCTGGGGGATTCTGGGAGTGGAAGCCCACCCATCTTAAAACAGGCTGGCTGGGGGATTCTGGGAGTGGAAGCCCACCCCTCTTAAAACAGGCTGGCTGGGGGATTCTGGGAGTGGAAGCCCACCCATATTAAAGCAGGCTGGCTGGGGGATTCTGCGAGTGGAAGCCCACCCCTCTTAAAGCAGGCTGGCTGGGGGATTCTGCGAGTGGAAGTCCACCCATCGTAATGTTGCTGAGGCTCAGAGACTGATGCTTCCTGGGCAGGTGTGGCAAGAACTCTCTTGGGGGGGTCCCTGCAAGAGGTGAGAATTATTTCTCTGCCAAACCTCCCCAGGGCTTTCTTACAGTCCTCCAGCACCTGAGAGTTACTTGCAAATAAGAGGAACTAACATTTCTGAGGGCAGCCAGAAAACAAGCAGCAAATTGGGGGGGGGGGGTGTTGGGGGGGGAGACTCAGCAGAGAGATCTATAGAGAGATCAATAAACACACAAACACACACCCTGCACAACACCAGTCGTGTGAATCTGTCTTTGCTCCTACAAAGGTTATGCAACGACCCTGGCACACCGTCATAAACATGAGCCCCTTGCCAACTGTCCAGATTTTGATCACAGGACCAGGGCGAGCCTTCAACGGTCGTTAAGTGTGAAAAACGGGTCCTTTTTTTTAGTGCAGTGGAACGGTCGCTAAGCGAACGGTTGTAAGGCGAGGATTGCCTGCATTTTATTCCTCACCTCCGTAGCATACAGCCCCCCCCCCATCTAACAAGAAAGGGACGATTACGGCGCGGTTTCGCAAGCTGCGTTGCTGCGCCAATTTGCTTCCGGGTGCAATTCAAGATGGTGGTTTAAAAACCTTTGAATCCCTACCTGGCACGGAACCCGGTTACTTGAGTGACGGCCCTGGTTATATTTATTCCTTCCATCAGGTCAGGCAGGAGGGGAGACTCTGTGGGTCCTATGTCCAAAGGAGCTCTGTCGGGAGGGGGGGGCAGGGGGGGACCCAACCACCTGGCTATTTTCTTGGGAGTTCCCACTTTCTGTGCGTCGTTCCATCTAAGATCTATCTCTGTCAATTTTCAGCAAGTCCCTTAAAATGTAGCTTTTAAAAAAAAGTATTTAAGAAAAGGCCAGTCACTTCTCTGAAATGGTAGAGGGTCTCCTGCCATTGTGGGTGGGGGGTTGGACTAGATGGTCCCTTCCAGCTCTGTTCTATTCTATTGTATTCTATTCTATTCTAATTCTATTCTATTCCATTTTCTATTCTATTCTAATTTTATTCTATATTCTATTCTATTCTATTCACAATTCTATTCTATTCTATTCCATTCCATTCTCTATTTTATTCTAATTTTATTCTATATTTTATTCTATTCTATTCATTATTGTAATCTATTCTATTCTATTCCATTTTCTATTCTAATTTTATTCTATATTCTATTCTATTCATTATTCTATTCTATTCTATTCTCTTTTATTCATTATTCTATTCTATTCTATTCATTATTCTATTCTATTCTATTCTATTCTATTCTATTCTATTCTATTCTATTCTATTCATTATTCTATTCTATTCTATTCTATTCTATTCTATTCTATTCTATTCTATTCATTATTTTATTCTATTCACCTATTCCATTCCATTTTCTATGCTATTCTAATTTTATTCTATGTTCTATTCTATTCTATTCTATTCTATTCTATTCTATTCTATTCTATTCTATTCTATTCTATTCTATTCTTTATTCTATTCTTAGTCTTAGTCTTATTCTTAATTCTATTCACCAGGCTCGTTTATTCCAGGGAGAATCTGCAAAGTAGCTGGATGAGATTACGTGACTGTTTTTCCCCAATTCCTTGAGTTTGATTGTTTATTTAATCTGTTTACATTAGTCTGTTTGTTTAGGTTTTTTGACTGTTTTCAGACTGCTATGGAGTTCTTAACTGCCGTCATGTTGTACATCGCCTAGAGTCACGTATCTGTGGGACAAGTTTGTTTAGTAACTGTTCGAAGTTACAATGGCGGTGAAAAAAGGGACTTATGACCATTTTTCACACTTATGACCTCTGCAGCATTCCCAGGGTCAGATCAAAATTCAGTTGCTTGGCTACTGGCTCGTATTTATGACGGTCCCTGTGTCCCGGGGTCAGATGATCAAATTTTCGCGACCTTCTGACAAGCAAAGAAAAACGGGGAAGCCAAATTCATTTCACAACCGCTGCAGCGCTTCACTTAACAACTGCGGCCAGAAAGGTGGCAAAATACAGCCAAAAATTCACTTTAGCAATCGTCTCGCTTAGCGACGGAAATTTTGAGCCCATACGCGGAGGACCACTTGAATAAACATGCTAAAACAATTAATTACGATTAATATTCAATTATTCTTTCAATTCATTAAAAGGGGTACATTGATGGGCTGTCCAAAGTGGTCATCCATGAAATAATCCTTCTCGGAGGGAAGAGGGGATGCACAGAATAATTTGAAGGCCTTGCAGTACAGTCAGGTTTGAGTAAAAGGCTCCTAAATACGATAGCACCGTCTCTTTTTTTAATTTAATTTTACTCAAATGCAAATAACACAAACATAATACATATAAGTCTAAATAAAAAAAACAATATAAAAAATACAAATATTACAGTGCACCCACTACGCTGGAGACCATTTTTATTACCTATATTTCTTCTCATATAGCAACTAGACTGGAGGCTAAAATCTAACGGTTGCTGGAATTGGGTGTGTCTACTTTAAGGAAGAGAAGGACGAGGGGGGACATGACAGCAGTGTTCCAGTATCTCAGGGGCTGCCCCAAAGAAGAGGGAGTCAAGCTATTCTGCAGAGCACCTGAAGGCAGGTGGAAACTCATCAAGAAGAGAAGCAACCTGGACTTAAGGAGAAATTTCCTGACAGTTAGAACAATTAACCTGTGGAACTCCTTGCCTCCAGAAGCTGTGAATGCTCCAACACTGGAAGTTTTTAAGAAGTGACTGGACCGCCACTTGTCTGAAATGATATAGGGTTTCCTGCCTGAGCAGGGGGTTGGACTAGATGACCTCCAAGGTCCCTTCCAATTATTATTATTATTATTATTATTATTATTATTATTATTATTATTATTATTATTATTATTATTATTATTTTATTACTACTACTACTACTACTACTACTACTACTACCAATATACAATATATTTCAGTTGTGCCCTTATCCCCTCCAAAACAGCATGTATTCCTAGGTTGATTCCCTTTGCCTTCCACCAACCCTGTTTTTTTATGAAATCCTCCCATATTTCATTACAATTATTTACTTTAGCCATCCCTTTTTTAAATTTAATTTCTGCTGCTAATTTACCACTTATTGCCCTATTCCGCATTTCATTATACCCCTCATTTCTTTGAATAACCCAATTCCGTCTCCACTATTTGGCCATCGGTAATCTAGTTGCCATGGTCAAATCTGCCATCAGTTCCTCTTTGCTTTGTGATCTGCAGCATAAACCACCATTGAGGGGTTTGCGAAACGCACACCTCAGATCAAGCCGGAACGAGGGCTGAAGAAGATAGGACTTAAGTTGGGACTTCAGCGCCCAGAATTCCCCAGCCAGCCACGATAAGGAACCAATTACGGTATGCAATTTGCAAAATGCATACATGGAGTCATGTCCCCAATTTGGGGATTATTAGGGCCATTCTAGGTTAATGTTTTCTCTCCAAGCTGGGGGTACCTGATGCTAAAATCAGTAAGAATCAGCCTTCCCACCCACACCCCCAATAAAGTCAGCAGACACGTGTCTTTGCAGTGACAGAATTCCCCACGCTGTCTTCAGAATTCTGGGTATTGGAGTCCACAGATTTTAAGGTGGGCAAGTTTGAGAAACACTGAATTATTGTTCTGCCAGACTGGAACACCCTAGAAATTTCTAGTGGGATATGCTTTACATTTATCTCCAAAAACAGTTTAAAGGTTAGCTTAGCTTAGCTCCAGGGACTCCAGTTGTGATATTTTCATAACAGCAATACAGAATTGAATTCTGGTTCCTTGATTTCCCAGTCTAGATCACGCACCTGGGATCTCTTAGGAAGGAAGGAAGGAAGGAAGGAAGGAAGCAAAAGGGAAGTGGGGAAGAGTGGTGGAAGGGAGGAAGGAAGGAAGGAAGCAAAAGGGAAGTGGGGAAGAGTGGTGGAAGGAAGGAAGGAAGGAAGGAAGGAAGGAAGGAAGGAAGGAAGGAAGGAAGGAAGGAAGGAAGGAAAAGGGAAGTGGGGAATGGAGGGGGAATGAAGGAAGGAAAAGGGAAGTAGGGAAGGATGGGTAGAAGGTAGGGGAAAGGAAGGAAGGAAGGAAGGAAGGAAGGAAGGAAGGAAAAGGGAAGTAGGAAAGGGTGGGGGAAGGGAGGGGAAGGGGATAAAAGAAGGAAGGAAGGAAGGAAGGAAGGTCGGAAAAGGGAAGTAGGAAAGGGTGGGGGAAGGGAGGGGGAAGGGGATAAAGGAAGGAAGGAAGGAAAAGGGAAGTAGGAAAGGGTGGGGGAAGGGAGGGGGAAGGGGATAAAAGAAGGAAGGAAGGAAGGAAGGAAGGAAGGAAGGAAGGAAGGAAGGAAGGAAGGAAGGAAGGAAAAGGGAAGTAGGAAAGGGTGGGGGAAGGGAGGGGGAAGGGGATAAAGGAAGGAAGGAAGGAAGGAAGGAAAAGGGAAGTAGGAAAGGGTGGGGGAAGGGAGGGGGAAGGGGATAAAGGAAGGAAGGAAGGAAGGAAGGAAGGAAGGAAGGAAGGAAAAGGGAAGTAGGAAAGGGTGGGGGAAGGGAGGGGGAAGGGGATAAAAGAAGGAAGGAAGGAAGGAAGGAAGGAAGGAAGGAAGGAAGGAAGGAAGGAAGGAAAAGGGAAGTAGGAAAGGGTGGGGGAAGGGTCTCCCAACCACCAAGCATTAAAAAAAACAATCCAAATGTCTTTTGAGGTTAGCCAAGATCTCCATATTGGATGATCAAAGCAAGATGTCCTGGTAATCTGGCAGTGGTCATTGTTAGACTCCAAGTCCCATGTGGCTCCTCCTGATTGCACAATTCTGAGAACGTGAACCCAAAATACAAAAGCAGCAAAGGAAATGGATAATTGCCTACAAAAATATCCCTCAGAAACATGGGTCTGCGAAGGAAGGAAGGAAGGAAGGAAGGAAGCAAAAGGGAAGTGGGGAAGAGTGGTGGAAGGAAGGAAGGAAGGAAGGAAGGAAGGAAGGAAGGAAGGAAGGAAAAGGGAAGTGGGGAATGGAGGGGGAATGAAGGAAGGAAAAGGGAAGTAGGGAAGGATGGGTAGAAGGTAGGGGAAAGGAAGGAAGGAAGGAAAGAAAAGGGAAGTAGGAAAGGGAGGGGGAAGGGAGGGGGAAGGGGATAAAAGAAGGAAGGAAGGAAGGAAGGAAGGAAGGAAGGAAAAGGGAAGTAGGAAAGGGTGGGGGAAGGGAGGGGGAAGGGGATAAAGGAAGGAAGGAAGGAAGGAAGGAAAAGGGAAGTAGGAAAGGGTGGGGGAAGGGAGGGGGAAGGGGATAAAAGAAGGAAGGAAGGAAGGAAGGAAGGAAAAGGGAAGTAGGAAAGGGTGGGGGAAGGGAGGGGGAAGGGGATAAAGGAAGGAAGGAAGGAAGGAAGGAAGGAAGGAAAAGGGAAGTAGGAAAGGGTGGGGGAAGGGAGGGGGAAGGGGATAAAAGAAGGAAGGAAGGAAGGAAGGAAGGAAGGAAGGAAGGAAGGAAGGAAGGAAAAGGGAAGTAGGAAAGGGTGGGGGAAGGGAGGGGGAAGGGGATAAAGGAAGGAAGAAAGGAAGGAAGGAAGGAAGGAAGGAAAAGGGAAGTAGGAAAGGGTGGGGGAAGGGAGGGGGAAGGGGATAAAAGAAGGAAGGAAGGAAGGAAGGAAGGAAGGAAGGAAAAGGGAAGTAGGAAAGGGTGGGGGAAGGGAGGGGGAAGGGGATAAAGGAAGGAAGGAAGGAAGGAAGGAAGGAAGGAAAAGGGAAGTAGGAAAGGGTGGGGGAAGGGAGGGGGAAGGGGATAAAGGAAGGAAGGAAGGAAGGAAGGAAGGAAAAGGGAAGTAGGAAAGGGTGGGGGAAGGGAGGGGGAAGGGGATAAAAGAAGGAAGGAAGGAAGGAAGGAAGGAAGGAAGGAAGGAAGGAAAAGGGAAGTAGGAAAGGGTGGGGGAAGGGAGGGGGAAGGGGAGGAAGGAAGGAAGGAAGGAAGGAAGGAAGGAAGGAAGGAAGGAAGGAAAAGGGAAGTGGGGAAGGATGGGTGGAAGAGAGGGGGAAGGGAGAGGAGGAGAAGGGGGAAAAAGAAAGGAGGAAGAAAAGAAAGAAAGAAAGAAAGAAAGAAAGAAAGAAAGAAAGAAAGAAAGAAAGAAAGAAAGAAAGAAAGAAAGAAAGAAAGAAAGAAAGAAAGAGAAAGGGCAGTCAGACTCTAAATATTTACAGCCAACACCTTCAACCCCTTTGCTGCCACCCTCCCTTCTTTTTCAACGTTTGTTGTTGTGGTGCTTGCTGCCCTTTTTAACATCATTGTGACAAAACAGCTCCACACAGCCTCACAACGCTCTTGACGCCATTTCTGCATTTCAGGCACCTTGTCGTGATTGTGACTTTCTCCCAGAACGCCAACAAAGAGGGGTGCCTCTCCACCCACCCCACCACCCACCAACCAAGATGGCCTGGACTTCCCCCCATGGCAAATATGACCCGTGTGACCCCAGGATCTTCCGTGTTGACCCACAACAGCCCAGCCAAGCCGAAGCGGGCGTGGCGTATCCTCATACAACACGGATAAAGGAAACACACACACAGGAGCAGGAAGCGGGCAGGCATCTTGCAAACAACAGGGCTGGGGTTTCGTTCCCCGGGTGACCCCAAGCCCTGAATCTGGCATTGTGGGAAAAGGGATCCCAAGAGATCAACCAGGAAGCCTGCATTGCTGGGTAATCTGTTTCCCCCTCCCAGCAGCAGCAAAACGATTGTGTTAATTGTCTTATGGGAAGTCTGCCCCAGCCTCTCTGCAGGTCATAGGGGCGGCTACCAGGACTGGAACTCAGCTCCAGTCAACAAGGAATCACGCTGCTGCTAGTCCTCTTGATCTAACACCTGCATTTTGTGATTCATGCAGAGGTAATCCTTAGACTTCCGACTATAATGGACCGGGGAATTTCTATTTCCTGCACAATTTTAGGACCTTTTTTTGCCCTGATTAGGAAGTGAATCCCCTGCGGTTGTTAAGCGAATCACACGGTCATTAAACAAATCTGGCCATCTGGGAAGGTCACAAATGGGTGATCACATGATTGCCGGGATACTGCAAACATCACAAATACGTGACGGTTGCTGTGTTCACGTAACCATGGGGACGCCGCAACGGTCGTAAGTGAGAGGACCGGTCGCACGTCCCTTTTTAGCGCCGTTGTAAATTTGAACAGCTACTAAACTGGTCGTCAGCGCTACCGGGACCGTATAAATTCAAGGGTGGGTTTGCATGGATGAGCTCCACAAACAATACTCCAAAGATCTAACGATTTGGCTCTTACTGTGGCTCACCTGTGATGCCACATCGTGGTTTGCTGAAACATGGCTTGCAAATAAGCCATGATTTCCAAACGGTCATGAAGTTACACCCGAGGCATGAAGCCAACGATGGGCAAATCCGTCACGGCTGAAATGTGACTTGTTTCCCCATTCTGAGCTTATAGCCTGCTTGCGGCTTCCCAGCTTCCATTCCTCGCAGGTAGACTGCTGTTAAACATGGAGGCTCGATCTTTAGACAACCGAGTCAGCCCAATGCTAGCTGGCCTGGCCTTGGCTTGGATGTCTACAGCCAACCGTTCTTCCCAATTCTCTAGCAAGATTAAAGTTTTAGGCAAGATGGGCATCATAGAAATAAAATATGGAATAGAATAGAATAGAATAGAATAGAATAGAATAGAATAGAATAGAATAGAATAGAATAGAATAGAATAGAATAGAATAGAATAGAATAGAATAGAATAGAATAGAATAGAATAGAATTACAGGATAGAACAGAACAGTAGAATAAAAATTAGAATAGAATAGAATAGAATAGAATAGAATAGAATAGAATAGAATAGAATAGAATAGAATAGAATAGAATAGAATAAAAATTAGAATAGAATTAAAATAATTAAAATTAAAATTAAAATTAAAATTAAAATTAAAATTAAAATTAATTAAAATTAAAATTAGAATTAGAATTAGAATTAGAATTAGAATTAGAATTAGAATAGAATAGAATAGAATAGAATAGAATAGAATAGAATAGAATAGAATAGAATAGAATAGAATAGAATAGAATAACAGAGTTGGAAGGGACTTTGGAGGTCATCTAGTCCAACCCCCGGTCCATAAATGTATCATAAACAAATAAATCATATAAAGTTTTACCAAACACAGGTAGTCCTCGACCTATGATCACAAAGGAGGCCAAACTTTCTATTCCTAAGTGAGACAGTTGAGTTTTGCCCCATTTTACGACCTTTCTTGCCACAGACATTAAGTGAATCACCACAGCTGTTAAAGTTAGTAACACAGCTGTTAAGTGAATCTGGCTTCCCGCTTTGACTTTGCTTCTCAGAAGGTCGCAAAAGGGGATCATGGGACCCACCCACCCTACCCCAGGGACGCTGCAAGGATGTCATAAATGTGAGTCAGTTGCCAAGCGTCTGAATCAGATGAGATGGGGATGCTGCAATCGTTGTGTGAAAAACGATCCTCGGTCACTTTTTTTTAGTGTTGTCGTAACTTCGAATGGTCACTAAATGAACTGTTGTAAGATGAGGACTACCTCTAAAATGGTTTGGTTAGGTCCACTAGTGAAGCTAAATCCAGAATTTTGCTGATAGAAGTGACAGAGAACCTTACCTCTATGTGTGTGTGTGTGTGTGTGTGTGTGCGTGTGTGTGTGTGTCTGAAGGCTAACAATCAATCAATCAATCAGAATAGAGCTGGAAGGGACCTTGGAGGTCTTCTAGTCGAGCCCCCTACTCAAGCAGGACACTCTTAAAGCATCGCAGAATTTTGGAAGGGACCTTGGAGGTCTTCTAGACCAGCCTCCTGCTGAAGCAGGAGACCCTTTACCATTTCAGACAAACCTCCAGGGATCAACCCAACAGCTATTCGGTCAAGAGGTAGACTGCTCATGGCACAGGGGTCTTTGAAGCCCAAAACAGGGGCAGCAACCAGATACCCCCCCACACCAAAAAAAACACCACACCGGTTTAGACCCTTGACCTGAAGCAGAAAGAAAGTGACCAACTGGACCATTCAAGGCAGATCTTTCTGGATGCTCCAGAGGGCTTTCCTTCTCCCCCCCCTCCCAGATCCCCTTCCCCACGTTCCAAGAGGGGTGGTCAGCCTTCTTAAATCCCTTTTCCCCACCCCCACCCCCACGCCCGGGGCCACACCTGGAGTTCCAGCTGCCGCTCTGGCCACTTAAAGACAGGCAGCCGCCATGTGGCCTGGGGTTTTCTTGAGGGGGGGGGAACAGAGCAGTCAGGAGGGAAGGGAAGAGAAGGGGAGGGGAGGGCAGCCTTGACCAGGAAGGCACCGTGGACAGAGGCAGCTCCGGGAAAACGAGAGGGCGAGGGAGGGGCTGCCAAGGGATGTTGGAGGGTGTGGGGTGGGGGGCAGAGATGCTGGAGGGCAACCGGGAAAGGGTGAGGCTGGCCCCCTCCCGTCCTCCGCACCCCCCCCATTAAAGATGCGGGGGCTGCTGAACAAAAGGCCCTCTGCAGATGCCCCAGAACCCGCCTTCTCCGGCTGAGCGGGGAGGGGGGGAGGGAAGCGGCGCCTCCGCCTTAGGTGGGGGGGGGGTCGCCCAGCCTCGCCCTCCAGATGCCTCCCCCTCCAGATGCCTCCGCAGCCCCGCCTCGGCCCCGCCTCACGGTCTTGGGAGTGCGGAGGCCGGGGTCTTCCAACGCAGACCCCCCCTCCCCTCCCCTCCCCGACCCCGGACCCCCGACCCACCTGCTGGCCGCTGCTCAGCGCTCTGTCCAGCTCGGCGGGCCGGTCGTGCCAAACCAGCGCGTGCAACGGGTAGCGGCTCTCGGCGCCCTTCTTGCCACGGGGAGAGGCGGCCAGCATCCTCCCGGCACCGGGACGAAGGGCCGGCCGGGGCTGCAGCCGCATGGGCGCCGCGGGGCCGGGCCGGGCCGGGGGGGGGGGAGCCGAGCCACAGCCGCCGCCAGCCCCGGAGCTGCTCGCAAGCCGGCAGTGAAGAAGGAGGAGGAGGAGGAGGAAGAGGAAGAGGAAAGAGAGGGAGGAGGGAGGAGGAGGAGGAGGAGGAGGAAGGTGGAGGAGGCGCCCCCGCCGCGGTGCACGAAGTGTGTGTGTGGGGGGGGGGCGCGTGGACGGGTCGCCCCGTCTCCTTCCACGCGCGCCGCAGCCCCCGGAGCAGCGCAGGGGGCTCTCCCGCTTCAGCGGGGAACCATGGGACTTGGAGTCGCCGCAGGCACCACCCTCCCGCCCGTTCCCGCGAGAGGGAGCCTTCCCCCCCCTCCCCACGCCGGGCACCGCCCGCCCCGGCTTGCCGGCCGCGTGGGAAGGGGCTGTGGCAGGCGGGGCCGCCCGCGGGCGCCAGGTTGCAAAAGGCCCGCCCTGACCCACCTGTGTGGCTGCGTCTCTCTCTCTCTCTCTCTCTCCTTTCGGGGTGTGTGTGCGAGGTCTGCGGGGGTCCCCCTCTGTTCTCCTGGAGGGGGGCGAAGCGAAGAGGCCCGGAAGTGGAGCTGGAGCCATGGCAGTGCAGGGGGAGGGGGCGGCAGCATCTCTGGCCCGGATCCCCAAAGCCTCCCGGGAAAGGGGTACCACTCGCCTTGCACCCCCGCGCCCTTTGCAGGGAAGCCTCTGCAAGCTTCCACGCGGTTTGCGAGGTGCCCGCTGGGTCCAGCACAGCCGCCGCTGCCCCCCCCCCCCGTGGATACTGGCTGGGGTGGCATGGCAGACTTATGACTGCAGGGTGAGGTGAGCTGAGGTTTGGGGGGCATTGCCCCAAACCTGGGAAATTGCTTCAGGCCTGGCTGGAATTTCTGCGCTCGGCTAGCTGCTGGGGGGTCCTCGAAGAAGAAGAAGAAGAAGAAGACGAAAAGAGATTGTGGGGGGGTGGGGGTCACGGTGACCAGGAGTGACCGCTTGGAATTGCTACACCAGGAGGATGGGTATCACGCTGGCATTTTTCTGGGGGATATTCATCCCTGCAAGGAGGGTATTGGAGTGTTGTTGTTTTATTAGTTGCTCTTTTTACTTCATCACTGGAAGCTTTCAAGAAGAGATTGGACTGCCATCTGTCAGAGATGGAGTGTAGGGTCTCCTGCTTGGAATGGGGGGGTTGGACTATATGACCTACAAGGTCCCTTCCAACTGTTAGTCTAGTCTAGTCTAGTCTGAATTCTGTTCTGTTCTGTTCTAGTCTGAATTATATTCCATTCCATTCCATTCTTCTATTCTATTCTATTCTATTCTATTCTATTCTATTCTATTCTATATTCTATTCTATTTTATTCCTATTCTATTCTATTCTATTCTATTCTATTCTATTCTATTCTATTCTATATTCTATTCTATTTTATTCCTATTCTATTCTATTCTATTCTATTCTATTCTATTCTATTCTATTCTATTCTATTCTATTCTATTCTATATTCTATTCTATTTTATTCCTATTCTATTCTATTCTATTCTATTCTATTCTATTCTATTCTATATTCTATTCTATTTTATTCCTATTCTATTCTATTCTATTCTATTCTATTCTATTCTATTCTATTCTATTCTATATTCTATTCTATTTTATTCCTATTCTATTCTATTCTATTCTATTCTATTCTATTCTATTCTATTCTATTCCATTTAATTTCTATTCTATATTCTATTCTATTCTATTCTATTCTATTCTATTCTATTCTATTCTATTCTATTCTCTATTCTATTCTATTCTATTACTTATTTCTATATTCTATTCTATTATATATTCTATTCTATTTTCTTTTCTATTCTATTCTATTCTATTCTATTCTATTCTATTCTATTCTATTCTATTCTCTATTCTATTCTATTCTATTCTATGCTATTTTCTATTCTATGCTATTTTCTATTCTATTCTATTCTATTCTATTACTTATTTCTATATTCTATTCTATTATATATTCTATTCTATTTTCTTTTCTATTCTATTCTTTATTCTATTCTATTCTATTCTATTTTCTGTTCTATTCTATTATATATTCTATTCCTTATTTCTATATTCTATTTATTATATATTGTATATTTTCTTTTCTGTAATCTCCTATTCTATTCTATTCTACTCTGTTCTGTTCTATTCTATTCTATTCTAAATTCTATTCTATTCTATTCATTTCTAATTCTATTCTATCCTATTCTGTATTTCTATTCTATTCTATTCTATTCTATTCTATTCTATTCTATTCTATTCTATTCTATTCTATTCTATTCTATTCTATTCTATTCTATTCTATTCTATTCCTATGTCATCCTGGGGACAATTGTAGCATTTCTACTACTAAGAAAAATATGCATTGAAAACAGGGAAAAAAATTTTAAAGGGCACATAATTTTGTAAAGATAAGCAGGCCCAGGTAGTCCTCGGTTTACGACCGTTCATTTAGTGACTGTTCGAAGTGAGAAGAGCACTAAAAAAAGTACCGTGACACTTTCCGCGGCGTCCCCCTGGTCACGTGATCAGAATTCGGGCGCTTGGCCACTGACTCGTATTCACGAGGGTTGCAACATCTTGGGATCCCGTGTTCCCCATTCGCCACTTTCCCAGCTGGCTTCAAGAGGAGCAAAGTCAATGGGGGAAGCTAGATTTGCTTAGTGACTGCGTGATTCATTTAACAACCGAAGTGGCAAAAATGGTCACAAAACGGGGCACAACTCAACTGTCTTGCTTAGCGATGGAAATTTTGGGCTCCGTTTCTTGTCATAAGTCAGGGGCCACCCATACGTGTCTACTTCATTTCCGTTCTATCCTCAAGACACCTGTAGCATCTGTATTAGGATAAAGATGCATTGATGCGGTTGTCCCAAAGGAGCTTTTTCAGGAAGCAACCGGACTTCCTTGTTTTTCCTTTGAAGACATTTCGCTTCTCATCCCAGAAGCTTCTTCAGTTCTGACTGGATGGTGGGGAATGGGAGGATTTATACTCCTTGCAGAGAGCTGGTCATTTGCATCCTTTTAGAGAGTCGTTGAGGCTGCTTGGAGGTTTACCTTCTGTCCTCGGGGTCACCTGAGTGGTGCAAATGGGGGTGGAGCCTCCTTGGAACTGCGGAAAGGACTGTGTTGTAGTTACTAGAAGAGTCCGCTCCAAGAAGTTCCAAGTAGGCTCCACACCCATTTGCACTACTCAGGACAGAGACAAACCTCCAAACGGCCTCAGTGGTTCTCCAAAAGGAGGCAAAGTACCGGCTCTCTGCAAGGAGTATAAATCCTCCCATTCCCCACCAGCCAGTCAGAGCCGAAGAAGCTTCTTGGATGAGAAGTGAAATGTCTTCAAAGGAAAAACAAGAAAGCCCGGTTGCCTCCTGAAAAAGCAACTTTGGGAAAAGGATGGAAGAGGAAGAGGAGAAGGAAGATGGGAGGGAAAGAAGGAGAAGGACAAGAGAGAAAGAGAGAGACAGAGAAAGAAAGAAACAGAAAGAAGAGGGGGAAGAGGAAAGAAAAAGGAAGAGGAGGTGAAGGACAAGGGAAAGAGGAAGAAGAAGAAGGAAGAGGCCTTTTCAAATGGTCTCAAGGACTCTCTAAAAGGAGGCAAATGACCAGCTCTCTACAAGGAGTATAAATCCTCCCATTCCCCTCCATCCAGTCAGAGCTGAAGAAGCTTCTGGGATGAGAAGGGAAATGTCTTCAAAGAAAAACAAGAAGTCCAGTTGCCTCCTAAAAAAGCACTTTTGGGAAAAGGATGGAAGAGGAGAAGGAAGATGGGAAGGAAAGAAGGAGAAGGATAAGAGAGAAAAAGAAACAGAGAGAGAGAGAGAGACAGAGAGAAAGAAAAAGAAAGAAAGAAAGAAGAAAGAAAAAAAAGAAAGAGGAGGAGAAAAAAAGGAAGAGGAGGTGAAGGATAAGGGAAAGGGAAAGAAAGAGGAAGAAGAAGAAGAAGAAGGAAGAGACTTTTTCAAATGGCCTCAAGGACCCTCTAAAAGGATGCAAATGACCAGCTCTCTGCAAGGAGTATAAATCCTCCCGTTCCTCACCGTCCAGTCAGAGCTGAAGAAGCTTCTGGGATGAGAAGGGAAATGTCTTCAAAGAAAAACAAGAAAGTCCAGTTGCCTCCTAAAAAAGCTGCTTTGGGACAAGCACGACCTGGATGGCTGAGAACATCCATAGACAATTGACACAGTCGTTAAGCGAATCACATGTCGTTAAGCGAATCAGGCTTCCCCACTGACTTTGCTGGATGCCGACTGGGAAGGTCACAAGTGGCAATCCCTTGGTCCCTAGGGCCGTCATAAAGAGCATTTGAATTTGGATCCCATGACCCTGGGGATGCTGCAAGTGCGAGGATGGGTGATAACTTTTGTCCCCGACCCGTCGTAACTTTGGTCACTAAACGAAGGTGTTGTAAGCCGAGGACTACCTCTAATCAAGACGGGCCTTGTGCAAATACAGCCTGGTGTTGCTGAAGCTCGGAAATCTTCTCCCGGATGTGATCTCTAAATATAATTCTAGAAAAACAGATGTGGGCAGTGGTTATCTGTGCGTGCCACGTTTCACTTCCTTCTCGTGAGTGAGCTGGTTTGTGGGTTCCCGATGGCAGAAATGGAGAAAAAGTAACCAAACCTTCCATGTCGTAGCTTTTGGGTTGCAGCCTTCTGAAGCACTGTAGTTTAGTCAAACCTGGTTAGAACAGGTTAGAACAGCGAATAGCAGAAATGTAAGGGACCTTGGAGGTCATCTAGTCCAGGGCATTTATTTATTTATTTATTTATTTATTTATTTATTTATTTATTTATTTATTTATTTATTTATTTATATTTCTATACCGCCCTATTCCCGAAGGACTCAGGGCGGTTTACAGGGCAGCATAAAATACAATATAAAAGATAATATAAAATTAAAATAAATTAAATTAATTAAGCCCAACAATTAAAACAATATTTAAAACGCTAAAACCCCTTCAGTCCAGGCCTGATAGATCAAAACACCAGGTTTTCATGGTCCCGGCGAAATGAACGCAGATCAGGGGCGGTCCGGAGTTCCACAGGTAAATCATTCCAAAGGGCAGGCGCGCCCACAGAGAACGCTCTTCCCCTGGGAATAACCCGCCGGCATTCCTTAACCGGCGGCACCCTGAGAAGGCCCTCCCTGTGGGGGCACACAGGACGATGGGAAGATGATGCCGGCAGCAGGTGTTCCCTCAGATATCCCGGACCCAAGCCATTTAGGGCTTTATAGGTCACCACCAGCACCTTGAATCTCACCCGGAAGGCAACCGGAAGCCAATGCAGCTCGCGGAGTAGAGGTGTTACGTGGGAGTATCGGGAAACCCCCATCACAACTCGCGCAGCCGCATTCTGCACCAGTTGAAGCCTCCGAGTGGTCCTCGAGGGCAGCCCCATGTAGAGGGCATTGCAGTAGTCTAACCGGGAGGTCACGAGCACATGAGTGACTGTGCGTAGGGCATCTCGGTCCAGATAGGGTCGCAACTGGCGCACCAGGCGAACCTGGGCAAAAGCCCCCCTGGTCACGGCTCCTATCTGGTCTTGAAAATTGAGTCGTGAATCCAGGAGGACGCCCAAGTTGCGAGCCCTATCGACGGGGGGGTAACACCTCACCCCCCATCGTTAAAGATGGACAAAACTGGCTCTCCCGAGATGCCGGTATGCACAGCCACTCAATCTTGGCGGGATTGAGTCGGAGCCTGTTTCTTTTCAACCTTTTCACCCACTGTGCCACTTTTAGGATATGGCAACATCCGAGGACCACCAGTCGCTTAGCAAGGGGTCAAAAACTTGATGACCAAAAACAAAAGAAAAGAAAAAAATGATGAAGTACAGGTAGTCCTCGACTTACAACAGTTCGCTTAGTGACTATTCGAAGTTACAGTGGCACTGAAAAAAGTGCCCCCAAGCCACAGCCGAGCAAGTCGCCTGCCTGCCCGCCCAGCAGCGCTCTTCCTCCTGTCCGAGGTTTTCATGGTTGTGAGCATTTCTGTTGAGGATTGGCAGCGTGGGAGGTGTTTGCTTTTTATTCCCCCCCCCTCTGCTGGGTGGTTGCAGCAGGTTTTGGTCCCTTCACATGACCTTGGGACACTCTGACCGTCATAAATATGAATCGGTTGCCAAGCATCCGAATGTACATCACAAGACCCTGGAGATGCTGCAACACTCCAGCTGATCGGCGCTTCTTCTGGGCTCAGAAGTACCAGGATTAGTGCTGAGCTCCAGCTGGATCCTGGCGCTGATCCTGGTGCTTCCGCTGAGCCCCGACAGCCCTGCAGCTCCAGCTGTCTCTCGCTCAGCCTTGTGCGGTGCTGCCACCGGTTCAGCTCATTCCCCTCCCCCGCTACCACTTTCCTAGGATGGTCGCGTACCACCAGTGCCAGGTGCCAATGTACCATGGGTGGCACCCGTACCGCTGGTTGAAAAGCCCTGGACTAGTCCAACCCCCTGTTCAAAACAGGAGACCCTGCCTAGACCATTTCAGACAAGTGGCTGTCCAGTCTCTTCTTGAAAACCTCCAGTGATGGAGCACCCACAACTTCTGGTGGCAAGGAGTTCCATTGGTTAATTGTTCTGACTTCAGGATGTCTCTCCTTAATTCCAGGTTGCTTCTCTCCTTGGTTAGTTTCCATCCGTTGCTTCTTGTCCTGCCTTCTGGTGCTTTGGAACGTTCTTTGAACAAACCACGATTGAGCAGGGGGCTGGACTAGAAGACCTCCAAGGTCCCTTCCAACTGTTATTCTGTATTCTATTCTGTAAACTATGGTTTAATCGTCATGTGTGAATCCTGCCATTGGTTGGGTTCATCCAGTTTCTTAACTGCAGTTTGTAGACTCAACCCCAGGTGGCTTTACTGATCCGGCATGAGAAACTAGAAACAAGCAAACCGTCTCTTGGTTTGTTTAACCTAACATGGATGCATGAAGGCGTTTGGGAATGTGGCATGGGGGTTAGGATTTAAGTCAGTGCACAAAGGAAATGTTGCCTCATTCTGCATTGATCAGTGCAGTTGAATCTTTCTTTCTTTCTTTCTTTCTTTCTTTCTTTCTTTCTTTCTTTCTTTCTTTTCTTTTCTTTTCTTTTCTTTCCTTCCTTCCTTCCTTCCTTCCTTCCTTCCTTCCTTCCTTCTTTTTTCCTTTTCTTTCTTTTTCTTTCTTTCACTTTCTTTCCTCTTTTCTTTCTTTTACTTTCACTTTTTCTTTCGTCTTTCTTCAATTCTTTTTCTTCTTTCTCTTTCTTTCTCCTCTCTCCCCCTTTTCTCCCTTCCTCTTAATCTTCTTTCTTTTACATTTTCTTCCTTTCCTTTCTCTTTCCTTTCTCATTGCTTTGACTCTTTTTCTTTCTTTTTCTTTTTTTCACTTTTTCTTTTCTTTCTTTTTTTTCTTTCTGCATGAATTTTTGGCGGAGCACTCTCTGCAGAAAAGCTTAAATACTGTTTTTTTTACCTATAGAATGGCACAGAGTATCTTGTCCCAAGTGTGTTACGCTGCCTGTCTCTCCAGACCTTTGAACCTGACCTCTCCATTTATTCTTTTATTGCCTTTATCTCCTGATCTGTTATTTCTAGAAATGTATTTAGACTAGGAGACTACATCTGGGGAAGATGTCTGAGCTTCAGTGAGGCCATTCAGATGTTTCAGCTGTTTCCCCCAGGGTTGTCTGCAAAGCTAATCTAAAAAAGCCTCAAGATTGAAGCCCTGCGCCTTTTTACATGCAACAGACATAAAATAGGCTCTGGTGTTTTTTTTATTCGATGGTTACGGTCACCGTTTTGACTTTTTAAATCCATTGTCAACGCTGCTAAGATCGGATGTTTTTTTGCGTTGACAACAGATGGAAATGTAGCCATCTTTTTCCCCTTTCGCTTTTGGAGTTAGAGGATGCTGGGACGGTGGAGGGGGGGGAATGTGAATGAGAGTCCAGCTAGACACAACAACACTAAACGTAGCGTGAGAATCAAGGTTACTGAGCCCAGAGCTGATAAAAGAATTGGCGGGCTGGAGAGCTGGAGAGGAAGCCAGCGCTTCACGCTAATTGGGGAATGTGATTTATGACAGTTAATTGCAGGAGGGAATTGTGCTTTGATACTAGGTGTCCAGGGGAGGGGAATTCAGTTCTTGGCTTCGATTAGGTAAGTGCCGATATTCTGCTACTCTTCTCTTCTCTTCTCTTCTCTTCTCTTCTCTTCTCTTCTCTTCTCTTCTCTTCTCTTCTCTTCTCTTCCCTTCCCTTCCCTTCCCTTCCCTTCCCTTCCCTTCCCTTCCCTTCATATACTTCCATAAGACAAGAATAATTAAAATTTAAGACACTGCATACTGCCTACATTTACATCTGGGGCCAAGCCACGACCCACACCAAGCCACCAAGTAGCTAGCTAGGCAGCCCCCTAGATTGGACAAATGCCATTGCTGGCATTGAAATACCCTCCGTTGTTAGAGGCTTTGGAGGAATCAGTTAAGGCTGCTAAGACAGTAATCCAATTTAGAAGAATCCAACGGGTGTTAATCTCAAATTGACATTAATCATTCACTCAGACTTCGGAATAATGAGTTTCTGTGTTCTGTTTTCATGGATTAGGGAAGGATCATCTTCAAACAACATTTTGCAACCTTGATCTCTTTTAAGATGGGTGGACTTCCACCCATCTTAAAAGGGCCAAGGTTGAAACGCTATCTTAAAGAATGGGACATTAATTTCTTTTCGGCATCTAGTGAGGCCGGTAAGACAACAAAGGTCAATTTTGTGTGTATTTATTTACTTATGTGTGTTTATTTAATTTCTGTAGCCACCTTTCTAAGCAAAGGAGTCTGGGCAGCTCAAAATTCAAAGCATATATTACAATTAAAACTTTTAACAACCACATTAACGCAATAAGAACGGTAAAAAGCATTGGAATCAGTACCAACCCCCCCCACAAAACAACTTATTCTTTTATTCTCTCGTATTATCCACCTTGGATAATTGTACGAAACTGGAGACACGGGAACTGTAACTCATCCTGAGGTAAATTACAGCTTTAAAATGTGTGGACTTCAACTCCCAGAATTCCCCAGCCAGCCGCAGGGAATAATAATCCTTAATAAAAGTATTGGGGAAAAAATGTCAAGAATTGTGCACGGCAGATAGAAAAAAAAGGTCGCCAAAGGAGATCACGTGACCGCGGGACACCCCAACCGTCATAAATATGAGTCCGTTTCCAAAGTCTGAATTTTGATCACGTGACCGGGGGGGGATGCTGCAACAGTCGTTAAGTGTGAAAAATGGTCGTAAGTCACTTTTTCCAGTGTCATCGTAACTCTGAACAGTCACTAAATGAATTGTTTTAAGTCAAAGTCTCCCTGTATATATAAGAGAAGGACAAATCTGTGCTTGGTTTGTACTATTAAATTATTTCCATTAAATCTATAACCGATTGAGTTGGTTGACTTAATGTAATAACCAAGTCATCCGCAAACGCTTTCAATCTATAATCTTGATCTTTAATTTTAATTCCCTTTATTTTCTTTGATTCATGTATCTTGATCCACAATATTTCCAATGTTAAAACAAACAATAATGGCAACAGCGGACAACCTTTTCAATTTTACAAGCTTCTGTTAAACTACCATTGATTAATTCTTTTTAAAATTTTGCATTTTCATGTTCTTTTTTAGTTTTTATTGTTGTGAGCCACCCTGAGTCCTTAGGGGGAAGGGCGGCATATAAATATAATCAATCAATCAATCAATATGCAAGTTGTCAACACCTAAGTCAATAAAAATGACAGCCATTATTAAAAAGTACAAGGGGGGAAGGAAGAGGATTTACATAAACTTTAGGAGTTAGAAAAGAGAAAAGCAGAAATGGGGGGACATGATAGCAGCATTCCAATATTTGAGAGGCTGCCACAAAGAAGAGAGCGATCAACTTATTCTCCAAAACACCAGGACAAGAAACGACGGTGGGAAACTGATCCAAGAGAGAAGCAACCTGGAATTAAGGAAAAACTTCCTAACAGTGAGGACAATTAACCAGCGGAACAGCTTGCCACCAGAGATTGGACAGTTACTTGTCTGAAATGGGATAGGGCAGGGGTAGGTAACCTTGGCTCTTTGATGATTCGTGGACTTCAACTCCCAGAATTCCTGAGCCAGCATTGCTGAGGAGAAAGGGAGAGGTTTCCAAGCTGAGCCATGCTGGCTCAGGAATTCTGGGAGTTGAAGTCCACGAGTCATAAAAGAGCCGAGGTTGCCTACCCCTGGGATAGGGTCTCCTGCTTGAGCGTGGGGGTTGGACTAGAAGACCTCCAAGGTCCCTTCCTGCTCTGTTCTGATTGAATTTTAAGCAAGATAACTTTATCTTGGCTTTATTTATTTGCTTCTTTTAAAATTGAAGGTAAATTGCAGCATTAAAGTCATTTTTGGTTCTTCGCTGATTTTCTTTTTCATTCCAAGGAAATGTGAGAAGAAAAAAAAAAGAACATGTCATCCAAACCCAGAAAATTAGGTTGAGTAAACCAGGTTTAATTAACCACAGGTATGTGTGCTGCAAACCCAGGCAATGAAAGTAAGACAGATTCTGGCTTACCACAATTATATATATATATATATATATATATATATATATATATATATATATATATATATATATATATATATATATATATATATATATATATATATATATATATATATATATATATATATATATATATATATATATATATATATATATATATATATATATATATATATATATATATATATATATATATATATATATATATATATATATATATATATGTTTCAAATGTTAACTATTTAGATTACCTTGCTAGGCCCCAAACATGGGGCAAATCTTTATTTCCTGTTTTCAGCCTATCTTGAAGGCTATCAAACAGGCAGTAGTCACACCGGACAATTCATATATTTGTGTAAATTACTAACAAAGAATTAAAGGGAAACTGAGATGCATTTCTGACTCCTTAGTCGTCATCAGTCAGCTATACCATTCTGCCCAGGTTCGAATCTCAGAAGGGTATAGCTGACTGATGACGACTAAGGAGTCAGAAATGCATCTCAGTTTCCCTTTAATTCTTTGTTAGTAATTTACACACACACACACACACACACACACACACACACACACTATATATATATATATATATATATATATATATATATATATATATATAATATATATATCTTTCTCTCTTTTTATTAGCTAGGAGGCAAGGCAAATGTGTGTTAAGTATTTGTCAAGGCTTTTTGAATGTACCTTGCTAATTAACTCTTTCATTCCTGCTTTGGCCTGTCTCAAGGCTTATCCACAGGATATAGTCAACTATGACAGCTCATTATTTGTGCAAATTATTCAAATTGCTAATAAAGAATTTTGGGAGGCTGAGATGATCATTTCGAACTCTTTATGTTCTCATCAGTCAGTCATAACCTTTATCTGCTATATATATATATAGCAAAATTAAACAGTGACCTGAAATGACACTAGCATTTTCCATCTCTTTGGGTGTTAATAATGCAGCCACACATCTGTTTGAAGTCTCCAGAAATAAATGAATGAGCTATTTTGCTTTAATTTAAACAACAGCACAGCAGCGATTCCAATCACCAAGGGGGAAAAAAGGAGGGAGGGGGTTGAAAACTCCAGTCCACCTCCTTCCCCCCCCCCACAAGTGGGAACCCTGTTGAGGCTCTGTTGGGGAACGTCACCCCATCAAAGGGACACCCCACCCCCCCAGAGATCAGTTTCACGAGATCCAGACCGGTTCAGCACCATTGGCCAAGCTCCTCCTATCTAGGGAAATAACTGTTCCCTGGTGCAGAGGTGGAGTGGGCAATTCGGAATGGCGAGCTAGCTGTTTATTTTTATTTTTACTTCCTAGTTCTAAACTGCCCATCTCCCTCAAAACCTCTCCCAGTTGCTTTTCAATGGGAGAAGACACTCCCAGGAAGAGATGAAACCTATAGATAGATAGATAGATAGATAGATAGATAGATAGATAGATAGATAGATAGATAGATAGATAGATAGATAGATAGATAGATAGTTAGACAGACAGACAGACAGACAGACAGACATGGATAGATATGGATGGATGGATAAAAATAGATGATAGATAGACAGACAGACAGACAGACATGGATAGATATGGATGGATGGATTAGATAGATAGATAGATAGATAGATAGATAGATAGATAGATAGATAGATAGATAGATAGATAGATAGATAGATAGATAGACAGACAGACAGACAGACATGGCTAGACATGGCTAGATATGGCTAGATATGGATGGATGGATAAAAATAGATGATAGATAGACATGGATGGATGGATAAAAATAGATAGACAGACAGACATGGATAGATATGGATGGATGGATAAAAATAGATGATAAACAGATAGATAGATAGATAGACAGAGAGACATGGATAGATATGGATGGATGGATAAAAATAGATGATAGATAGATAGATAGATAGATAGATAGATAGATAGATAGACAGACAGACAGACAGACATGGATAGATATGGATGGATGGATAAAAATAGATGATAGATAGACAAACAGACATGGATGGATGGATGGATAAAAATAGATGATAGATAGATAGATAGATAGATAGATAGATAGATAGATAGATAGATAGATAGATAGATAGATATGGATAGATATGGGTGGATGGATAGAGAGAAGATAGAATGAATAGAAAATTTAGAATAAGAATTAGAACGGAATGGGATGGAATGGAATGGAACAGAACAGAATGAATAGAATAGAATAGAAACTTTATTGCAAATAGGATGTTGTTGTTAGCTGTGAAGTCATGTCCGACCCATCGCGACCCCATGGACAACGTTCCTCCAGGCCTTCCTGTCCTCCACCATCTTCTGGAGTCCATTTAAGCTCACGCCTACTGCTTCAGTGACTCCATCCAGCCACCTCCTTCTCTGTCGTCCCCTTCTTCTCTTGCCCTCCACCTTTCCCAGCATGAGGCTCTTCTCCAGTGAGTCCTTCCTTCTCATTAGGTGGCCAAAGGATTTGAGTTTCCACTTCAGGATCTGGCCTTCTAAAGAACAGTCAGGGTAGAAGAATAGAATAGAATAGAATGGAATGGAATGGAATGGAATGGAATGGAATGGAATGGAATGGAATACAATACAATACAATACAATACAATACAATACAATGCAATGCAATACAATGCAATGCAATGCAATGCAATGCAATGCAATGCAATGCAATGCAATGCAATGCAATGCAATACAATACAATACAGAATAGAGTAGAATACAGAATGGAACAAAACAGAACAGAACAGAATAGAGAATAGAATAGAATAGAATAGAATAGAATAGAATAGAATAGAATAGAATAGAATAGAATAGAATAGAATAGAATAGAATAGAATAGAATAGAGAATACAGAATTAGAATACAATACAATACAATACAATACAATACAGAATAGAGTAGAATACAGAATGGAATGGAACGGAACAGAACAGAATAGAGTAGAATAGAGAATACAGAATACAGAATACAGAATACAGAATACAGAATAGAATAGAATAGAATTAAAATAGAATAGAATAGAATTAAAATAGAATAGAATAGAATAGAATAGAATAGAATAGAATAGAATAGAATAGAATAGAATAGAATAGAATATGGAATAGGAATAGAATTAGGAATAGGAATAGGAATAGAATGGAATGGAATAAGAATGGAATTCTTTTATTGGCCAAACGTGATTAGACACCCCAGGAATTTGTCTCCGGTGCATAAGCTGTCATTGTACATACGAGCAACAAGTGATCGATCAGGGTTATAATCATAAAATCCAATCAACATAAATCATAAGTTACAACATTCAGGGATAGTTCATAGGATACTAAATAAGCAATCAAAATAAATCATACTATGATACTAAATAAAACAATATTAATCGTAAGATACAAGTAACAAGGTGTGAATTTTGAAGGACCATGATATTATGCTTGGCATGCGGAAACTTGGTTTTGGATCCCAGTGGCATAAATAGGAGGAGGAGGAGGAGGAGGAGGAGGAGGAGGAGGAGAAGGAGAAGGAGAAGGAGAAGGAGAAGAAGAAGAAGAAGAAGAAGAAGAAGAAGAAGAAGAAGAAGAAGATATTAAGGAGAAACTTCCTGACAGGGAGGACAATTAACCAGTGGAACAGCCTGCCACCAGAAATCGTGGGCACTCCATCCTCCATCATTGGAGATTTTTTAAAAGAGGCTAGACAGTCACTTGTCTGGGATGGCATAGGCTCTCCTGCTCAAGCAGGGGGCTGGACTAGAAGACCTCCAAGGTCCCTTCCAGCTCTGTTCTATTCAAATAGGATGAATATTTTCAATTACAGGTCCTCAACTTTGGACCACAGCGGGGACCAGAATTTTCATTGCCAAGCAAGGCGATTGCTAAGTAAGTCACGCCTGATTTTACAGCTTTTATTTGCTACGGTTGTTAAGTGAATCACTGCAGTCGCTAAATAAATCACATGGTCGTTAAGCGAATCCAGCTCACCTCCCCCCACTGACTTTGTTTGTCTGAAGCAGGCTGGGAAGGTTACAAACGGTGACCCCGTGACTCCAGGAGAGTGCGATTGTTGTAAATGTGAGGCTGTTGCCAAGGGTCTGAATTTTGATCATGTGGCCACATGGGGATGCTGCAACGGCCGTAAGTGTGAGGACCAGCTATGAGTGACTTTTTCCAGGGTTGCTGTCACTTCAAATGGCCGCTAAACGAATTGTCATAGTTTGAGGACTAGCTGTTTCTGCCTGCTCTCATAATCCAAGAAAATGACCACGGGTCTTAAAGGGCAAGAAAAGTGTAGAAAATTTAATTTGTGTATTTATTTATTTTTCATTTAGCCTGTGGTGTCTACAGAGGTGCTGCAATGTGTAGCAGATTAAAAAAAAGTGAGAATTAAAAAAGGGCCAATTAAAAGAAGGCGAAGGGTTAAGCTAATTGGAGAAGTGACTTTGTGAGAATTTTAAAAACCCAGTGTCGATTTTTCTTGCTGCAGAGCAGAACAGCGAAAGAAACCACTCATTTTTAGATTTTAATTATTATTTTTTTTGCAGAGGATATCAGGCCGAAGGATCTGCCTGAGAGCGTTCAGTGAGGAAGCCCAAGAAAGAGGAAACATTTTTGCCTTTTCTGATATTTTTTTAAAAAAACAAATCACATTGCAGACAATACTTAAGTTTGATTTCTTGAAAACCTCTGACTATTAGAATTGCTTTAGTTCAGTGTTTCCAAACTTTGCCAACCTGAGGATGGGTGGACTTCAACTCCCAGAATTCCCCACCCAGCATGGTCATTGCAAAGGATACTGGGAGTTGAAGTCCATTCATAAAGAATAGTCAAGGCTGGTGTTTCTCAACCTTGGTAACTCTTAAGATGGGTGGACTTCAACTCCCAGAATTCCCCACCCAGCATGGTGATTGCAAAGGATACTGGGAGTTGAAGTCCATTCATAAAGAATAGTCAAGGCTGGTGTTTCTCAACCTTGGTAACTCTTAAGATGGGTGGACTTCAACTCCCAGAATTCCCCACCCAGCATGGTGATTGCAAAGGATACTGGGAGTTGAAGTCCATTCATAAAGAATAGTCAAGGCTGGTGTTTCTCAACCTTGGTAACTCTTAAGATGGGTGGACTTCAACTCCCAGAATTCCCCACCCAGCATGGTGATTGCAAAGGATACTGGGAGTTGAAGTCCATTCATAAAGAATAGTCAAGGCTGGTGTTTCTCAACCTTGGTAACTCTTAAGATGGGTGGACTTCAACTCCCAGAATTCCCCACCCAGCATGGTGATTGCAAAGGATACTGGGAGTTGAAGTCCATTCATAAAGAATAGTCAAGGCTGGTGTTTCTCAACCTTGGTAACTCTTAAGATGGGTGGACTTCAACTCCCAGAATTCCCCACCCAGCATGGTGATTGCAAAGGATACTGGGAGTTGAAGTCCATTCATAAAGAATAGTCAAGGCTGGTGTTTCTCAACCTTGGTAACTCTTAAGATGGGTGGACTTCAACTCCCAGAATTCCCCAGCCAGCATGGTTGAAGTTGCAGTCCACAAATCTTAAAAAGTATGACTGACTAGGGAATTCTGGGAACTGTAGTCCACCCATCTTAGAGTTGCTAAAGTTGAAAAACACTGGTTTAGACTATAAAATGCTTGAAGCCAAGAGACCTTTCCCTTACAGCAGGGGTGTCAAACTGCCGGCCCACGGGCTGGTTCCATCATACGAAGGACGCACCCACCCCAGCTCCGGCAATGCAAAAAAAGTCACAATATGTCGCAGTATATGACGCAGCGAGTTTGACACCCGTGCCTTATAGCTTTTGTTCTGCAAACCTCCACATTTGCCAAGGACACCGTGAGAATGGGAAACCACCTTGGTATTGTTTAAAGTTTCCATTAGAGAAGGACGAGGGGGACATGATAGCAGTCTTCCAATCTCTCAGGGGCTGCCCCAAAGAAGAGGCAGTCAAGCTCTTCTCCAAAGCACCAGAAGCCTGGACAAGAAGCAAGGGATAGACACAAAGGAGAGAAGCAACCTAGCAGAAGCTTCCTGACAGCTAGAACAATTAACCAGTGGAACAACCTGCCTCCAGAAGCTCTGAATGCTCCAACACCGGAAGTTTTTAAGAAGAGACCGGACAGCCATTTGTCAGAAGTGGTCTAGGGTTTCCTGCCTGAGCAGGGGCTTGGACTAGATGACCTCCAAGGTCCCTTCCAATTGTTGTTGTTGTTGTTATTAATGATCATGGCACAGTCAGCCAGATGTTCAGACTGAATTTGGCATTTTTGTCTACCTATCGTGTCCTTCCCAAGGACCTGGGATAGGCAGATGTGGATGTTTGATGATATCACAGATCACGTCGCAGG
>NC_138202.1:360654338-360676722 GCF_964194415.1 Vipera berus
TGGTGGACTTCAACTCCCAGAATTCCTGAGCCAGCATGGGGGAACTATGGCCCCTTCATGACTGGTGGACTTCAACTCCCAGAATTCCTGAGCCAGCATGGGGGAACTGTGACCCCTTCATGACTGGTGGACTTCAACTTCCAGAATTCCTGGCTCAGCATGGAAACCTCTCCCTTTCCCCTCAGAATGGCTGACTCAGGAATTCTGGGAGTTGAAGTCCACGAGTCATAAAAGAGCCAAGGTTGCCTACCCCTGGTTTAGTGACTGTTCGAAGTTACAACAGCACTGAAAAAAAGTGACTCCTGACCGTTTTTCACACTTACGACCGTTGCAGTACTTCCTGCGGTCACATGATCAAAATTACCAGCTTGGCAACTGACTCGTATTAATGACGGTCGCAGCGTCCCGGGGTCACGCGATCCCCTTTTGCGACCTCCCAACAAGAAAGTCAATGGGGGAAGATGGGTTTGCTTAACGACCAGGTTGCTAATTGATGCAGTGATTCACTTAACAACTGTGGCCTGTAAAATGGGGCAAAACCCACTTAGCAAAGGTTTTGCTTCGCAGTGGACCTTTTGGGTCCAACAGCGGTCGTACGTCGAGGACTACCTGTGCATTCAGCGCTGGGAAAAAGGGGAATAATATTATGTAAGTAATGTGAATGATATACCTTGTAGGTGTTGATGTGAATGAACAAGCTTGCTGGGTGGTCTGTAAGGGGAGAAGCGAAGTGGGGCATCTTGAGGGCCGCGTGATTTCAAAAAAGGATCATGAGATCCAGTGTATCTAATAAGGGTCCAAATGGAGGGTTGAATCTGAGCATGTCTGGGTTTCAGCCTTGTCTTAAGCCGTAACGAGGGGGTTTAGATCTGGGTTAGGGTGAACCTTTATTTAGCACTTTATAAGCCACAGTTGATGATGCAATGGATAAAAAAGTGACGGTGTGTGTGTGGGTGTGTGTTGTGTTCATATGTTACAGAAAGCCATCCTGGGGTCTGTGTCTGCTTTTGGCTACTGCAACTCAGTCTGTGGTGGTTATTAAACAACAGAAGAGAATATTTGTGGCTCAGGGCTGACCTGTGGGCTCCTGGGTGCTCTCTGAGCTGGGTGGGTTTCTTCCAGATGTTTTGTGGCCCAACTAGGCAACATCATCAGTGCTGAAAGGGATTGTGGTTTGTGGAAAAGGAGCAAGGATGGGAGGAGGAGGAGGAGGAGGAGGACTGTGGGGTCCTTAATGCTGTCTGAGCTTGTTTGTTTTCTTGCAGACGTTTCATGACCCAACTTGGTAGCATCATCAGTGCTAGAAGAGAGGGGAGTTTGTGGAGAGAAGGAGGAGGAGGAGGAGGAGGAGGAGGAGGAGGAGGAGGAAAGTGACTGTGGGGTCCCTGGTGCCCTCTAAGCTTGGCTGTTTTCTTGCAGGCGTTTCATGACCCAACTAGCTAACATGATCCGTGCTTCTTAACCAAACTCTTCGATGGAGGGTTGATAAACAGATCCTAGTTACTTCTTCCAAAAGCCAGACTTAAAAATCTGCCATCTTGGAAACCAGGCCTCTCGAGTAGACTCTCCCCACTCTGAGCAGCACAATGGGCAGCATATAAATTTAATAAATAAAGAACAAGGTGAATAAGTAAATACTCCGGCAGTGTGGATTTTGAAGGCCCTCGGGGTTTCTGCACTGCTCCATTTGCCTTGGAGGACAAAGCATCCCTCCTTCTCCCAGACCCCCTCCCCATGGTTAATAATAATAAATCATTAATAATAATAACAACAACAACAAGATGATGATGATGATTAAGAAGAAGTTGGAAGGGACCTTGGAGGTCATCTAGTCCAACCCCCTGCTCAGGCAGGAAACCCTATAGCAGAAAAAACAGGAATCCTCACAATTGTGCTGGCTAGGAATTCTGGGGGTTGTAGTCCAATATCTTCAGAAGACACCCAGATGGTTCCTTCATTGAAACTGGGGGGGGGGGGCTGAAAAGACAGGCAGAGTGGGGTGGTAGCCCAGGGAAAATATTCCCCCACACAACCAGTGTTGGTGCAAGAGTTGTGCAAGATTCAGTTTTGCTGTCCTGAAGAGGACAAAGCGGCATCAATCTATTGAGGAAAGCAGATAGTTGCCCCTTCCTCAATTTATTCCTCCTTTGCCAGAATCTGCTGTTAGGGCCTGGGCAGGTCTGGTGGGCACCAGGTTGGAGAAGCAGGCCTAGGGAACCCCAACAGAGCACCCCTCTAGGGTAGTATTGTGGTTTATAAGGATGGAGGGGGTCAGATTTACTTCGTTCATGTGGTCTATACCGGTGTGTCTCAACTTTGGCAACTCGAAAGGTGTATGGACTTCGACTCCCAGAATTCCCCAGCAAGCAGAGTCGTTGCATAGGATTCTGGGAGTTGAAGTCCATGCCTGAAGAATGGTGTAGGCTGGTGTTTTTCAACCTCAGCAACTCTTAAGATGTGTGGACTTCAACTCCCAGAATTCCCCAGCCAGCATGGTGATTGCAAAGGATACTGGGAGTTGAAGTCCACGCATAAAGAACAGTCAAGGCTGGTCTTTCTCAACCTTGGTAACTCTAAGATGGGTGGGCTTCAACTCTCAGAATTCCCCAGCCAGCATGGTTGAAGTTGCAGTCCACAAATCTTAAAAAGTATGACTGACTAGGGAATTCTGGGAACTGTAGTCCACCCATCCTAAAAGTTCTGTGAAGTTGAAAAACACTGGCTTAGACTATAAAACGCTTGAAGCCAAGAGACCTTTCCCTTACAGCTTTTGTTGTTGTTGTTGTTAGCTGCGAAGTCGTGTCTGACCCATCGCGCCCCCATGGACAACGTTCTTCCAGGCCTTCCTGTCCTCTACCATCTTCCGGAGTCCATTTAGGCTCACGCCTCCTGCTTCAGTGACTCCATCCAGCCACCTCATTCTCCGTCGTCCCCTTCTTCTCTTGCCCTCAACCTTTCCCAGCATGAGGCTCTTCTCCAGTGAGTCCTTCCTTCTCATTAGGTGGCCAAAGTATTTGAGTTTCAGCTTCAGGATCTGGCCTTCTAAAGAGCAGTCAGGGTTGATCTCCTCTAGGACCGACCGGTTTGATCGCCTTGCAGTCCAAGGGACTCGCAGGAGTCTTCTCCAGCACCAGAGTTCAAAGGCCTCAATTCTTTGGCGCTCAGCCTTTCTTATGGTCCAGCTTTCACTGCCATACATTGCAACTGGGAAGACCATAGCCTTGACTATACGCACTTTTGTTGACAGGGTGATGTCTCTGCTTTTTAGTGTGCTGTCTAGATTTGCCATGGCTTTCCTCCCCAGGAGCAAGCGTCTTTTAATTTCTTGACTACAGTCCCCGTCTGCAGTGATCTTGGAGCCCAGGAAAATAAAATCTGTCACTACCTCCATTTCTTCCCCATCTATTTGCCAGGAATTGAGAGGGCCGGATGCCATGATCTTGGTTTTCTTAATGTTAAGTTTCAACCCAACTTTTGCACTCTCCTTCTTCACCCGCAATAAGAGGCTCTTTATTTCTTCTTCGCTTTCTGCCATTAGCTTTTGTTTTACAAACCTCCAAATATGCCAAGGGCACCAGGAGAATTGCAAATCACCTTGATATTGTTTAAAGTTTCCATTATCTGGCCTCCTCCTCCTCTTCCTCCCGGCTAAACTTCGGCAGTTGTAATAACTGAAGAGGGGAAAAAAATTACATTTGCACAGATAATCTGCTTTTCACTCCCTTTCATAGCAAACTCGCTTATGTCATGGAGTGTTTTTTTTTTAGTATTGTGGGGGAGTGCCAAACCTGCAGAAAAAGGACAAAACCTGGAAGTTGATTTAACTGCTCATTCTCTGCCCGTGGTGATTTAAATGTCTTTCTCAGGCTGCATGACACACAAACTTGCACAAACACACTGGCAGGCCCACCTTATTTAATGTACTCATCTGAAGAGCTGCAGAGTGTTGGATCGTGAGAACTGAAAACACGGGGTGGCTTTTTCAGGATTATTTTTTTTTAAAATTGAGCTGTTTAATGAAACCCCTGGAAAAAAAACAACACACCGTATTCTCTCCATAACCTTGGCAGCCACGGATGCTATGTTTTTTTTCCAGGAAAGGCTGGGTAACCAGCTAATAAACGCTGAAAGCAGGAAACCCAACTTGTGTGGTAGGAGAGATATTGCTGAGGTCAACAAATCCCTTGTTAGCAGCTTCTGATAAATTTAAGAATCCTGCTGGGAGGCCTTGGGATTTTAAGCTGTTTGGGATTTCGACAAGGGACACGTGGTACTCCAGGTTGTTGTTTCTTGATTGCATCAATCACACTGATAAAGTCTTGAACTTTTTTTTTTCAAATGAAGGCCTGGTTTCGTTTTAATTTGAAGGCAAAATTTCAAAGCAGAGTTTCTCAACTGGCAGCCGAAAGATAGGTGGACTTCCACTCCCAGAATTCCCCCGCCAGCATGCTTTAAGAGGGGTGGACTTCCACTCCCAGAATTCCCCCGCCAGCATGCTTTAAGAGGGGTGGACTTCCACTCCCAGAATTCCCCAGCCAGCCTGCTTTAAGAGGGGTGGACTTCAACTCCCAGAATTCCCTAGCCAGAATGCTTTAAGATGGACGGACTTCATTTCCCAGAATTCCCCAGCCAGCCTATTTTAAGAGGGGCGGACTTCAACTCCCAGAATTCCCCAGCCAGCCTGCTTTAAGAGGGGCGGACTTCCACTCCCAGAATCCCCCAGCCAGCATGTTTTAAGAGGGTGGACTTCAATTTCAGAATTCCTCAGCTTTAAGATGGATGGATGGATAATAGGAATAGAGAGAGAGAGGGAGATATAGATAGATAGATAGATAGATAGATAGATAGATAGATAGATAGATAGATAGATAGATAGATAGATAGATAGATGACCACCATGAAGCCGAGTGGCAAAGACCCCCCACAATGCAGCCCCCCCCCCAAAGGGTATTAAAGCCTTTCCACAGAGCGCTGCCTTGTATGCCAGGCCATAAATATAAACCTCCATTCTGTGGAGGGGAGAACAGACCCGCTTTGCATCTGGGCTTATTTCCCCAGATCTGAGTGAAAAACAGGAGGGGGGAGGTAGCCTGGCTTGCTCGGAAAGCCCCCCCAAAGCAGCTGCTGCTGACTGCCCTGCTCTCTGCACATGTTCAGGTTGTCTGTTGCGTCGTCTTCCTTTCACCCCTCGCAAGCTGCAGGTAGAACCGTTCGTTTAGTGATCAAAGTTACAACGGCGATTCAAAAGCTTGGCAACTGACGTGTACTTGTGACGGTTGCAGCGTCCCAGGCTCACGGGATCCCCTTTTGCGACCTTCCACCCAGCAAAGTCAACGGGGGAAGCTGGGTTCACTTAACGACCGGGTTGCTAACTTAGCGGCAGGGATTCACTTAACGATGGCAAGAACGGTCGTAAAATAGGACAGAACTCACTTAACGGCATCCCCCGGGTCACATGATTAAAATTTAGGCTCTTGGCCATTGACTTATATTTGTCACCATCGCAGTGTCCCGGGCTCACCTTTTATGAGCCAAGCAAAGTCCATAGTTTGGGGTGGGGTGGGGGGTGAGGCCAGATTCAATTAGCGACCGGGTGATTAACATAATGTCTAGATTTTGATCCCGGGACCGTGGGGATGCTGCAACTGTCGTATGTCTGAAAAACGGTCACTGGACAAGTGTCTGGCTTAGCCAGGGAAATTTGATGAATGGGTTGGGGGTTGCTGATGTTTGGGGCCTCGCTGGCGGGACCCTCGGTTGCTGAGGGGGGGTCCTGGGTCTGGGGGTGGGATGGGGGAGAAGATGAGGAGGGGGTCTCTCTTCCGTCTCAGGATTGGCACCCACGGGAAGCGCCCACTTTCCTTGCTGTCTGGTAGATGCCCGGCGTTTCCTGGCACGGTGCCCCGTCGTGCCGCACCATGGAGTGCGCAAAGCGCCTGGCATCTGCTGAGGAGTTGTGGCTGTCATCAGTGTGGAGACGCCCACGCGCCTGGCTGAGAAGAAATATCCTGACAAGGAGAACAATTCACCAGGGGAACAACCTGCCTCCAGAAGCTGTCAATTGCTCCGACACGGGAGGTTTTTAAGAAGAGACTGGACAACCCATTGGTCTGAAATGGTATAGAGTTTCCTGCCCGAGGAGGGGGTTGGACTAGATGACCTCCCAGGTCCCTTCCAACTCTGTCGTTCCGTTAATTCGTCAGTGGTACTCCTTGCCTCCAGAAGCTGTCAATTGCTCCGACACGGGAGGTTTTTAAGAAGAGACTGGACAGCCATTGGTCTGAAATGGTATAGAGTTTCCTGCCCGAGGAGGGGGTTGGACTAGATGACCTCCCAGGTCCCTTCCAACTCTGTCGTTCCGTTAATTCGTCAGTGGTACTCCTTGCCTCCAGAAGCTGTCAATTGCTCCGACACGGGAGGTTTTTAAGAAGAGACTGGACAGCCATTGGTCTGAAATGGTGTAGGGTTTTCTGCCTGAGCAGGGGGTTGGACTAGATGACCCCAAAAGTCCCTTCCAACACTGTCATTCTGTTAATTCGTCAGTGGCACTCCTTGCCTCCAGAAGCTGTGAATTGCTCTGACACTGGAGGTTTTCAAGAAGAGACTGGACAACCCATTTGTCTGACATGGTATGGGGTCTTCTGCCTGAGCAGGGGGTCGGACTAGATGACCTCCAAGGTCCTTTCCAACTTTACTACTACTACTATTACATTGTTGTTGGTTAATGTTATTATTATTATTGGGGGGGGATTATTTGATTTGATGGCCACATATCGGTGTGTAGGAGGGTATATCCATAATTTATTTTATGTATAGTGTTTATGCAGTGCATATCTTAAGTGCTTCCGCTTTGCGAGCTGCAGGCAACGGAATCTCATTTTAATGAGTGCAAATTAGGGTACATTTATAGCAGGGGTAGGCAACCTTGGCTCTTTTATGACTCGTGGACTTCAACTCCCAGAATTCCTCAGTCAGCATGGCTGGCTCAGGAATTCTGGGAGTTGAAGTCCACCAGTAATAAAGGGGCCATATAGTTCCCCCATGCTGGTTCAGGAATTCTGGGAGTTGAAGTCCACCAGTCATGAAGGGGCCATAGTTTCCCATGCTGGCTGAGGAATTCTGGGAGTTGAAGTCCACCAGTCATGAAAAGAGCCAAGGTTGCCTACCCCTGATTTAATGTGACAATAAAGTTATGACTCTCTTCTACCTGAACTCCAGAATGGGGAAGGGTAACCGGATGTGCCAAGCCCCCTGGCCTGGGGGCAGGTTGAAAATACAGGAAGTCCTCAACTTAAAACAGTTCTCATTTAGTGACCACTTGAAATTAGAACAGCGCTGAAAAAAAGGGAGTTAGGACCATATGTCACACATACGACGGTTGCAGCATCCCCACAGTCCCGGGATCAAAATTCAGACATTAACTTATTTATTTTATTTTAATCCCATTTATAGTCACATCCGACTTTCCCCATGGACTTTGCTTGGCAGAAGGTCGTAAAAGGTGACCAGGGGACACTACGACCGTCATAAATGTGAGTTAGTGGCCAAGCGTCTGAATTTTGATCTTGTGACCAAAGGAATGCTGTTAAGTGAGTTCAGTCCCATTTGATGACCTTTTTTGTCGCAATTGTTAAGCAGTTGTTAACTTAGTCATACGGTTGTTAAGTGAATCCAGCTTCCCCACTGACTTTGCTTGTGGGAAGGTCGCAAATGGGGGATCATGTGACCCCTCCAAGACACTGCCATAAATACGAGTCAGTTGCCAACTGTTTAAATTTTTAATCACGTGATTGTAGGGGTGTTGCAACAGTCGTAAGTGTGAAAAACGGTCGTAAGTCCCTTTTTTTGTTGCTTTGTAATTTTGAATGGTCACTAAACAGACTGTTGTAAGTTGAGGACCAGGTGCTGGGGAAAAAAAGCCACAAGGGAAAAAAAAAAAGGATTGACCTCTTGGTTGTCTTCGGGAAGGCTAAAAATGGCATTTTACTCGGAATATTTTATTCTTTGCCAGTTTGCCTTTTGCCATTGCACAGAGTGGCTATGTGTAAAATATTAAGCGTTTCATACTTTGACGTCCCATTTTGGGCATTTTACAGATTTACTAGGCATTCCATAAAACGTCTAATTTCACACCTGGACGGCAAGGTATACATGTAACAAATCTAAAATTAACAGTGTATGTACAATCTCCAAACAAACTCCTATTGAAAAAGTTTTTAGCAGTTTGAACCAATGCCTTCTTGGCAATATTATAATATAATATAATTCATATAATAATTAATAATATAATATAATATAATATAATATAATATAATATAATATAATATAATATAATATAATAATATAAGGGATGCGGTGGCTCAGTGGGTTAGGACGCTGAGCTTGTCGATCAGAAGGTCGGCAGTTTGGCGGGTCGAATTCCGAGTGCCGCGTAACAGAGTGAGCGCCTGTTACTCGTCCCAGCTCCTGCCAGCCTAGCAGTTCGAAAGCACGCAAAAATGCAAGTAGAAAAATAGGGACCACTATGGTGGGAAGGTAACGGCGTTCCGTGCGCCTTTGGCGTCTAGTCATGCCGGCCACATGACCACGGAGACTTCCTCGGACAAGCGCTGGCTCTTCGGCTTTGAAACGGAGGTGAGCACCGGCCCCGAGAGTCGGAAACGACTAGCACGCATGTGCGGGGGAACCTTTACCTTTACCTTTAATAATATAATATAATAATATAATATAATAATATAATAATATAATATAATATAATAAATATGATATGATATGATATGATGTAATGTAATGTAATATAATATATTATAATATAATATGATATAATGTAATGTAATATAATGTAATGTAATGTAATATAATATAATATGATATGATATAATGTAATGTAATATAATGTAATGTAATGTAATATAATATAATATAATACAATACAATACAATACAATACAATACAATACAATACAATATAATATAATATAATATAATTTAATATAATAATATCCTGCCTGAGCAGGGAGTTTGAGTAGATGACCTCCAAGGTCCTTTCCATCATCATCATTGTTTAACATAACATAATATATTATTATTATAGTACCATTTTAGACAAATAGCTGTCTGTTCTCTTCTTAAAAACGTCCAGGGATGGACCCCCCACGGCTTATAGTGGCAAGCAGTTCCACTGACGGATTCTTCTAACTGTCAGGAAGTTTCTCCTTAGTTCTAGGTGGCTTCTCTCTTTGGCTGACCGTCTCTGGGCTCCTGGAAATCCCTGCCCATCACTCAAGGGTTAAAGCAACGTGTGGCTTTTCACTGGCTTTTGGGAAGGAAAAAAAGAGGATTTTTTTTCAGGAAGTCGGACGGTTGCTTTGTGCCCTTTGCATGTCCCCCCCCCGTCCCCCCCCAGCTTGGTAATTGTGGAAAAAGTTGTCTCAGGAGTCAAAACTGGGGCAGCTGCTTCAAACAGGCTTCCCCTTCAGTGGGGCACCTTCAGTGCGCATCCTGGAGGGGAAGTCACGTCAGTGCAGTGTGTATGTTTGTGTGTGTGTGTGGTATGTGTGTGTGTCACAAGAGTGATTGCTGGCTTGCACGGGGGGGGGGGGGTGTCATTCCCCAAGCGATGGCCTTCCTTGTTTCCCCATTTTTTCCTCTCTTTGTAAATTTTAAAGGCCAGTGGTTGGTTGTCCTGTGTTTAAAAAGGTGTATTTAAAAAGGTATTTATCTTTTTTTAAAAAAGGTATTTGTGTTTTTTAAAAGGCGCGTTTTTGTTTGTAAAAAAAAAAAGGTGTGTGTGCTTTTAAAAAGGGGGTTGGGCTTTGAAAAAGTCTCTTGTGTTCTGAAATGGCATTTGCATTTTTTAAAAGTACTGCTGTTTTAAAAGGCCTTTGCGTTTTGAAAAAGGCCTTTGCTTGAAAAAGTTTTTTTGTTGTTTAAAAGGCGTTTTTAAAAAAAGGGGTTTGCGTTCTTAAAGCATTTGTGTTTTTAAAAAGGTATTCGTGTTTTTTAAAAAACATTTGTGCTTTAGAAAAGCTTCTTGTGCAGGGCGGGTGTTGAGTGGACCACCCACCCACCCCCTTTTTTTTGCCAAGGTTGTTAAGTGAATCACTGCAGTCGTTAAGAGAATCAGGAAGTCATTAAGGAAATCTGTCTTCCCTTACTGAATCTGCTTTTCGGGGAAGGTCGTAAATAAATGACCATCATAAATGCATGCCAGTTGCCAAGTGCCCAAGTTTCTTTCAGTGCTGTTGTCACTTCAAATGGTCACTAAACAAATGGTTGTAAACTGAGGACTAGCTGCATGCCCTCTCCAAAAGAGGCAGGAATCTCACAGGTCCCTGGGTGTCCTATCTCCTGCCCTTTTGCATTTCTGCAAGGAATAGGACACCAGAGCTGAAATTCTCCTTTTCTCTTCGGCCTCTTCCTCAAGAGGACTAGCACCATGAGTTCTGTTTTGTTTTGTTTTTTCCAAAAGAGGAAGCTGCTGACTTCTCCCGCTGCAGCCAAATTTTAGACCATGCTAGACAAGCTCATTGTCCAAAATCTGCAGAGCAGAGCAAGAGAATGGCTGAACAGAGGCCTCTTCCCTCCTAGCTCTGGAAATTTGACTTAATTCCAGATTTCTAACAATTTCACCATTTTTTCATCTCTTCCTCACTTTGTGGATTCTGGCTGCAGCCACGGCTTTGGGGAACTTTTGCACATGGTTCTGGCCTTTCCCTAAAATGATATCGGGGTGTGTGTGTGTGTGTGTTTGTGTGTGCAAATGCGAGCAGTCCTCCCCTTCTAAACGTGCAGATTGTGGCAGTCATAATTCAAAACACGGCAGAAAAGGGATTCCAGATCTCTTCTGCAAAAACAGTTTAAATTCAGCCCGGAGAAGCCAAGAATGTTTGGGGTGGGGCGTGCTGGATCCCCGCACCCCTCTTTAATGCAGGCAGGCATGCCAAAGGAGCCAGGAAGTCTCTGGATCCAGATGGAACGGAGGTGGAATCCCTAAAAAAAATCCCAGGATTGGAAGGGATCCTTGAGGTCTTCTAGTCCAACCCCCTACCCAAGGCCAAAAGCGGGCCCAATTGGAGTGCAGGGAGGGTAAACGGGCCTTTTTGATTTCCTGCCCGCCTTTTTCTAGGCCAGACTTCCCATTTGCAGCCCCCACACGTGCTGGGCCTTCAGTCTTTTGCCCCCAGTTGGGAGTTGTGTGTGTATCTGTTTGTGTGCGTCACTTGTCTGAGATGGTCTAGGTCCTCCTGCTTGAGCAGGGGGCTGGACTAGAAGACCTCCAAGGCCCCTTCCAGCTCTATTCTATTCATTTGGGCCACAATGCCAAATCTTGGAGAAGAAGCAAAAGTGGGGGGTGGGGCTGTTGGTCCAAGGTGGTGTCCCCCCCCCCCCGACTTTCACCACAATTGATCTTTTTAGTAAAGTTCATTCTCTGGCTGAAGAGTCTGGGCTAAGAAGACCCCCCCCTCTTGCTTCTGCCCAGTGTCAACCAGGGGTGCCCCCCCATGCCCTGGAGGGCAGATGTGCCCCCCATCGTCCTAGCCAAGCACATCTGGAAGAAGGCTGCTGCAGAAGCCAATCTGGAAGGAAGATAGAAGCACATGGGCTGCCAAGGGGGTGTGTGTCCTGTCCCCCCCTCCCCACCAGCAGGGGCCTGTGCACCCCTAACCCTAATCGGGGTGCTCTGGGACTGGCCAAGAATGGAAATTGGGCATTTCCTAAGCCACTTTCTAGGGCCTCCTGTTTTGCTCCGTTTTAAGACCGTTCTTGCCACCGTTGTGAAGCGAATCCCTGCAGTTCTTAAGTGAGTCACACGGTTGTTAAGTGAATCCGCCTTCACTTTGACTTTGCTTCTCGGGAGGTGGCGCGAACGGGGATCACGTGACACACACACACCCAGAGACACTGCGACTGTCATAGTACAGGAAGTCCTTGACTTAGGACTACGATTGAGCCCAAAATTTCTGTCGCTAAGTGAGAAAGTTGTTAAGTGAGTTTTTGTCCCAATAATAATAATAATAATAATAATAACAACCAGTGTCGACCATCAGCGCCAGTCAATTTGAATGCTCAGTTGATTGTGGTTCCTGTCTAATGAATAAAAGATAATAATATAATAATAAGAAGAAGAAGAACAAGAATAACAACAACAACAAGAAAAGAGTAGGAGGGGACCTTGGAGGTCATCTAATCCAACCCCCTGCTCTATAGTATGGTACTATAGAAACCCTATAGTATCATTTCAGACAATCTCTTCTTAAAAACCTCCAGGCTTGGAGCATTCACAACGTCTGGAGGCAGGTGGTTCCACTGGTTAATTAATTTTACGACCTTTCTGATCACAGCTGTTAAGGGAAACACTTAGTGACTGTCCTCCTCCTCCTCCTCCTCCTCCTCCTCCTCCTCCTCCTCCTCCTCCTTCTTCTACTACTTCTCCTTCTTCTTCCTCCTCCTCCTCCTCCTCCTGTTGTTGTTATTATTATTATTAATATTGATATCGCACAGTCAGCCAGATGTTCAGACTGGATTTGGCATTTTTTGTCTACCTATCGAGTCCTTCCCAAGGACCCGGGATAGGCAGATGTGGATGTTTGACGGTATCACAGATCTCGTCGCAGGATGGAAGCAGTTCCTAGTAAGGCCGCCTTTTGCAATTGACTGATGGCGAATTTGTCAATGCCGATGATCTTGTTCAAGTGGTGCTCCAGTTGTTTTGGGGTTGCACCCAAGGCGCCTATTACTATTGGTGCCACCCTTGCTTGCCTTTGCCACAGTCTTTCTATTTCTATTTGTAGGTCTTTGTATTTTGTTATCTTCTCCGGTTCTTTCTCGTCTGTTCTGCTGTCTCCAGGCACTGCCACGTCCACTCTCCAGACTTTTTTGTCTTTCTTAATCGACAGTTGTCAAGTCCGGGGTGTTATGTTGTGCAGGTGCTTGTCTGTTTGAATTCTGAAGTCCCGGAGCAGTTTAACTTTATCATTTTCTATGACTTTCTCTGTTTTATGATCCCATCAGCTCTTGCTTGCAGGCAAATGATATTTCTTGCAGATCTTCCAATGCACTGTTGTTGCTACTTTGTCGTGCCGCTGCTTGTAGTCAGTCTGTGCGATCTTCTTGCAGCAGCTTTACCAGGAGGTCCACTGTTTCTGCAGCTTCTTTGCAGAGGCGGCACTTACAGTCTGTGGCTGTCTTCTCAATTTTGACTTTCTATGCATTTGTCCTTAAGGCTTGGTCTTGTGCAGCCAGAATTAGTCCCTCGATCTCTTTCTTCAACTTTCCTGCTCTTAGCCATTGCCAGGTCTTGTTATTATCTGCTTTCCCAGCTATTTTTATAAATGTACTGGCCATGGAGTGCTTTGTCTTCCCATGCCTCTATTCTGTTTTATTATTATTATTATTATTATTATTATTATTATTATTATTATTATTATTATTATTATTATTATTATTATTATTATTATTATATCATCATCATCTCAGCTTGCATTGAATGAGTTGACCAAAAATGTAAATATTGCAGAATATTCAGCCTCCTGCTACATAGCTAAGCTCCATTTCATGCTGAATAAACCAAATTATTCGTGTATCTTAAATAGTCAACTATCTTTAGATAGATTTTTACTCCAAAAGCATTTTATTAAAATAAATTTGATAAAAATCGCAAAAAAGTCCCCTTTTTTGTTTTTTTAAACCATCAATGACCGTCCACCCTGCTTTTCACACTTAACGACCGTTGCAGCATCCCCCGGGTCACATGATCAAAATTCAGGCGCTTGGCGACCGACTTGTATTCCTGGTGGTGGCAGGATCCTGAGGTCACGGGATCTCCTTTTGCGATCTTCTTGCAAGGAAGCTGGATTCTCTTAATGACTGTGTGACTCACTTAACAACTGCACTGATTCACTTAAAAAAATGTGTCAAGGAAGGTCATAAAATGGGGTAAAACGCACTACCACAAGTGTCTCGCTTAGCCACAGAAATTTTGGGCTCAATTCTGGTCGTGAAGTCGAGGACGTCTGGTATGAACCAGTTGCGAAGCGTCTAAATTTTGATCACATGACCCCGTGGACGCTGCAACGGTCGTAAGTGTGGCAAAATGGGCCATGAGTCACTTTTTTTTTTACTGCCCTTGTGACTTTGGTCAGTAAATGAACCTGTGAAGGAACTCTTCGGCTTACGACCCCAATTGGAGCTGAAACTGCTAACACAATAATAATAATAATATATAATAATAATAATAATAATAATAATAATAATAATAATAATAATAATAATAATAATAATAATAATAATAATAATAATAATAATAATATAGTAAAGTTGGAAGGGTGCTTTGGAGGTCATCTAGTCCAACCCCCTGCTCAGGCAGGAAACCCTATACCATTTCAGACAAGTACCTGTCCAGTCTCTTCTTGAAAACCTCCAGCATTGGAGCATTCACCGCTTCTGGAGGCCAGGAATTCCACAGGTTAATTGTTCTCATTGTCAGGAAGTTTCTCCTTAATTCCGGGTTGCTTCTCTCCTTGGTTAATTTCCATTTGTTGTCCTTCCCTCTTCTTTCCTTTCTTTCTTTCTTTCTTTCTTTCTTTCTTTCTTTCTTTTCTTTCTTTCTTTCTTTCTTTCTTTCTTTCTTTCTTTCTTTCTTTCTTTTTTTCTTTCTTTCTTTTTTTCTTTCTTTCTTTCTTTCTTTCTTTCTTCCCACCCTCCCTCCCTCTCTCCTTCCCCTCCCTCCCTCTTTCCCTCTCTCCCTCCTTCCTTCCTTCTTCCCTCCCTCTCCTCTCCTCCCCTCCCCCCTCCTCCTTCCCCTCCCCTCCCTCCCTCTCCTCCCCTCCCTCCCTTCCTTCCTCCCTTCCTTCATCTTCCTTCCTTTCTTCCTTCCTTCCTTCCTTCCCTCCCCACTCCTTCTCTCCTCCCCTCCCCCCTCCTCCTTCCCCTCCCCTCCCTCCCTCTCCTCCCCTCCCTCCCTCCCTCCCTTCCTTCATCTTCCTTCCTTCCTTCCTTCCTTCCTTCCTTCCTTCCTTCCCTCCCCACTCCCTCTCTCCTTCCCCTCCCTCTCCTCCCCTCCCCTCCCTCCCTCCCTCCCTCCCTCCCTCCCTCCCTTCCTTCCTTCCTTCCTTCCAGAATCATAGAATCCTATGGTTGGAAACGGCCTTGGAGGTCCTCTAGTCCAACCCCCTGCTTAGGCAGGAAACCTATACCATTTCAGATAAGTCACTCTCCATTGATGGAGCACCCACAACTTCTGGAGGCAGGTTGTTCCACTGATTAATTGTTCTCCCTGTCATTAAGTGAGGCACTTGTTCCTTTTGCAAGCTTTTTTCCACAGCAGTCATTAAGCGAATCCGCATGGTTGTTAGCTGAATCACGCAGTCATTAAGGGAAACCCCAGTAACTTCGCTTGTTGGAAGTCGGCTGGGAAAATCACAAATGGGAAATCACCACACACACACACAGACACACACACCAGGATGCTGCTACCGTCGTAAATACATGCCGGTTGCCAAGCGCCCAAATGTTGATCCTGTGACCAGGGAATGCTGTGAGGGGTTGTAAGTGCGAGGACCTCGTCACTCAGTTTTTCCAGAGGCCTCGTAACTTGGAATGGTCACTAAATGAACAGTCATAAGTCGAGGACTGTCATCCTTAGGTTTCTTTGGGGAGGCGAGGAGTGCCCCCCCCAGCCCACTTTGTCTTTGCTTCCGATGGGAACTTCTCACCATTGCTCCAAACCAGAGTTGCAATCTTAATTTTTTTAAAAAAATATCTAAAATTATATAATGTGAATTGTGCGTGAGAGAAAGACTTTTAAAACATGGGCTTTTTCTACACTGCTTCATGCCCCTGGGGCATCTTCGTGCTGCATGTGCAAAAATGGGGAACGGCCTGGCGGTTTGTTTATCTCCTGCCTCGGTTGCATCCGGTATGTGCTTTAATCCGCAATTAATTAATTATTATTATTATTATATAAGGGACGCGGTGGCTCAGTGGGTTAGGACGCTGAGCTTGTCGATCAGAAGGTCGGCAGTTTGGCGGGTCGAGTCCCGAGTGCTGCGTAGCAGAGTGAGCACCTGTTACTCGTCCCAGCTTCTGTCAACCTAGCAGTTCGAAAGCACGTAAAAAATGCAAGTAGAAAAATAGGGACCACTCCGGTGGGAAGGTAACAGCGCTCCGTGCGCCTTTGGCGTCTAGTCATGCTGGCCACATGACCACGGAGACGTCCTCGGACAAGCGCTGGCTCTTCGGCTTTGGAACGGAGATGAGCACCGGCCCCTAGAGTTGGAAACGACTAGCACGCATGTGCGGGGGAACCTTGACCTTGACCTTGATTATTATTATTATTAAAAAAAAAATTGTTGGAAAATCCTGAAAGGTAAACTCCTCGACATGTTTTCTGGATCCTGGCTTTGCATTCTGGGTTGTGAAAACACCTGGATCCTGGCTTTGCATTCTTGGGTTGTGTAAAGACCTGGATGCTGGCTTTGCATTCTGGGTTGTGAAAACACCTGGATCCTGGCTTTGCATTCTTGGGTTGTGAAAACACCTGGATCCTGGCTTTGCATTCTTGGGTTGTGAAAACACCTGGATCCTGGCTTTGCATTCTTGGGTTGTGAAAACACATGGATCCTGGCTTTGCATTCTGGGGTTGTCTAAAGACCTGGATCCTGGTTTTGCATTCTTGGGTTGTGAAAACACCTGGATCCTGGCTTTGCATTCTTGGGTTGTGAAAACACCTGGATCCTGGCTTTGCATTCTGGGGTTGTCTAAAGACCTGGATCCTGGCTTTGCATTCTGGGTTGTGAAAACACCTGGATCCTGTCTTTGCATTCTGGGTTGTGAAAACACATGGATCCTGGCTTTGCATTCTTGGGTTGTGTAAACACATGGATCGTGGCTTTGCATTCTGGGGTTGTCTAAAGACCTGGATCCTGGCTTTGCATTCTGGGGTTGTGTAACCTCTTTGGCTATTGAGATTAAATCCCATCATGGTTTGCAGAGAGCAAAGATGCCTGCAGGCAGAACTGGAATCTGGAGGGGGGGGAGAAGAGAGGGTGGGTGGGGTGAGTGCCCCACCCCTGGAGGGCCTGGCGCACCCTTGATCTTGGGGAATGCTAGAGGCTGGCAAGGATCAAGGTCAATCCAGTTTCTCTGTGTGTTGGGGGGGGGCTGGGGAGAAAAGCGGGGTGACTCAGACGGGAAGAATCTGGAGTGGGTGGGAGACGGCAGAAGCGGCAGCAGCCGCCAGAGAGAGAGAGAGAGGGCCAAGGATTTCTCCAGAACAGATTTGGTCAAAATTGGCGACTTTACCAGGACTAGACTTCCACTCCCAGAATCCCCCAGCCAGCATGCTTTAAGAGGGGCGGACTTCCACTCCCAGAATTCCCCCGCTTGCATGCTTTAAGGGATGGGCTTCCACTCCCAGAATTCCTCAGCCTGCATGCTTTAAGAGGGGTGGACTTCAACTCCCAGAATCCCCCAGCCGGCATGCTTTAAGAGGGGTGGACTTCCACTCCCAGAATCGCCCAGCCGGCCTGCTTTAAGAGGGGTGGGCTTCCACTCCCAGAATCCCCCAGCCGGCCTGCTTTAAGAGGGGTGGACTTCCACTCCCAGAATCCCCCAGCCGGCCTGCTTTAAGAGGGGTGGACTTCAACTCCCAGAATTCCCTGGCCAGTCTGCTTTAAGAGGGCTGGGCTTCAACACCCAGAATTCCCTAGTTGTTGGCTAGGCCATCCTGGGAGTTAAAGTCTACCCATCTCAAAGTGACCAAGGTTGAAAACTGCAGCTGTAGCATACCTTTTATGAGGGGACCCTCGTATGGGTGGTACTATGGCCATCATTGAGAGCGGACCCGGCCACTAAGAGAGGCAGTTGTTAAGTGAGTTTTGCTTAACTGTGCAACCTTTTTTTGGCTGCCGTTGTTAAGTGAATCTGGCTTCCCCTGGGGTTTTGTTTGTCCGAAGCCATCTGGGAAGAATGTTAGAACGGTCGTAAGTCCGAGGAACGATCCTAAGTCATTTTTTTCAGTGCCAGAGGCAAGTTCAAACAGTCACTAAATATGTGGTCGTAAGTCGAGGATTGCCTTTAACATCCTTTGCTGGGTCAGCTGGGGCATCATCCTCTGGAGGCGCACGCTAAGGTAGACTGCTTCTGAAGCTGGAGGCTCATTCTAGGATCACGAGAAACAGCCGTGATCTAATTGTTAACTAATTGTGTGTGGCTGGCCTATGGGCGGTCTGTGTCACCTGTGGCCTTGTGGGTCCCTGGGTTCTGTGGTCTTGGGATTGTGGCGTCAAAAGGCACCATAGAGGCCATCTAGTCCAGCCCTCTGTCTCCACGGTTCTGCTGTCAGAACGCTTTCTCCTTACGGTTCTTGGCTTACGGCCCGCAGTTCAGCCCAAAATTCCCACCGCGGAGCAAGGCCGTTGTTAAGTGAGCTTTTGATCCATTTTACGACCTTCCTTGCCACCGAATCGCTGTGGTTGTTAAGCGAGTCGCACGGCCGCGAAGCGAATCTGGCTTCCCTCGTTGACTTCGCTGGTCCGAAGGTTGCAAAAGGGGATCGCGTGAGGGCCCTCTCCACCACCACCCCCCGGGACGCTGCAACCGTCATTAATACAAGTCAGTTGGCAAGTGTCCGACTTTTGATCACGTGACCCACGGGGATGCGGCAACGGTCGTAAGGGTGAAAAACGGTCATAAGTCACTTTTTCCTGGTGCCGCTGTAACTCTGAACGGTTACTAAGTGAACTGTCACAAGCCGAGGACTCCCTGATATCCTGGTTTTGGGGAGGGGGGGGAAAACGTCTGCCCAAATTGAGGCCAGCACCCCCCAGGCTTTATTCCAGCCAGAGCGGGTGTGTCTTTGTGTTCCACCGAGCGCACAGCCACAGCCTTGTTGGTCTGAAACACTGCAGCATTTTGTGTTCTCTCTGGGGAACAAAGAGACCCAGTACTTGTGGGGGGGGGAGGAAAGGGGGGGGGAACAGCCTTGCTGGGCCTCCAAATGAAGAGGCGGGTGACATCATCCCCTCCTGGCCTGGAATTGGGGTGGGGGGGCTTTTGTGGGTGTAGAAATGACCCAGCACCCCCCCTCCCTCTCCTGGCAGTGCTGAAATCCCAGCCTGGAATCCTAAAATTTAACCTTTGCCTGCCCGGGTGGTCTTTTGCTTCTCCCCCCCCCCCGCTTATCGACCCCCAGACCCCATTAGAAATTTGGGGGAGTTTGCAGTGGGTGAACAATTTGCAAGCATGCTCAGAGACCCTCTTGGGGGTCTTCGTGGTGCTGGGTTCAGGGATGGCCTGCGGGCTTGGGACTTGGGGAGGGGATCCCATATTGGGGTGCAGACCCCTCCCTCTGTTGTGCAGGTTCTGGAGGGATGATTCCATATTGGGGTGCAGACCCCCCTCCCTTTTGTTCAGGTTCCTGAGGGGATGATCCTATATTGGGGTGCAGACCCCCCTCCCTGTTGTGCAGGTTCCTAGGGGGATGATCCTATGTTGGGGTGCAGAACCCTCTCTTGTGCAGGTTCCTGGGGGAGGGGATTGTATATTGGGGTGCAGATCCCCCCTCTCTTGTGCAGGTTCCTGGGGGAGGGGATTGTATATTGGGGTGCAGATCCCCCCTCTCTTGTGCAGGTTCCTGGGGGAGGGGATTGTATATTGGGGTGCAGATCCCCCCTCTCTTGTGCAGCTTCCTGGGGGAGGGGATTGTATATTGGGGTGCAGATCCCCCCTCTCTTGTGCAGGTTCCTGGGGGAGGGGATTGTATATTGGGGTGCAGATCCCCCCTCTCTTGTGCAGGTTCCTGGGGGAGGGGATTGTATATTGGGGTGCAGATCCCCCCTCTCTTGTGCAGGTTCCTGGGGGAGGGGATTGTATATTGGGGTGCAGATCCCCCCTCTCTTGTGCAGCTTCCTGGGGGAGGGGATTGTATATTGGGGTGCAGATCCCCCCTCTCTTGTGCAGCTTCCTGGGGGAGGGGATTGTATATTGGGGTGCAGATCCCCCCTCTCTTGTGCAGGTTCCTAGGGGGATGATCCTATGTTGGGTTGCAGAACCCTCTCTTGTGCAGGTTCCTGGGGGAGGGGATTGTATATTGGGGTGCAGATCCCCCCTCTCTTGTGCAGGTTCCTGGGGGAGGGGATTGTATATTGGGGTGCAGATCCCCCCTCTCTTGTGCAGGTTCCTGGGGGAGGGGATTGTATATTGGGGTGCAGATCCCCCCTCTCTTGTGCAGGTTCCTGGGGGAGGGGATTGTATATTGGGGTGCAGATCCCCCCTCTCTTGTGCAGCTTCCTGGGGGAGGGGATTGTATATTGGGGTGCAGATCCCCCCTCTCTTGTGCAGGTTCCTGGGGGAGGGGATTGTATATTGGGGTGCAGATCCCCCCTCTCTTGTGCAGGTTCCTGGGGGAGGGGATTGTATATTGGGGTGCAGATCCCCCCTCTCTTGTGCAGGTTCCTGGGGGAGGGGATTGTATATTGGGGTGCAGATCCCCCCTCTTTTGTGCAGGTTCCTGGGGGAGGGGATTGTATATTGGGGTGCAGATCCCCCCTCTCTGTTGTGCAGGTTCCTGGGGGAGGGGATTGTATATTGGGGTGCAGATCCCCCCTCTCTGTTGTGCAGGTTCCTGGGGGAGGGGATTGTATATTGGGGTGCAGATCCCCCCTCGTGCCGGTTCCTGGGGGAGGGGATTGTATATTGGGGTGCAGAGCCCTCCCTGTTCCTGGGGAGCTGATCCTATATTGGGGTGCAGACCCCCCTCTGTTTTGCAGCCCCCCCAACTTTCCAGCCCCGTGATCCCAAATGCAGCCCTGTGAGTAGGATTCGAACTGTGCACGCTCAGCCTTGTGGAGCTGAGGTCGGACCCCACCCCCACCCCGGACTCCAGCCGCACCCTGGCAGGCCAGATGCCCCCCCCCCAATCTCTCTGGGGCTGGCAGTTCTTTCCCAGGGATCTGGGTGTGGGGACACAGCCCAGAATAGCCCAGCGTGGAGGAGGCATTTTGACGGAGGCAGAGGGAGGTGTGAAAAAACGGTTGTGTATTGTCACGCACGGAAACCATCAATTAGGACAGGATAAAATGCCGGCACGCAGGCATCCTTTGTTCGTCTCCCTGGTGAGGTTGGCATCGATGGTCTCAGCCTCTTAAGCTGGGCTCTCCAGACATCCAGGCACTTCTATTAAATCAGGGCTAGCCGGCCTTGGCCCTTTTAAGACCTGTGGACTTCAACTCCCAGAATTCCTCAGCCAGCTGGCTGGGGAATTCTGGGAGCTGAAGTCCACAGGTTTTAAATCTTTTCTGGTTATGGAGGCGGGGGGGGGGAGAGACAGGGAGGGAGGGAGAGAGAGGGAGAGAGGGAAGGAGAGGGAGGGAGGGAGGAAGAGAAGGAGAGGGAGAGAGAGAAGGAGAAGGAGGGAGGGAGGGAAAGAGGGAGAGGGAGGGAGAGAGAGGGAGGGAGGGAGAGAGAGAGAGGGAGGGAGAGAGAGAGAGAGAGGCATTGCTTGGAATTCTGGGAGTTGAAGTCCACCGGTCTTAAAGGGGCCAAGGTTGGATACCCTTGTTTTAAATTTTGGGGGGGGGGTTCTTCCTATCTTAGGGGACCCAGGCAGGTGGGGAATGGAGGGGAGTGGGCATTGCTTGGTGGCCCAGTGGAGGGGCATTTAGCTGGGTTTTTGAGGTATTGAAGAAGAGATTGGACAACCATTGGTCTGAAATGGTCTACCTGAGCAAGGGGTTAATAATAATAATAATAATAATAATAATAATAATAATAATAATAATAATAATTATTATTATTATTATTATTATTATTATTATTATTATTATTATTATTATTATTATTATTATTATTATTATTATTATTATTATTATTTTATTTGTATACCGCCCTTCTCCCGAAGGACTCAGGGCGGTGAACAGGGCAATAAATACTAATACAAGGATACAAAAATTAAGAAAAGATTAAACAAAGTGCCCAATACCTTAAAACAATAAGTTAAAATACGTTAAAAGCAATAATAAAACCCAAAACCCATCAGGCCAGGCTGGCTTGTTCAAACAAGTAGGTCTTAAGATCCCGTCGGAAGGAGCGAAGGTCAGGCGCCGAAGGTCAGGTTGGACTAGAAGACCTCCAAGGACCCTTCCAACTCTGCTATTCAGTTATTCTGGGGGCTGCAGGGTTTAGGGGCCCCGCAGGGCTGGGCTGACCCATCTCGCTTACAAGAGTTTGTGCCCTTTGAACAGGGGGGGTCTCCAAACCTGGCAAGGTTAAGATTTGAGGACTTCAACTCCCAGAATTCCTACGCCTGCCATGTTCTGCCTTTATTTTTCAGCTCTCACAGGTGGCATCACCTGGCACTTGGGGGGGGGGCAGTTGTTCCCCTG
>NC_138202.1:360676922-360719422 GCF_964194415.1 Vipera berus
AAATTTAATAAATAAAGAACAAGGTGAATAAGTAAATACTCCGGCAGTGTGGATTTTGAAGGCCCTCGGGGTTTCTGCACTGCTCCATTTGCCTTGGAGGACAAAGCATCCCTCCTTCTCCCAGACCCCCTCCCCATGGTTAATAATAATAAATCATTAATAATAATAACAACAACAACAAGATGATGATGATGATTAAGAAGAAGTTGGAAGGGACCTTGGAGGTCATCTAGTCCAACCCCCTGCTCAGGCAGGAAACCCTATAGCAGAAAAAACAGGAATCCTCACAATTGTGCTGGCTAGGAATTCTGGGGGTTGTAGTCCAATATCTTCAGAAGACACCCAGATGGTTCCTTCATTGAAACTGGGGGGGGGGGGCTGAAAAGACAGGCAGAGTGGGGTGGTAGCCCAGGGAAAATATTCCCCCACACAACCAGTGTTGGTGCAAGAGTTGTGCAAGATTCAGTTTTGCTGTCCTGAAGAGGACAAAGCGGCATCAATCTATTGAGGAAAGCAGATAGTTGCCCCTTCCTCAATTTATTCCTCCTTTGCCAGAATCTGCTGTTAGGGCCTGGGCAGGTCTGGTGGGCACCAGGTTGGAGAAGCAGGCCTAGGGAACCCCAACAGAGCACCCCTCTAGGGTAGTATTGTGGTTTATAAGGATGGAGGGGGTCAGATTTACTTCGTTCATGTGGTCTATACCGGTGTGTCTCAACTTTGGCAACTCGAAAGGTGTATGGACTTCGACTCCCAGAATTCCCCAGCAAGCAGAGTCGTTGCATAGGATTCTGGGAGTTGAAGTCCATGCCTGAAGAATGGTGTAGGCTGGTGTTTTTCAACCTCAGCAACTCTTAAGATGTGTGGACTTCAACTCCCAGAATTCCCCAGCCAGCATGGTGATTGCAAAGGATACTGGGAGTTGAAGTCCACGCATAAAGAACAGTCAAGGCTGGTCTTTCTCAACCTTGGTAACTCTAAGATGGGTGGGCTTCAACTCTCAGAATTCCCCAGCCAGCATGGTTGAAGTTGCAGTCCACAAATCTTAAAAAGTATGACTGACTAGGGAATTCTGGGAACTGTAGTCCACCCATCCTAAAAGTTCTGTGAAGTTGAAAAACACTGGCTTAGACTATAAAACGCTTGAAGCCAAGAGACCTTTCCCTTACAGCTTTTGTTGTTGTTGTTGTTAGCTGCGAAGTCGTGTCTGACCCATCGCGCCCCCATGGACAACGTTCTTCCAGGCCTTCCTGTCCTCTACCATCTTCCGGAGTCCATTTAGGCTCACGCCTCCTGCTTCAGTGACTCCATCCAGCCACCTCATTCTCCGTCGTCCCCTTCTTCTCTTGCCCTCAACCTTTCCCAGCATGAGGCTCTTCTCCAGTGAGTCCTTCCTTCTCATTAGGTGGCCAAAGTATTTGAGTTTCAGCTTCAGGATCTGGCCTTCTAAAGAGCAGTCAGGGTTGATCTCCTCTAGGACCGACCGGTTTGATCGCCTTGCAGTCCAAGGGACTCGCAGGAGTCTTCTCCAGCACCAGAGTTCAAAGGCCTCAATTCTTTGGCGCTCAGCCTTTCTTATGGTCCAGCTTTCACTGCCATACATTGCAACTGGGAAGACCATAGCCTTGACTATACGCACTTTTGTTGACAGGGTGATGTCTCTGCTTTTTAGTGTGCTGTCTAGATTTGCCATGGCTTTCCTCCCCAGGAGCAAGCGTCTTTTAATTTCTTGACTACAGTCCCCGTCTGCAGTGATCTTGGAGCCCAGGAAAATAAAATCTGTCACTACCTCCATTTCTTCCCCATCTATTTGCCAGGAATTGAGAGGGCCGGATGCCATGATCTTGGTTTTCTTAATGTTAAGTTTCAACCCAACTTTTGCACTCTCCTTCTTCACCCGCAATAAGAGGCTCTTTATTTCTTCTTCGCTTTCTGCCATTAGCTTTTGTTTTACAAACCTCCAAATATGCCAAGGGCACCAGGAGAATTGCAAATCACCTTGATATTGTTTAAAGTTTCCATTATCTGGCCTCCTCCTCCTCTTCCTCCCGGCTAAACTTCGGCAGTTGTAATAACTGAAGAGGGGAAAAAAATTACATTTGCACAGATAATCTGCTTTTCACTCCCTTTCATAGCAAACTCGCTTATGTCATGGAGTGTTTTTTTTTTAGTATTGTGGGGGAGTGCCAAACCTGCAGAAAAAGGACAAAACCTGGAAGTTGATTTAACTGCTCATTCTCTGCCCGTGGTGATTTAAATGTCTTTCTCAGGCTGCATGACACACAAACTTGCACAAACACACTGGCAGGCCCACCTTATTTAATGTACTCATCTGAAGAGCTGCAGAGTGTTGGATCGTGAGAACTGAAAACACGGGGTGGCTTTTTCAGGATTATTTTTTTTTAAAATTGAGCTGTTTAATGAAACCCCTGGAAAAAAAACAACACACCGTATTCTCTCCATAACCTTGGCAGCCACGGATGCTATGTTTTTTTTCCAGGAAAGGCTGGGTAACCAGCTAATAAACGCTGAAAGCAGGAAACCCAACTTGTGTGGTAGGAGAGATATTGCTGAGGTCAACAAATCCCTTGTTAGCAGCTTCTGATAAATTTAAGAATCCTGCTGGGAGGCCTTGGGATTTTAAGCTGTTTGGGATTTCGACAAGGGACACGTGGTACTCCAGGTTGTTGTTTCTTGATTGCATCAATCACACTGATAAAGTCTTGAACTTTTTTTTTTCAAATGAAGGCCTGGTTTCGTTTTAATTTGAAGGCAAAATTTCAAAGCAGAGTTTCTCAACTGGCAGCCGAAAGATAGGTGGACTTCCACTCCCAGAATTCCCCCGCCAGCATGCTTTAAGAGGGGTGGACTTCCACTCCCAGAATTCCCCCGCCAGCATGCTTTAAGAGGGGTGGACTTCCACTCCCAGAATTCCCCAGCCAGCCTGCTTTAAGAGGGGTGGACTTCAACTCCCAGAATTCCCTAGCCAGAATGCTTTAAGATGGACGGACTTCATTTCCCAGAATTCCCCAGCCAGCCTATTTTAAGAGGGGCGGACTTCAACTCCCAGAATTCCCCAGCCAGCCTGCTTTAAGAGGGGCGGACTTCCACTCCCAGAATCCCCCAGCCAGCATGTTTTAAGAGGGTGGACTTCAATTTCAGAATTCCTCAGCTTTAAGATGGATGGATGGATAATAGGAATAGAGAGAGAGAGGGAGATATAGATAGATAGATAGATAGATAGATAGATAGATAGATAGATAGATAGATAGATAGATAGATAGATAGATAGATGACCACCATGAAGCCGAGTGGCAAAGACCCCCCACAATGCAGCCCCCCCCCCAAAGGGTATTAAAGCCTTTCCACAGAGCGCTGCCTTGTATGCCAGGCCATAAATATAAACCTCCATTCTGTGGAGGGGAGAACAGACCCGCTTTGCATCTGGGCTTATTTCCCCAGATCTGAGTGAAAAACAGGAGGGGGGAGGTAGCCTGGCTTGCTCGGAAAGCCCCCCCAAAGCAGCTGCTGCTGACTGCCCTGCTCTCTGCACATGTTCAGGTTGTCTGTTGCGTCGTCTTCCTTTCACCCCTCGCAAGCTGCAGGTAGAACCGTTCGTTTAGTGATCAAAGTTACAACGGCGATTCAAAAGCTTGGCAACTGACGTGTACTTGTGACGGTTGCAGCGTCCCAGGCTCACGGGATCCCCTTTTGCGACCTTCCACCCAGCAAAGTCAACGGGGGAAGCTGGGTTCACTTAACGACCGGGTTGCTAACTTAGCGGCAGGGATTCACTTAACGATGGCAAGAACGGTCGTAAAATAGGACAGAACTCACTTAACGGCATCCCCCGGGTCACATGATTAAAATTTAGGCTCTTGGCCATTGACTTATATTTGTCACCATCGCAGTGTCCCGGGCTCACCTTTTATGAGCCAAGCAAAGTCCATAGTTTGGGGTGGGGTGGGGGGTGAGGCCAGATTCAATTAGCGACCGGGTGATTAACATAATGTCTAGATTTTGATCCCGGGACCGTGGGGATGCTGCAACTGTCGTATGTCTGAAAAACGGTCACTGGACAAGTGTCTGGCTTAGCCAGGGAAATTTGATGAATGGGTTGGGGGTTGCTGATGTTTGGGGCCTCGCTGGCGGGACCCTCGGTTGCTGAGGGGGGGTCCTGGGTCTGGGGGTGGGATGGGGGAGAAGATGAGGAGGGGGTCTCTCTTCCGTCTCAGGATTGGCACCCACGGGAAGCGCCCACTTTCCTTGCTGTCTGGTAGATGCCCGGCGTTTCCTGGCACGGTGCCCCGTCGTGCCGCACCATGGAGTGCGCAAAGCGCCTGGCATCTGCTGAGGAGTTGTGGCTGTCATCAGTGTGGAGACGCCCACGCGCCTGGCTGAGAAGAAATATCCTGACAAGGAGAACAATTCACCAGGGGAACAACCTGCCTCCAGAAGCTGTCAATTGCTCCGACACGGGAGGTTTTTAAGAAGAGACTGGACAACCCATTGGTCTGAAATGGTATAGAGTTTCCTGCCCGAGGAGGGGGTTGGACTAGATGACCTCCCAGGTCCCTTCCAACTCTGTCGTTCCGTTAATTCGTCAGTGGTACTCCTTGCCTCCAGAAGCTGTCAATTGCTCCGACACGGGAGGTTTTTAAGAAGAGACTGGACAGCCATTGGTCTGAAATGGTATAGAGTTTCCTGCCCGAGGAGGGGGTTGGACTAGATGACCTCCCAGGTCCCTTCCAACTCTGTCGTTCCGTTAATTCGTCAGTGGTACTCCTTGCCTCCAGAAGCTGTCAATTGCTCCGACACGGGAGGTTTTTAAGAAGAGACTGGACAGCCATTGGTCTGAAATGGTGTAGGGTTTTCTGCCTGAGCAGGGGGTTGGACTAGATGACCCCAAAAGTCCCTTCCAACACTGTCATTCTGTTAATTCGTCAGTGGCACTCCTTGCCTCCAGAAGCTGTGAATTGCTCTGACACTGGAGGTTTTCAAGAAGAGACTGGACAACCCATTTGTCTGACATGGTATGGGGTCTTCTGCCTGAGCAGGGGGTCGGACTAGATGACCTCCAAGGTCCTTTCCAACTTTACTACTACTACTATTACATTGTTGTTGGTTAATGTTATTATTATTATTGGGGGGGGATTATTTGATTTGATGGCCACATATCGGTGTGTAGGAGGGTATATCCATAATTTATTTTATGTATAGTGTTTATGCAGTGCATATCTTAAGTGCTTCCGCTTTGCGAGCTGCAGGCAACGGAATCTCATTTTAATGAGTGCAAATTAGGGTACATTTATAGCAGGGGTAGGCAACCTTGGCTCTTTTATGACTCGTGGACTTCAACTCCCAGAATTCCTCAGTCAGCATGGCTGGCTCAGGAATTCTGGGAGTTGAAGTCCACCAGTAATAAAGGGGCCATATAGTTCCCCCATGCTGGTTCAGGAATTCTGGGAGTTGAAGTCCACCAGTCATGAAGGGGCCATAGTTTCCCATGCTGGCTGAGGAATTCTGGGAGTTGAAGTCCACCAGTCATGAAAAGAGCCAAGGTTGCCTACCCCTGATTTAATGTGACAATAAAGTTATGACTCTCTTCTACCTGAACTCCAGAATGGGGAAGGGTAACCGGATGTGCCAAGCCCCCTGGCCTGGGGGCAGGTTGAAAATACAGGAAGTCCTCAACTTAAAACAGTTCTCATTTAGTGACCACTTGAAATTAGAACAGCGCTGAAAAAAAGGGAGTTAGGACCATATGTCACACATACGACGGTTGCAGCATCCCCACAGTCCCGGGATCAAAATTCAGACATTAACTTATTTATTTTATTTTAATCCCATTTATAGTCACATCCGACTTTCCCCATGGACTTTGCTTGGCAGAAGGTCGTAAAAGGTGACCAGGGGACACTACGACCGTCATAAATGTGAGTTAGTGGCCAAGCGTCTGAATTTTGATCTTGTGACCAAAGGAATGCTGTTAAGTGAGTTCAGTCCCATTTGATGACCTTTTTTGTCGCAATTGTTAAGCAGTTGTTAACTTAGTCATACGGTTGTTAAGTGAATCCAGCTTCCCCACTGACTTTGCTTGTGGGAAGGTCGCAAATGGGGGATCATGTGACCCCTCCAAGACACTGCCATAAATACGAGTCAGTTGCCAACTGTTTAAATTTTTAATCACGTGATTGTAGGGGTGTTGCAACAGTCGTAAGTGTGAAAAACGGTCGTAAGTCCCTTTTTTTGTTGCTTTGTAATTTTGAATGGTCACTAAACAGACTGTTGTAAGTTGAGGACCAGGTGCTGGGGAAAAAAAGCCACAAGGGAAAAAAAAAAAGGATTGACCTCTTGGTTGTCTTCGGGAAGGCTAAAAATGGCATTTTACTCGGAATATTTTATTCTTTGCCAGTTTGCCTTTTGCCATTGCACAGAGTGGCTATGTGTAAAATATTAAGCGTTTCATACTTTGACGTCCCATTTTGGGCATTTTACAGATTTACTAGGCATTCCATAAAACGTCTAATTTCACACCTGGACGGCAAGGTATACATGTAACAAATCTAAAATTAACAGTGTATGTACAATCTCCAAACAAACTCCTATTGAAAAAGTTTTTAGCAGTTTGAACCAATGCCTTCTTGGCAATATTATAATATAATATAATTCATATAATAATTAATAATATAATATAATATAATATAATATAATATAATATAATATAATATAATATAATATAATAATATAAGGGATGCGGTGGCTCAGTGGGTTAGGACGCTGAGCTTGTCGATCAGAAGGTCGGCAGTTTGGCGGGTCGAATTCCGAGTGCCGCGTAACAGAGTGAGCGCCTGTTACTCGTCCCAGCTCCTGCCAGCCTAGCAGTTCGAAAGCACGCAAAAATGCAAGTAGAAAAATAGGGACCACTATGGTGGGAAGGTAACGGCGTTCCGTGCGCCTTTGGCGTCTAGTCATGCCGGCCACATGACCACGGAGACTTCCTCGGACAAGCGCTGGCTCTTCGGCTTTGAAACGGAGGTGAGCACCGGCCCCGAGAGTCGGAAACGACTAGCACGCATGTGCGGGGGAACCTTTACCTTTACCTTTAATAATATAATATAATAATATAATATAATAATATAATAATATAATATAATATAATAAATATGATATGATATGATATGATGTAATGTAATGTAATATAATATATTATAATATAATATGATATAATGTAATGTAATATAATGTAATGTAATGTAATATAATATAATATGATATGATATAATGTAATGTAATATAATGTAATGTAATGTAATATAATATAATATAATACAATACAATACAATACAATACAATACAATACAATACAATATAATATAATATAATATAATTTAATATAATAATATCCTGCCTGAGCAGGGAGTTTGAGTAGATGACCTCCAAGGTCCTTTCCATCATCATCATTGTTTAACATAACATAATATATTATTATTATAGTACCATTTTAGACAAATAGCTGTCTGTTCTCTTCTTAAAAACGTCCAGGGATGGACCCCCCACGGCTTATAGTGGCAAGCAGTTCCACTGACGGATTCTTCTAACTGTCAGGAAGTTTCTCCTTAGTTCTAGGTGGCTTCTCTCTTTGGCTGACCGTCTCTGGGCTCCTGGAAATCCCTGCCCATCACTCAAGGGTTAAAGCAACGTGTGGCTTTTCACTGGCTTTTGGGAAGGAAAAAAAGAGGATTTTTTTTCAGGAAGTCGGACGGTTGCTTTGTGCCCTTTGCATGTCCCCCCCCCGTCCCCCCCCAGCTTGGTAATTGTGGAAAAAGTTGTCTCAGGAGTCAAAACTGGGGCAGCTGCTTCAAACAGGCTTCCCCTTCAGTGGGGCACCTTCAGTGCGCATCCTGGAGGGGAAGTCACGTCAGTGCAGTGTGTATGTTTGTGTGTGTGTGTGGTATGTGTGTGTGTCACAAGAGTGATTGCTGGCTTGCACGGGGGGGGGGGGGTGTCATTCCCCAAGCGATGGCCTTCCTTGTTTCCCCATTTTTTCCTCTCTTTGTAAATTTTAAAGGCCAGTGGTTGGTTGTCCTGTGTTTAAAAAGGTGTATTTAAAAAGGTATTTATCTTTTTTTAAAAAAGGTATTTGTGTTTTTTAAAAGGCGCGTTTTTGTTTGTAAAAAAAAAAAGGTGTGTGTGCTTTTAAAAAGGGGGTTGGGCTTTGAAAAAGTCTCTTGTGTTCTGAAATGGCATTTGCATTTTTTAAAAGTACTGCTGTTTTAAAAGGCCTTTGCGTTTTGAAAAAGGCCTTTGCTTGAAAAAGTTTTTTTGTTGTTTAAAAGGCGTTTTTAAAAAAAGGGGTTTGCGTTCTTAAAGCATTTGTGTTTTTAAAAAGGTATTCGTGTTTTTTAAAAAACATTTGTGCTTTAGAAAAGCTTCTTGTGCAGGGCGGGTGTTGAGTGGACCACCCACCCACCCCCTTTTTTTTGCCAAGGTTGTTAAGTGAATCACTGCAGTCGTTAAGAGAATCAGGAAGTCATTAAGGAAATCTGTCTTCCCTTACTGAATCTGCTTTTCGGGGAAGGTCGTAAATAAATGACCATCATAAATGCATGCCAGTTGCCAAGTGCCCAAGTTTCTTTCAGTGCTGTTGTCACTTCAAATGGTCACTAAACAAATGGTTGTAAACTGAGGACTAGCTGCATGCCCTCTCCAAAAGAGGCAGGAATCTCACAGGTCCCTGGGTGTCCTATCTCCTGCCCTTTTGCATTTCTGCAAGGAATAGGACACCAGAGCTGAAATTCTCCTTTTCTCTTCGGCCTCTTCCTCAAGAGGACTAGCACCATGAGTTCTGTTTTGTTTTGTTTTTTCCAAAAGAGGAAGCTGCTGACTTCTCCCGCTGCAGCCAAATTTTAGACCATGCTAGACAAGCTCATTGTCCAAAATCTGCAGAGCAGAGCAAGAGAATGGCTGAACAGAGGCCTCTTCCCTCCTAGCTCTGGAAATTTGACTTAATTCCAGATTTCTAACAATTTCACCATTTTTTCATCTCTTCCTCACTTTGTGGATTCTGGCTGCAGCCACGGCTTTGGGGAACTTTTGCACATGGTTCTGGCCTTTCCCTAAAATGATATCGGGGTGTGTGTGTGTGTGTGTTTGTGTGTGCAAATGCGAGCAGTCCTCCCCTTCTAAACGTGCAGATTGTGGCAGTCATAATTCAAAACACGGCAGAAAAGGGATTCCAGATCTCTTCTGCAAAAACAGTTTAAATTCAGCCCGGAGAAGCCAAGAATGTTTGGGGTGGGGCGTGCTGGATCCCCGCACCCCTCTTTAATGCAGGCAGGCATGCCAAAGGAGCCAGGAAGTCTCTGGATCCAGATGGAACGGAGGTGGAATCCCTAAAAAAAATCCCAGGATTGGAAGGGATCCTTGAGGTCTTCTAGTCCAACCCCCTACCCAAGGCCAAAAGCGGGCCCAATTGGAGTGCAGGGAGGGTAAACGGGCCTTTTTGATTTCCTGCCCGCCTTTTTCTAGGCCAGACTTCCCATTTGCAGCCCCCACACGTGCTGGGCCTTCAGTCTTTTGCCCCCAGTTGGGAGTTGTGTGTGTATCTGTTTGTGTGCGTCACTTGTCTGAGATGGTCTAGGTCCTCCTGCTTGAGCAGGGGGCTGGACTAGAAGACCTCCAAGGCCCCTTCCAGCTCTATTCTATTCATTTGGGCCACAATGCCAAATCTTGGAGAAGAAGCAAAAGTGGGGGGTGGGGCTGTTGGTCCAAGGTGGTGTCCCCCCCCCCCCGACTTTCACCACAATTGATCTTTTTAGTAAAGTTCATTCTCTGGCTGAAGAGTCTGGGCTAAGAAGACCCCCCCCTCTTGCTTCTGCCCAGTGTCAACCAGGGGTGCCCCCCCATGCCCTGGAGGGCAGATGTGCCCCCCATCGTCCTAGCCAAGCACATCTGGAAGAAGGCTGCTGCAGAAGCCAATCTGGAAGGAAGATAGAAGCACATGGGCTGCCAAGGGGGTGTGTGTCCTGTCCCCCCCTCCCCACCAGCAGGGGCCTGTGCACCCCTAACCCTAATCGGGGTGCTCTGGGACTGGCCAAGAATGGAAATTGGGCATTTCCTAAGCCACTTTCTAGGGCCTCCTGTTTTGCTCCGTTTTAAGACCGTTCTTGCCACCGTTGTGAAGCGAATCCCTGCAGTTCTTAAGTGAGTCACACGGTTGTTAAGTGAATCCGCCTTCACTTTGACTTTGCTTCTCGGGAGGTGGCGCGAACGGGGATCACGTGACACACACACACCCAGAGACACTGCGACTGTCATAGTACAGGAAGTCCTTGACTTAGGACTACGATTGAGCCCAAAATTTCTGTCGCTAAGTGAGAAAGTTGTTAAGTGAGTTTTTGTCCCAATAATAATAATAATAATAATAATAACAACCAGTGTCGACCATCAGCGCCAGTCAATTTGAATGCTCAGTTGATTGTGGTTCCTGTCTAATGAATAAAAGATAATAATATAATAATAAGAAGAAGAAGAACAAGAATAACAACAACAACAAGAAAAGAGTAGGAGGGGACCTTGGAGGTCATCTAATCCAACCCCCTGCTCTATAGTATGGTACTATAGAAACCCTATAGTATCATTTCAGACAATCTCTTCTTAAAAACCTCCAGGCTTGGAGCATTCACAACGTCTGGAGGCAGGTGGTTCCACTGGTTAATTAATTTTACGACCTTTCTGATCACAGCTGTTAAGGGAAACACTTAGTGACTGTCCTCCTCCTCCTCCTCCTCCTCCTCCTCCTCCTCCTCCTCCTCCTCCTTCTTCTACTACTTCTCCTTCTTCTTCCTCCTCCTCCTCCTCCTCCTGTTGTTGTTATTATTATTATTAATATTGATATCGCACAGTCAGCCAGATGTTCAGACTGGATTTGGCATTTTTTGTCTACCTATCGAGTCCTTCCCAAGGACCCGGGATAGGCAGATGTGGATGTTTGACGGTATCACAGATCTCGTCGCAGGATGGAAGCAGTTCCTAGTAAGGCCGCCTTTTGCAATTGACTGATGGCGAATTTGTCAATGCCGATGATCTTGTTCAAGTGGTGCTCCAGTTGTTTTGGGGTTGCACCCAAGGCGCCTATTACTATTGGTGCCACCCTTGCTTGCCTTTGCCACAGTCTTTCTATTTCTATTTGTAGGTCTTTGTATTTTGTTATCTTCTCCGGTTCTTTCTCGTCTGTTCTGCTGTCTCCAGGCACTGCCACGTCCACTCTCCAGACTTTTTTGTCTTTCTTAATCGACAGTTGTCAAGTCCGGGGTGTTATGTTGTGCAGGTGCTTGTCTGTTTGAATTCTGAAGTCCCGGAGCAGTTTAACTTTATCATTTTCTATGACTTTCTCTGTTTTATGATCCCATCAGCTCTTGCTTGCAGGCAAATGATATTTCTTGCAGATCTTCCAATGCACTGTTGTTGCTACTTTGTCGTGCCGCTGCTTGTAGTCAGTCTGTGCGATCTTCTTGCAGCAGCTTTACCAGGAGGTCCACTGTTTCTGCAGCTTCTTTGCAGAGGCGGCACTTACAGTCTGTGGCTGTCTTCTCAATTTTGACTTTCTATGCATTTGTCCTTAAGGCTTGGTCTTGTGCAGCCAGAATTAGTCCCTCGATCTCTTTCTTCAACTTTCCTGCTCTTAGCCATTGCCAGGTCTTGTTATTATCTGCTTTCCCAGCTATTTTTATAAATGTACTGGCCATGGAGTGCTTTGTCTTCCCATGCCTCTATTCTGTTTTATTATTATTATTATTATTATTATTATTATTATTATTATTATTATTATTATTATTATTATTATTATTATTATTATTATTATTATATCATCATCATCTCAGCTTGCATTGAATGAGTTGACCAAAAATGTAAATATTGCAGAATATTCAGCCTCCTGCTACATAGCTAAGCTCCATTTCATGCTGAATAAACCAAATTATTCGTGTATCTTAAATAGTCAACTATCTTTAGATAGATTTTTACTCCAAAAGCATTTTATTAAAATAAATTTGATAAAAATCGCAAAAAAGTCCCCTTTTTTGTTTTTTTAAACCATCAATGACCGTCCACCCTGCTTTTCACACTTAACGACCGTTGCAGCATCCCCCGGGTCACATGATCAAAATTCAGGCGCTTGGCGACCGACTTGTATTCCTGGTGGTGGCAGGATCCTGAGGTCACGGGATCTCCTTTTGCGATCTTCTTGCAAGGAAGCTGGATTCTCTTAATGACTGTGTGACTCACTTAACAACTGCACTGATTCACTTAAAAAAATGTGTCAAGGAAGGTCATAAAATGGGGTAAAACGCACTACCACAAGTGTCTCGCTTAGCCACAGAAATTTTGGGCTCAATTCTGGTCGTGAAGTCGAGGACGTCTGGTATGAACCAGTTGCGAAGCGTCTAAATTTTGATCACATGACCCCGTGGACGCTGCAACGGTCGTAAGTGTGGCAAAATGGGCCATGAGTCACTTTTTTTTTTACTGCCCTTGTGACTTTGGTCAGTAAATGAACCTGTGAAGGAACTCTTCGGCTTACGACCCCAATTGGAGCTGAAACTGCTAACACAATAATAATAATAATAATATAATAATAATAATAATAATAATAATAATAATAATAATAATAATAATAATAATAATAATAATAATAATAATATAGTAAAGTTGGAAGGGTGCTTTGGAGGTCATCTAGTCCAACCCCCTGCTCAGGCAGGAAACCCTATACCATTTCAGACAAGTACCTGTCCAGTCTCTTCTTGAAAACCTCCAGCATTGGAGCATTCACCGCTTCTGGAGGCCAGGAATTCCACAGGTTAATTGTTCTCATTGTCAGGAAGTTTCTCCTTAATTCCGGGTTGCTTCTCTCCTTGGTTAATTTCCATTTGTTGTCCTTCCCTCTTCTTTCTTTCTTTCTTTCTTTCTTTCTTTCTTTCTTTCTTTCTTTCTTTCTTTCTTTCTTTCTTTCTTTCTTTCTTTCTTTCTTTCTTTCTTTCTTTTTTTCTTTCTTTCTTTCTTTCTTTCTTTCTTTCTTTCTTTCTTTCTTTCTTCCCACCCTCCCTCCCTCTCTCCTTCCCCTCCCTCCCTCTTTCCCTCTCTCCCTCCTTCCTTCCTTCTTCCCTCCCTCTCCTCTCCTCCCCTCCCCCCTCCTCCTTCCCCTCCCCTCCCTCCCTCTCCTCCCCTCCCTCCCTTCCTTCCTCCCTTCCTTCATCTTCCTTCCTTTCTTCCTTCCTTCCTTCCTTCCCTCCCCACTCCTTCTCTCCTCCCCTCCCCCCTCCTCCTTCCCCTCCCCTCCCTCCCTCTCCTCCCCTCCCTCCCTCCCTCCCTTCCTTCATCTTCCTTCCTTCCTTCCTTCCTTCCTTCCTTCCTTCCTTCCCTCCCCACTCCCTCTCTCCTTCCCCTCCCTCTCCTCCCCTCCCCTCCCTCCCTCCCTCCCTCCCTCCCTCCCTCCCTTCCTTCCTTCCTTCCTTCCAGAATCATAGAATCCTATGGTTGGAAACGGCCTTGGAGGTCCTCTAGTCCAACCCCCTGCTTAGGCAGGAAACCTATACCATTTCAGATAAGTCACTCTCCATTGATGGAGCACCCACAACTTCTGGAGGCAGGTTGTTCCACTGATTAATTGTTCTCCCTGTCATTAAGTGAGGCACTTGTTCCTTTTGCAAGCTTTTTTCCACAGCAGTCATTAAGCGAATCCGCATGGTTGTTAGCTGAATCACGCAGTCATTAAGGGAAACCCCAGTAACTTCGCTTGTTGGAAGTCGGCTGGGAAAATCACAAATGGGAAATCACCACACACACACACAGACACACACACCAGGATGCTGCTACCGTCGTAAATACATGCCGGTTGCCAAGCGCCCAAATGTTGATCCTGTGACCAGGGAATGCTGTGAGGGGTTGTAAGTGCGAGGACCTCGTCACTCAGTTTTTCCAGAGGCCTCGTAACTTGGAATGGTCACTAAATGAACAGTCATAAGTCGAGGACTGTCATCCTTAGGTTTCTTTGGGGAGGCGAGGGGTGCCCCCCCCAGCCCACTTTGTCTTTGCTTCCGATGGGAACTTCTCACCATTGCTCCAAACCAGAGTTGCAATCTTAATTTTTTTAAAAAAATATCTAAAATTATATAATGTGAATTGTGCGTGAGAGAAAGACTTTTAAAACATGGGCTTTTTCTACACTGCTTCATGCCCCTGGGGCATCTTCGTGCTGCATGTGCAAAAATGGGGAACGGCCTGGCGGTTTGTTTATCTCCTGCCTCGGTTGCATCCGGTATGTGCTTTAATCCGCAATTAATTAATTATTATTATTATTATATAAGGGACGCGGTGGCTCAGTGGGTTAGGACGCTGAGCTTGTCGATCAGAAGGTCGGCAGTTTGGCGGGTCGAGTCCCGAGTGCTGCGTAGCAGAGTGAGCACCTGTTACTCGTCCCAGCTTCTGTCAACCTAGCAGTTCGAAAGCACGTAAAAAATGCAAGTAGAAAAATAGGGACCACTCCGGTGGGAAGGTAACAGCGCTCCGTGCGCCTTTGGCGTCTAGTCATGCTGGCCACATGACCACGGAGACGTCCTCGGACAAGCGCTGGCTCTTCGGCTTTGGAACGGAGATGAGCACCGGCCCCTAGAGTTGGAAACGACTAGCACGCATGTGCGGGGGAACCTTGACCTTGACCTTGATTATTATTATTATTAAAAAAAAAATTGTTGGAAAATCCTGAAAGGTAAACTCCTCGACATGTTTTCTGGATCCTGGCTTTGCATTCTGGGTTGTGAAAACACCTGGATCCTGGCTTTGCATTCTTGGGTTGTGTAAAGACCTGGATGCTGGCTTTGCATTCTGGGTTGTGAAAACACCTGGATCCTGGCTTTGCATTCTTGGGTTGTGAAAACACCTGGATCCTGGCTTTGCATTCTTGGGTTGTGAAAACACCTGGATCCTGGCTTTGCATTCTTGGGTTGTGAAAACACATGGATCCTGGCTTTGCATTCTGGGGTTGTCTAAAGACCTGGATCCTGGTTTTGCATTCTTGGGTTGTGAAAACACCTGGATCCTGGCTTTGCATTCTTGGGTTGTGAAAACACCTGGATCCTGGCTTTGCATTCTGGGGTTGTCTAAAGACCTGGATCCTGGCTTTGCATTCTGGGTTGTGAAAACACCTGGATCCTGTCTTTGCATTCTGGGTTGTGAAAACACATGGATCCTGGCTTTGCATTCTTGGGTTGTGTAAACACATGGATCGTGGCTTTGCATTCTGGGGTTGTCTAAAGACCTGGATCCTGGCTTTGCATTCTGGGGTTGTGTAACCTCTTTGGCTATTGAGATTAAATCCCATCATGGTTTGCAGAGAGCAAAGATGCCTGCAGGCAGAACTGGAATCTGGAGGGGGGGGAGAAGAGAGGGTGGGTGGGGTGAGTGCCCCACCCCTGGAGGGCCTGGCGCACCCTTGATCTTGGGGAATGCTAGAGGCTGGCAAGGATCAAGGTCAATCCAGTTTCTCTGTGTGTTGGGGGGGGGCTGGGGAGAAAAGCGGGGTGACTCAGACGGGAAGAATCTGGAGTGGGTGGGAGACGGCAGAAGCGGCAGCAGCCGCCAGAGAGAGAGAGAGAGGGCCAAGGATTTCTCCAGAACAGATTTGGTCAAAATTGGCGACTTTACCAGGACTAGACTTCCACTCCCAGAATCCCCCAGCCAGCATGCTTTAAGAGGGGCGGACTTCCACTCCCAGAATTCCCCCGCTTGCATGCTTTAAGGGATGGGCTTCCACTCCCAGAATTCCTCAGCCTGCATGCTTTAAGAGGGGTGGACTTCAACTCCCAGAATCCCCCAGCCGGCATGCTTTAAGAGGGGTGGACTTCCACTCCCAGAATCGCCCAGCCGGCCTGCTTTAAGAGGGGTGGGCTTCCACTCCCAGAATCCCCCAGCCGGCCTGCTTTAAGAGGGGTGGACTTCCACTCCCAGAATCCCCCAGCCGGCCTGCTTTAAGAGGGGTGGACTTCAACTCCCAGAATTCCCTGGCCAGTCTGCTTTAAGAGGGCTGGGCTTCAACACCCAGAATTCCCTAGTTGTTGGCTAGGCCATCCTGGGAGTTAAAGTCTACCCATCTCAAAGTGACCAAGGTTGAAAACTGCAGCTGTAGCATACCTTTTATGAGGGGACCCTCGTATGGGTGGTACTATGGCCATCATTGAGAGCGGACCCGGCCACTAAGAGAGGCAGTTGTTAAGTGAGTTTTGCTTAACTGTGCAACCTTTTTTTGGCTGCCGTTGTTAAGTGAATCTGGCTTCCCCTGGGGTTTTGTTTGTCCGAAGCCATCTGGGAAGAATGTTAGAACGGTCGTAAGTCCGAGGAACGATCCTAAGTCATTTTTTTCAGTGCCAGAGGCAAGTTCAAACAGTCACTAAATATGTGGTCGTAAGTCGAGGATTGCCTTTAACATCCTTTGCTGGGTCAGCTGGGGCATCATCCTCTGGAGGCGCACGCTAAGGTAGACTGCTTCTGAAGCTGGAGGCTCATTCTAGGATCACGAGAAACAGCCGTGATCTAATTGTTAACTAATTGTGTGTGGCTGGCCTATGGGCGGTCTGTGTCACCTGTGGCCTTGTGGGTCCCTGGGTTCTGTGGTCTTGGGATTGTGGCGTCAAAAGGCACCATAGAGGCCATCTAGTCCAGCCCTCTGTCTCCACGGTTCTGCTGTCAGAACGCTTTCTCCTTACGGTTCTTGGCTTACGGCCCGCAGTTCAGCCCAAAATTCCCACCGCGGAGCAAGGCCGTTGTTAAGTGAGCTTTTGATCCATTTTACGACCTTCCTTGCCACCGAATCGCTGTGGTTGTTAAGCGAGTCGCACGGCCGCGAAGCGAATCTGGCTTCCCTCGTTGACTTCGCTGGTCCGAAGGTTGCAAAAGGGGATCGCGTGAGGGCCCTCTCCACCACCACCCCCCGGGACGCTGCAACCGTCATTAATACAAGTCAGTTGGCAAGTGTCCGACTTTTGATCACGTGACCCACGGGGATGCGGCAACGGTCGTAAGGGTGAAAAACGGTCATAAGTCACTTTTTCCTGGTGCCGCTGTAACTCTGAACGGTTACTAAGTGAACTGTCACAAGCCGAGGACTCCCTGATATCCTGGTTTTGGGGAGGGGGGGGAAAACGTCTGCCCAAATTGAGGCCAGCACCCCCCAGGCTTTATTCCAGCCAGAGCGGGTGTGTCTTTGTGTTCCACCGAGCGCACAGCCACAGCCTTGTTGGTCTGAAACACTGCAGCATTTTGTGTTCTCTCTGGGGAACAAAGAGACCCAGTACTTGTGGGGGGGGGAGGAAAGGGGGGGGGAACAGCCTTGCTGGGCCTCCAAATGAAGAGGCGGGTGACATCATCCCCTCCTGGCCTGGAATTGGGGTGGGGGGGCTTTTGTGGGTGTAGAAATGACCCAGCACCCCCCCTCCCTCTCCTGGCAGTGCTGAAATCCCAGCCTGGAATCCTAAAATTTAACCTTTGCCTGCCCGGGTGGTCTTTTGCTTCTCCCCCCCCCCCGCTTATCGACCCCCAGACCCCATTAGAAATTTGGGGGAGTTTGCAGTGGGTGAACAATTTGCAAGCATGCTCAGAGACCCTCTTGGGGGTCTTCGTGGTGCTGGGTTCAGGGATGGCCTGCGGGCTTGGGACTTGGGGAGGGGATCCCATATTGGGGTGCAGACCCCTCCCTCTGTTGTGCAGGTTCTGGAGGGATGATTCCATATTGGGGTGCAGACCCCCCTCCCTTTTGTTCAGGTTCCTGAGGGGATGATCCTATATTGGGGTGCAGACCCCCCTCCCTGTTGTGCAGGTTCCTAGGGGGATGATCCTATGTTGGGGTGCAGAACCCTCTCTTGTGCAGGTTCCTGGGGGAGGGGATTGTATATTGGGGTGCAGATCCCCCCTCTCTTGTGCAGGTTCCTGGGGGAGGGGATTGTATATTGGGGTGCAGATCCCCCCTCTCTTGTGCAGGTTCCTGGGGGAGGGGATTGTATATTGGGGTGCAGATCCCCCCTCTCTTGTGCAGCTTCCTGGGGGAGGGGATTGTATATTGGGGTGCAGATCCCCCCTCTCTTGTGCAGGTTCCTGGGGGAGGGGATTGTATATTGGGGTGCAGATCCCCCCTCTCTTGTGCAGGTTCCTGGGGGAGGGGATTGTATATTGGGGTGCAGATCCCCCCTCTCTTGTGCAGGTTCCTGGGGGAGGGGATTGTATATTGGGGTGCAGATCCCCCCTCTCTTGTGCAGCTTCCTGGGGGAGGGGATTGTATATTGGGGTGCAGATCCCCCCTCTCTTGTGCAGCTTCCTGGGGGAGGGGATTGTATATTGGGGTGCAGATCCCCCCTCTCTTGTGCAGGTTCCTAGGGGGATGATCCTATGTTGGGTTGCAGAACCCTCTCTTGTGCAGGTTCCTGGGGGAGGGGATTGTATATTGGGGTGCAGATCCCCCCTCTCTTGTGCAGGTTCCTGGGGGAGGGGATTGTATATTGGGGTGCAGATCCCCCCTCTCTTGTGCAGGTTCCTGGGGGAGGGGATTGTATATTGGGGTGCAGATCCCCCCTCTCTTGTGCAGGTTCCTGGGGGAGGGGATTGTATATTGGGGTGCAGATCCCCCCTCTCTTGTGCAGCTTCCTGGGGGAGGGGATTGTATATTGGGGTGCAGATCCCCCCTCTCTTGTGCAGGTTCCTGGGGGAGGGGATTGTATATTGGGGTGCAGATCCCCCCTCTCTTGTGCAGGTTCCTGGGGGAGGGGATTGTATATTGGGGTGCAGATCCCCCCTCTCTTGTGCAGGTTCCTGGGGGAGGGGATTGTATATTGGGGTGCAGATCCCCCCTCTTTTGTGCAGGTTCCTGGGGGAGGGGATTGTATATTGGGGTGCAGATCCCCCCTCTCTGTTGTGCAGGTTCCTGGGGGAGGGGATTGTATATTGGGGTGCAGATCCCCCCTCTCTGTTGTGCAGGTTCCTGGGGGAGGGGATTGTATATTGGGGTGCAGATCCCCCCTCGTGCCGGTTCCTGGGGGAGGGGATTGTATATTGGGGTGCAGAGCCCTCCCTGTTCCTGGGGAGCTGATCCTATATTGGGGTGCAGACCCCCCTCTGTTTTGCAGCCCCCCCAACTTTCCAGCCCCGTGATCCCAAATGCAGCCCTGTGAGTAGGATTCGAACTGTGCACGCTCAGCCTTGTGGAGCTGAGGTCGGACCCCACCCCCACCCCGGACTCCAGCCGCACCCTGGCAGGCCAGATGCCCCCCCCCCAATCTCTCTGGGGCTGGCAGTTCTTTCCCAGGGATCTGGGTGTGGGGACACAGCCCAGAATAGCCCAGCGTGGAGGAGGCATTTTGACGGAGGCAGAGGGAGGTGTGAAAAAACGGTTGTGTATTGTCACGCACGGAAACCATCAATTAGGACAGGATAAAATGCCGGCACGCAGGCATCCTTTGTTCGTCTCCCTGGTGAGGTTGGCATCGATGGTCTCAGCCTCTTAAGCTGGGCTCTCCAGACATCCAGGCACTTCTATTAAATCAGGGCTAGCCGGCCTTGGCCCTTTTAAGACCTGTGGACTTCAACTCCCAGAATTCCTCAGCCAGCTGGCTGGGGAATTCTGGGAGCTGAAGTCCACAGGTTTTAAATCTTTTCTGGTTATGGAGGCGGGGGGGGGGAGAGACAGGGAGGGAGGGAGAGAGAGGGAGAGAGGGAAGGAGAGGGAGGGAGGGAGGAAGAGAAGGAGAGGGAGAGAGAGAAGGAGAAGGAGGGAGGGAGGGAAAGAGGGAGAGGGAGGGAGAGAGAGGGAGGGAGGGAGAGAGAGAGAGGGAGGGAGAGAGAGAGAGAGGGCATTGCTTGGAATTCTGGGAGTTGAAGTCCACCGGTCTTAAAGGGGCCAAGGTTGGATACCCTTGTTTTAAATTTTGGGGGGGGGGTTCTTCCTATCTTAGGGGACCCAGGCAGGTGGGGAATGGAGGGGAGTGGGCATTGCTTGGTGGCCCAGTGGAGGGGCATTTAGCTGGGTTTTTGAGGTATTGAAGAAGAGATTGGACAACCATTGGTCTGAAATGGTCTACCTGAGCAAGGGGTTAATAATAATAATAATAATAATAATAATAATAATAATAATAATAATAATAATTATTATTATTATTATTATTATTATTATTATTATTATTATTATTATTATTATTATTATTATTATTATTATTATTATTATTATTATTTTATTTGTATACCGCCCTTCTCCCGAAGGACTCAGGGCGGTGAACAGGGCAATAAATACTAATACAAGGATACAAAAATTAAGAAAAGATTAAACAAAGTGCCCAATACCTTAAAACAATAAGTTAAAATACGTTAAAAGCAATAATAAAACCCAAAACCCATCAGGCCAGGCTGGCTTGTTCAAACAAGTAGGTCTTAAGATCCCGTCGGAAGGAGCGAAGGTCAGGCGCCGAAGGTCAGGTTGGACTAGAAGACCTCCAAGGACCCTTCCAACTCTGCTATTCAGTTATTCTGGGGGCTGCAGGGTTTAGGGGCCCCGCAGGGCTGGGCTGACCCATCTCGCTTACAAGAGTTTGTGCCCTTTGAACAGGGGGGGTCTCCAAACCTGGCAAGGTTAAGATTTGAGGACTTCAACTCCCAGAATTCCTACGCCTGCCATGTTCTGCCTTTATTTTTCAGCTCTCACAGGTGGCATCACCTGGCACTTGGGGGGGGGGCAGTTGTTCCCCTGGAGTCTGGGGCCACATACAGGTAGTCAAAATAATAATAATGATGACAATGATAATAATAATAATGCTGATGATGATAATGGGGTTTTTAATTATGATTTTAAATGTTTTTATTGGTTTTAGTGGGACTTTGAGACAATTTAATTCTTTTTTAATATTTGTATTTATTTGTATTTTATTGTTGTTAGCCGCCCTGAGTCCTTCGGGAGATAGGGCGGCATACAAGTCTCATTCATTCATTCATTCATTCATTCATTCATTCATTCATAAATAAATAAATAAATAAATAAATAAATAATAAAATGATGATGATGATGATGGTGTTGTTGTTGGAAGGGACCTTGGAGGTCATCTAGTCCAGCCCCCTGCTCAGGCAGGAAACTCTACACCATTTCAGACATTTCAGTCCTCGGCTTATGAGCACGACCGAGCCCAAAATTTCCACCGCTGCGCAAGACCGTCGTTAAGGGGGGTTTGCCCCATTTTACGACCTCTCTCATCCCGGTTGTTAAGTGAATTGCTGCAGTTGTTAAGTTAGGAACACGGTGGCTGAGGGAATCTGGCTTCCCCCGTTGACTCTGCCAGTGAGGAGGTCGCAAAAGCGGGTCGCGTGACAGCCCCAGGACACAGTGACGGTCATATGTACAAACCCGTTGCCAAGTGGCCGAATTTTGGTCCGGTGACCACAGGGGAACGCTGCAACAACGGCCCCGAGTCCCTTGGCTCAGTGCCGTTGTAACTTTGAACGGTCACTAAACGAATGGTTATTAAACCGAGGACTGCCTGTATTCTTTTCCGCCGGGAAGGAAGACTCAGAGTCTCCAACACTGGAAGTTTTGAAGAAAAAAATTGGACAGAAATTGGTCTGAGCAGCGGGTTAGACTAGAAGACCTCCCAGGTCCCTTCCAGCTCTCTTATTCTATAATGCTGTATAACTCTTTCAGGTGGCAGGTCCTCCTTTTGTGACGAGGGTCCGATTTTGGCTGGGGAGAGGGAGGACAGCGAGGTCCCCTTTTTCCTCCTCTGGGCGGCCATCGCTAAGGAAGGGTTTCCTTAGCGACCGGCACAACCCCCTGGCGGTTGCTAGGGAGACCTTTAGGGATTTCCTTAGCAACCAGAGAGAGAGAGAGAGAAGGTGTGTCTCTGGCTTTCAGAAACCTCTTGCAGCAAGATGGGCAGCAAACAAATTTAAATAAATGGATGGATGGATGGATGGATGGATGGATGGATGAATAAAATACATAAATGGATGGATGGATAAATAAAATACATAAATGGATGGATGGATGGATAAATATACATACATACATGCATACATTTTATTTTATTTTTATTTTTATTTTTATTACATTTATATCCCGCCCTTCTCCGAAGACTCAGGGCGGCTTACAAGCTTAGCAGTAGCCTTCATTCTATGTATATGCCTGCTTGTTAGGGCTTTCACACACCCCCAAGCGGCATTATTACAAAGTCAGCTTAATTGCCCCCAACAATCTGGGTCCTCATTTGACCTACCTCGGAAGGATGGAAGGCTGAGTCAACCTTGAGCCTGGTGGGATGCGAACCTGCACTAATTGCAGGCAGCTGGTGTTACTTAAGGAGGCATTAGCCCACTGCTCCACCAAGGCTCTTGTTACATACATAAATGGCTTTAAGAAACTTCCTTGCAGCAAGATGGGCAGCAAACAAATTTAAATAAATGGATGGATGGATGGATGGATGGATGGATAAATAGAACATACATGGATGGATGGATAAATAAAATACATGGATGGATGGATGGATGGATAAATATACATACATGCATACATGCATACATAAATGGATGGATGGATGGATGGATAAATATACATACATGCATACATGCATACATAAATGGATGGATGGATGGATGGATAAATAAAATACATACATACATGGATGGATAAATATACATACATGCATACATACATACATAAATGGATGGATGGATGGATGGATAAATAAAATACATACATACATGGATGGATAAATATACATACATGCATACATACATACATAAATGGATGGATGGATGGATAAATAAAATACATACATGGATGGATGGATGGATGGATGGATGGATGGATGGATGGATGGATGGATGGATAAATAAAATACCTACATACATGCATAGATGGATGGATGGATAAATAAATAAAACATACATACATGGATTGATGGATAAATATACATACATGCATACATACATACATGGATGGATGGATGGATGGATGGATGGATGGATGGATGGATAAATAAAATACATACATACATGGATGGATGGATAAATATACATACATGCATACATACATACATGGATGGATGGATGGATAAATAAAATACATACATACATGGATGGATGGATGGATAAATATACATACATGCATACATACATACACAAATGGATGGATGGATGGATGGATGGATAAATATACATACATGCATACATACATGGATGGATGGATGGATGGATGGATAAATAAAATACATACATACATGGATGGATGGATGGATAAATATACATACACACATGCATACATACATAAATGGCTTTAAGAAACTTCCTTGCAGCAAGATGGGGGGCAAACGAATGAATGAATGAATAAATAAATGGCTTTAAGAAGCCTTGCAGTAAGTTTGGCAGCAAACAAACTGAATAAATTGAATGAATAAATAAATAAACAAACAAACATACAAGCATAAATAAATACATAAACACAGGGAGTCCTCACTTCACGACCACAATTGATCCCGAAATTTCTGTCGCTACGTGAGACAGTTGTAAAGTGAACTTTGCCCCCCTTCCTGGCCTCCATTGTTAAGCGAATCACTGCAGTCTTCAAGTTAGAAACCCGGCCGTTAAGTGAATCCAGGTTCCTCTCCCCCCCCCATTGACTTTGCTGGTCGGAAGGCCGCCAAGGGGGAATCTCGTGAGACCCCCTTGGGGGGGGGGACACTGCGACCGTCATAAATACGAGTCAGTTGCCGAATGTCTGAATTTGGATCGGGTGAGCAGGGAAACGCTGCGACGGCTGTAAGTGTGAAAAACGGACCTCAGTCGCTTTTTTTCAAGGCTCTTGCAACTTTGAACGGTCGCTAAATGAACTGTTGTAAGTGGAGGACCACCTTTAAATCAGAAGGGAGCCCATCGCGTGCTCTTCCTCTCTCCCCCCCCTTCCCTTCCTTTTGCCAGGAGGGTCTCAGGGAGGCATCCCAGCTGCCACTTGTGAGCACGTTGAGCCGGAAGTAGGTGTTGCTAAGCAAGGCGGTCGTTAAGTGAGCTTCGGCCAAATTTTATGGCACTTTTTTGCCATAGTTATTAAGCGAAGCATGGAAGGTTTCAGCAAACATGGCTTCCCTGTTTTTTTTTGCTTGTGGGAAGGTAATAATAATGATAATATTTATTAAGTCCATAAATAAATAAATAAATAAATAAATAAATAAATAAATAAATAAATAAATAAATAAATAGATGATGATGATGATGAAGTTGGAAGGGACCTTGGAGGTCTTCTAGTCCAACCCCTGGACTTTGCAAAATGGTCTTTATTTCCATGGTTATTAATTGAATCATACAGTTTTTCAGCAAACCTGGCTGCCCTATTTTCTTTGCTTGTGGCAAGGTAATAATAACAACAACAACAACTATAATAACAACAACAATAATGATAATAATGTAATAATAATGTAATAATAATAATAATAATAATAATAATAATAATAATACAGATGATGATGATGATGATGAAGTTGGAAGGGACCTTGGAGGTCTTCTAGTCCAACCCCCTGGACTTTGCAAAAAGTGACCACATGACCCTGACATGCTGCAGACATCATAGGTACGAGGAGTCCTCACCACTGTTTGTTTAGTGATGGTTCAAAGTTACAACAGCACTGGAAAAAGGGACTTATGACCATTTTTTCCACACTTACGACCGTTGCAGCACTCCCCATGGTCACCTGATCAAACTTCAGGTGCTTGGTGACTGACTCGTACTTACAACGGTTGCAGCCTCCCGGGAGGGCGTCACGTGATCCCCTTTTGCGACCTTCTGACCAGCGAAGGCAACGGGGGAAGCTGGATTCGCTTAACGACCGTGTCCCTAATTGAACAACTGCAGCGATTCGCTTAACAACGGTGGTCAGAAAGGTTGTAAAGTGAGGCAATGCTTAACCAACGTCTCGCTTAGCAATGTAAATTTTGGGCTCCGTTGTGGTCGTACGTTCAAGGACTCCCTGTACTTGGGACCATTGCCAAACGCCTGGATTCCGATCAGGTGGCCCCGGGGGCGCTGCCACGGTCGTAAGTGTGAAAAACGAAGTCGCTTTTTTCACTGAACCATCGCTGGGTGGACAGTCTCGAGGGCTGCAATTTGGGCATTCGGCGGGTTGCGGTTGGCATTAGCGTTGGAGCATGTGCAGAGTACGTTTCCTCCCCACCCCCATTTCAGGCCGCTAGCCAGGACTGTGAGGGGGTGGCAAAGAGGGCGGGCAAGATCTGGGAACCTCTTTGGAAAATAAGAAAAATGGGCTTCCGTGCTCCCCCCCCTCCATTGGTGATGGTGATGGCCTCACGTTGCGACTGTGAAAAGATGCGACTCCTTTGTGCGAAGAACAGGCTGGCCTTACATGAACCCGGTGCATTTTTAAACGCCCGCCCTCCGTGAAACCCTTGGCACCGCACACCCCACAAAGCATGGCACACACCCCTTTTTCCAAAACAAGGTTGCCTCCTCCGGGCTGCGATGGTGGAGCATGGTTTCTGGAGTCCCTTTCAAAGCGCCTCCTGACGGGGTGGGGGGCTCCCAGGCTACCTCCCCCTTTCCCCCACCTGTTTCACAAGGGTCCTTCCTCTCCCTCCCCCCTCTCTCCAGACCCCGGCTGGGCATCCATCAACCGAGGAGTGTTGGTGTGCGATGAATGTTGCAGCGTCCATCGGAGTTTGGGCCGGCATATATCCATTGTGAAGCACCTGCGACACAGCCCCTGGTCAGCCACCTTGCTCCAGGTGAGTGGGAGGGTCCCTTCTGTGGGCGTGGGGCTTCAATCAGTCAATCGATTGATTGATCAGAGTTGGAAGGGACCTTGGAGGTCTTCTAGTCCACCCCCCTGCTCAAAACAGGAGACCCTGCCTATTCTATTCTATTCTATTCTATTCTATTCTATTCTATTCTATTCTATTCTATTCTATTCTATTCTATTCTATTCTATTCTATTCTATTCTATTCTATTCTATTCTTTTTCCTTATTCTATTCTTTTTTTCCTATTCTATTCTTTTTATTCTATTCTATTCTATCCTTTTCTATTCTATTCTTTTTCTCTATTCTATTCTATTCTATTCTATTCTATTCTATTCTATTCTATTCTATTCTATTCTATTCTATTCTATTCTATTCCATTCTATTTTCCATTCCTTATTCTGTTCTGTTCTGTTCTGTTCTGTTCTGTTCTATTCTATTTCATTCCATTCCATTCCATTCTATTCTATTTTCCATTCCTTATTCTATTCTATTCTATTCTATTCTATTCTATTCTATTCTATTCTATTCTATTCTATTCTATTCTATTCTATTCTATTCTATTCTATTCTATTCTATTCTATTCTATTCTATTCTATTCTATTCTATCCTATCCTATCCTATCCTTTTTTATTCTTTTTCCTTATTCTATTATTCTATTCTATTCTATTCTATTCTATTCTATTCTATTCTATTCTATTCTATTCTATTCTATTCTATTCTATTCTATTCTATTCTATTCTATTCTATTCTATTCTATTCTATTCTATTCTATTCTATTCTTAACCAGTGGAACGACTTGCCACAAGAAGTTGTGGGTGCTCCAATACTGGAACTTTTTAGGAAGAGACTGGACAGCCGTTTATCCGGAGTGATGTGTAGGCTCTCCTGCTTGGGCAAGGGGGGGTTGGGGTTGGACTAAAGGACCTCTAAGGCCCCTTCCAGCTTTATTATTCTCTTTTTTTCTAAATCAGAGCAACGTTCCCTTAAAAAAAAATAGCCCCCTTTCCCCCCAGCCCGAAAAGCAAACCGAGATTCCCAGCTTAAGGACGGTAAGAGGGAACGATCATCGGAAGGGAATCTCGTGCTTGCATTTGGGAGCCAAGCAAGGCAGGCTGGATGAACAGAAGGGATGAACAGCCATGCTCACTTCCCCGGGAAAGCCTTCCTGGCAGGGTGTGTGTGTGTGTGTGTGTGTGTGTGTGTGTGTGTCCCACAATATGTGCTCATGCTCTCCCACAACCCCCCCCCCCCCCAAATTGTGTTCTCTTCCAGATGGTGCACACCCTCGCCAGCAATGGCGCCAACTCCATCTGGGAACACTCCCTGCTCGATCCGGCACAAGTGCAGAGCGGACGCCGTAAAGCGAATCCTCAGGACAAAGTCCAGTGAGTGGGGGGGTGTTTTGGGGTGTGTGTGTGTGTCTTTCAAGGGGGTCAGGGGGGAATGCCTTGATAGCTGCTACCCCGGCTTGTGGCGCTTGGCCCCGAGGTTTCTGGAGTCGGGAGATGGCATTTCCATGCCAGTTTTCCAAAGTTTACCCATTTTTAATTTGCTTAAAATTAGCTGGTTTGTTTATTAAATTTATTTGCCGCTCCTCTTGTTGGCAAGTGAGGTTTCCCCCCCCCCTGCCACCCCGGTACAGGTACTCCTCGACTTTATGACCACAAGTTGTAAGTCAGAATTTGTGGATGGAAGGTCCACAAGGGGCTTCAAAAGTTGGAATGGTGATTGGGCAACCAAAGACCCCCCCCCCACATTAAAGGGGACAGTATATCTGATGGATGTACACCTGCTTCTTGCTGTTTCCCCCCCCCCCCCAAGTCACGGACCCCTCTGGCTATGGACAGGGTCAGTCCTTGGGGGGCACAGAAAGCCTCTTGCCTGATCCTTTATTTCACGCACACCCCCAGCCCCACCAAGTCCGAATTCATCCGTGCCAAATACCAGATGCTGGCCTTCGTACATAAGCTGCCGTGTCGGGATGACGACGGGGTCACTGCCAAGGATCTCAGCAAGGTGAGTGTGTGTGTGTGTTTGTGTGTGTGTGTGTGAGAGAGAGAGAGAGAGAGATAGAGAGAGACAGAGAGAGTACACCTGCCCTGTCTTTGTGATGTCCTGGAATGCATCTGTTTTGAAAGCTTTTATGTTAGCCTTTTTTTAACAAAAGGGATGATGGATGGAAGGATGGATGGATGAATGAATGGATATAGATAGATAGAAATAGAGAGAGATACTGTAGATAGATGAATAAGAATAGATAGATAATAGATATGGCTATATAAATTACCGGTAGATAAGATAGATAGATAGATAGATAGATAGATAGATAGATAGATAGATAGATAGATAGATAGATAGATAGATAGATAGATAGATAGATGATAGATGATAGAAAGAAAAAGAGAGATTAGATAGGTAGGTAGGTAGATAGATATAGATAGATAGAGAGAGATATTAGAGATTAGGTAGGTAGGTAGTAGGTAGATAGAAAAAGAAAGAGAAAGAAAGAAAAAGAAAGAGAAAGAGAAAGAAAGAAAGAAAGAGAAAGAAAGAAAGAAAGAAAGAAAGAAAGAAAGAAAGAAAGAAAGAAAGAAAGAAAAGAGAGATTAGAGATTAGATAGGTAGGTAGGTAGATATAGATAGATAGAGATATTAGATAGAGATTAGGTAGGTAGGTAGATAGATAGATAGATAGATAGATAGATAGATAGATAGATAGATAGATAGATAGAGAAAAGAGTTGGTAGCTAGTTAGCTATGTAGATAGAAGATAAATATAGATGATAGACAGAAAGACAGATAAGTTATATAAATCAAAGAGAGAGATTGATGATGGATAGGTCAATGATAGATCAATGTGATGATAAATGGATAGATAAATAATGATAATGATGATGATAAAGTCAGAAGGGACCTTGGAGGTCATCTAGTCCATCCCTCTGCTCAGGCAGGAAACCCTAGACCATTTCAGACAAATGGCTGTCCAGACTCTTCTTAAAAACTTCCAGTGTTGGAGCATTCACAGCTTCTGGAGGCAAGGAGTTCCACTGGTTAATTGTTCTCACTGTCAGGAAGTTTCTCCTTAGTTCCAGGTTGCTTCTCTCCTTGATTATTCCATCCATAGATAGATAGATAGATAGATAGATAGATAGATAGATAGATAGATAGATAGATAGACAGACAGACAGACAGACAGACAGACAGACAGACAGACAGACAGACAGACAGACAGACAGACAGACAAAATGTGATGGGGGAGTTGGCTGGCCGGGGAATTCTGGGATTTGAAGTCCCTTCCCAGCCCTCTAATCTCCTTTTTCTTCTGCAGCAACTGCATTCGAGTGTCCGAACTGGCAACCTGGAAACCTGTTTGCGCCTTCTCTCCTTGGGGGCCCAAGCCAACTTCTTCCACCCGGTATGTCCAAGGCTAGTCTAGTATACCTCGCTCCAGAGCCTCTGGGCATGTGCAGAATTCTCACTCTTTTCTTTCTTCTCTTTTTTTTAGGAGAAGGGGACCACGCCTTTGCACGTGGCTGCCAAAGCCGGTCAGGTGCTCCAGGCGGAGCTGCTGGTGGTGTATGGAGCTGACCCAGGTGCTCCCGACGTAAACGGACGGACACCCATCGATTACGCCAGGTGGGGGCTGAGGGGGGTCAGGATCGTTTGCAGGAAAGAAAATTCCAGATCTCTCTCTCTCTCTCTCTCTCTCTTATCTATGCATCCTTCATTATTTATATCCATCCAAGTCTATCTATCCATCCATATCTATCTATCCATCATTATCTTTCTATCTATCTATCAACTATCTAATCATAATCATAATCATAATAGTAAAGTTGGAAGGGACGTTGGAGGTCATCTAGTCCAACCCCCTGCTCAGGCAGGAAACCCTATACCATTTCAGACAAATGGCTGTCTATCTACCTATCTACCTACCTACCTACCTACCTACCTACCTACCTACCTACCTACCTATCTAATCTATCTGTCTGTCTGTCTGTCTGTCTATCTATCTATCTATCTATTTATCTATCTATCTATCTATCTATCTATCTATCTATCTATCTATCTATCTATCTATCATCCATCTATCCATCCATCTATCCATCCATCCATCGCGTTCCTGGTTGAGGAATTCTGGGAGTTGAAGTCCACAAGTCTTAAAGTTTCCAAGGCTGAGGACCCTGCTATAGAATACAGACTGATAGCGTTCTTCGCTGGCTGAGGAATTCTGGGAGTTGGAAGTCCACAAGTCATAAAAGGGCCACGTTGGAAGACCCCTGCCCTACACCATTTCATATCTCCAAGGCCCTGCCCCACAAAATACCCAGGCCTATTTTGTCCCAGGCAGAGTGATGTGTGAGCGTGGCCCATGTGTGTATGCAATTCTGGGTCAGTCTCTTGCCCCTTAAACTCCTGTGACGCAACTCGTCGGGGCTGAGTTGGGCCCCGGTGCCCGGCTTAGCTGGCCTTTCCTTTTCCACAGACAGGCCTCCCAGCATGAACTGGCCGAGCGACTGGTGGAGTGCCAGTATGAGCTGACTGACCGACTGGCCTTCTACCTTTGTGGGCGCAAGCCAGGTAAGGGAAGGGTGCCAGGGGGTCTTGGCTGGGTGATGGCAGACCGAGCAAGCTGGGGTCCCTGGTGCCCTCTGAGCTGGGTGGTTTCCTTGCAGAGGTTTCATGACCCAACTAGGGAACCTCATCAGTGCTAGAAGGGAGGAGGAGGAGGAAGGACTGTGGGGTCCCTGGTGCCCTCTGAGCTGGGTGGTTTCCTTGCAGACGTTTCGTGACCCAACTAGGGAACATCATCAGTGCTAGAAGGGAGTGGGGTTGGAGGAGGAGGAAGAAGAGGAGGAGGAGGAGCTGTGGGGTCCCTGGTGCCCTCTGAGCTGGGTGGTTTTCTTGCGGACGTTTCATCACCCATCTGGGCAATGTCATCATGGCTAGAAGGGAGGAGGGGGAGGGGGAGGACTGTGGGGTTCTCGGTGCCCTCAGCTGGGTGGTTTCCTTGCAGACGTTTCATGACCCAACTAGGGAACATCATCAGTGCTAGAAGGGAGGAGGACTGTGGGGTCCTTGGTGGTCTCTGAGCTTGATAGTTAATATATCAGGTATTGATTAGCTTGGCTCAGCCATGTTTTTCCCCTGTCTTTCAACCTAGATCACAAGAACGGGCATTACATCATTCCCCAGATGGCAGACAGGTAAGTGCTCCCCTCCCCTTTAATCCCCCCTCCCTTTCTGCCCTCTGTAAAGGAAGAAACGCTGCCCCCTGGTGGCCTTTCCTGGCCAGGCATCCTTCCTCTCCCCCCACCCCAAACTCGGGGATCCAGTGCGAAGGGATCTGCAAAAACTGACTTTGCTCTTGGCTGCCGAGGATCCCTTTTAAACAAAATAAATAGATTGTGGGGTTTTTTTTCAAAAAATCTCACCCAACCCCATCAGAAATAATCTCTCCTAAAGCGAGAAATGAATTAATGTGCTTTACCTTTTTTTTTTCCTCCTTTGCGTTAAAGTTAGCCCTTAATTGAGATTCAATAGAATAGAATAGAATCTGGAAGGGACCTTGGAGGTCTTCTAGTCCAACCCCCTGTTCAAAGCAGGAGAACTTACACCGTCTCAGACAGGCGAATAAGACAGGCCTTCATACAGCATTTCAGGGAAGTAAAATCACAGCCAAGGAATTGCAAATTTATTTGGTTACCCTTGCAGAAGAGTTTGAAGCCCTTCTAGGCAGGCAGTCCTCAACTTACAACGGAGCCAGACATTCCTGCGGCTAAGCTGTCGTTAAACGGGTTTTGCCCCTTTTTATGACTTTCCTGGCCACCCTTGTTAGTCACACGGTCGTTAAGGGAATCGGGCTTCCCGCGTGGACTTTGCTGGTCAGAAGTTCGCAAAAAGGGGATCCCGTGAGCCCGGGGTCACTGCGACCGTCGTAAATACGAGTCACTTGCCTAGTGTCCGAATTTTGATCATGTGACCCACGGGGATGCTGCAAATGGTCGTAAGTGGGGGAAACAGTTAAACGTCACTTTTTTTTTAGTGCTGTTGTAACTTTGAATGGTCGCTAAACGAACCATTGTAAGTTGAGGACTACCTGTATATACTTTTTCCGCCCCCCCGGGAATTACTTTTGTTTCTATGTTTTCAGAGGAATGGGAGAGTTCCTGCAAAGCAAAATCCCACTGTGTAATCTAGTTATCCACTTAATGTCATGTTTCTCAACCGTGGAACTTTTAAGAAGTGTGGACTTCAACTCCCAGAATTCTGGGAATTGAAGTCCACCTTTCTTAAAGGTACAACGGCTGAGAAACGTGGCTTTAGTGAATATGAGGTGTTCCTGCTTTTCTAGCATTCAGTACCCCCCAAATTGCAAAATTTGGGGAGATGAAGTCTGCACGCGTCCTCAGAATACTCTATTTGGGGAAGACACACACACACACACACACACAATTTTATTTTATTTTATTTTATTTTTCCTGCAAGGAGTCAAAAGTCAGCAAAATCTGCTTTAAAGTTTCCGCCTGTTTTAGAGGAAGCAGGATTTCCTTGAAATCCTTAACAATTGCAGCCACAATCATCGGGGTGCCCGAAGTAAAAATTGGCAGGATTCGAATATAGGCCCCAGTTCTTGAACCGATAGTCCTCGACTTACAAACGTTTGCTTAGCCACCGTTACGACTTCTAACGGACTTCGCCAGGGCTGCTCGTGACCCAGATTCCATGTTCTGACAGCTGCCCACCCCCACGGTCGCGTGCTTGTAGTTTGAGCACTTAGCAACTAACCACAATTGATGGCTTCTGGGTCAGAAATCAGCATTATTTCCCACGTTCACCCACCAATTGCAGACAATGGATTTTGCTTAATGACGGCAGTGATTCACTGCCACTGGAAAGGTCGTAAAATGAGGCACGGTCACATAGTGAGCCCTCTCACAAATGAACCGTGGTTTAAGGTTTTGGTGATATTGCAGGGGGTCCTCAACTTACGACCACAAGGGAGCCCAAAATTTATGTCAAGTGAGAAATTTGTGAGGTTACCCTTTTACGATCTTCCTTGCCACGGTTGTTAAGCGAATCACCGTGGATATTCAGTTAGTGACATGGTCATCAAGCGAATCTGGCTTTCCCATTGACGTTGCTTGGCGGAAGGTTGCAAATGGGGATCACGTGACCCCGGGGACGCTGCAGCTCTACGTGCCAGTTGCCAAGCGTCCGGATTTCAATCACGTGACCAGGGGGACGTTGCGACGGTCGTCACTGCAAGGATCGGTCGTCGGTCACTTTTTTCAGGGCCGTTGCAACCGTCACTGAATGAATGGTTGTAATTCGAGGACTGTCGGTATCCCCCATACGAGGCACGGCCAGGGTTGCCGATGGGCTCAATCCCGGTTTGAGTTCCATTAGGAAAAGGAAGCTTGTGTGCCATGCACGGCAGGCTAAGGGGGCACCAGGTCCTGGGTTCGAGAGTCGAGAAAACCAGCCTGCAGTTTCCGGGGGGGGGGCGGTGTGGTGGTTGCTGTTTCCCCCCACATCCCCCTGCCTCTTTCTAACCACCTCGTCTTTCTTCCCTGCTGCTCTTTGCGGAATCAGAGTGCGCCCCAAATGCATGTCGCAAAGGTACGGAGGGCTCGGCTCTCCCCTGCATGCATTGCCCTCGCCTGCCCCCCTGCCGCCCATCCGCGCCCCCCCCGTTATGTGGGGGGCCTCGTGCATGTGGGGAAGGGTCTGGAGAAAGGGGGGGCGGCTGGGACCTTTCAAGCCCACCGCCATCATCTGCGCCTTCTGCTTGCCGAGCGGGAGAAATCCCAAGGCCGGATGTTATTCTGGTTTAATGAAGATTTTATTAAATTTGTACGCTGCCCACAGGGGACTCCTGCGGGGGTTTTTTGGGCGAGGGGCATGTGAGGTCCCATTTATTTATTTATTTGTATCCCACCTTTTATTATTATTATTATTTTAACAAATAAGTCAAGGCGGCGAATATAACCAACGCACCTTCCCTCTTCTCCCCCCCCACACACACCCACCCTGTGAGGTGGGTTTAGCTCTTCAGAGAGAGAGACTGCTGGAACGTCAGCCAGCCGGCTTTCCTGATTAAGGCAGGACTAGAACTCACCGTCTCCTGGCGATTGGCCCAAAGTCAGCCAGCCGGCTTTCCTGGTTAAGGCAGGACTAGAACTCACCGTCGCCTGGTGACTGGCCCAAAGTCACCCAGCCGGCTTTCATACCTAAGGCAGGACTAGAACTCACCGTCGCCTGGTGACTGGCCCAAAGTCACCCAGCCGGTTTTCATACCTAAGGCAGGACTAGAACTCACCGTCGCCTGGTGACTGGCCCAAAGTCACCCAGCCGGCTTTCATACCTAAGGCAGGACTAGAACTCACCGTCGCCTGGTGACTGGCCCAAAGTCACCCAGCCGGTTTTCATACCTAAGGCAGGACTAGAACTCACCGTCGCCTGGTGACTGGCCCAAAGTCACCCAGCCGGCTTTCATACCTAAGGCAGGACTAGAACTCACCGTCGCCTGGTGACTGGCCCAAAGTCATCCAGCCGGCTTTCATACCTAAGGCGGGACTAGAACTCAGCGTCTCCTGCTGATGGGCCCAAAGTCACCCAGCCGGCTTTCATACCTAAGGCGGGACTAGAACTCACCGTCTCCTGCTTTCTAGCCTGGCGCCCCTAGACCAAACTGGCTGGGTCCATTCCTTCTCTCTGTCCATCCCCCCCCCCGATTGTCCTTTTCTTTGTTTCCCTCCTTCATAATAAATGTCATCATTGGGAAATTCTAGCGCTTCGAATGGGGTTTTTGCGGGCTGGTGGGGTCTGGTGGGGCATCCACTGGGAAGGAGAAATGGGGTGGGGGCACTGATGCATCTTTCTCCTCCACCTCCCCCCCTCTCAGCTTAGACCTTTCGGAGTTGGCCAAGGCAGCGAAGAAGAAGTTGCAGGCGGTAAGTGAGATGGTTTCGAACTCAAGACCTGGCGCAGGCTGGGATCTCCTTGTGGCCACTCTTCCTGTTTTTGGTTTTTTTATGTGGGCCAGGTGAGGTTTCTAAGGCGAGTGTTTCTCACCTTTGGCTGCTTGAGGAATGATGGACTTCAATTCCCAGAATTCCTCCGCCAGGGGGAATTCTGGGAGTTGAAGTCCGCACATCTTCCAGGGGCTAAGTGTGTAAAACCCTGTTCTGTGTTTATCTTCTTTCTGTCCATCCACATGTACCCGCCTGGCCCCTGGGGAATGGAGTGGGAAGGATCCCCCACGAGATCATCTAGTCCATCCCTCTGCAACATTCAGGGGAAAAAAGCAATTTAAACCAGTTATTTTTCACCCTTGGGGGCTTTCAGATGGGTGGACTTCATCTCCCAGAATTCCCCAGTCAGCATAGCTGACTGGGGAATTCTGGGAGATGAAGTCCACCCATCTGAAAGCCCCCATGGGTTTGAAACTTCCCATTTTTAAATCTGAAAAGGACTTCTTTGCTTTAAAAATCAAACTGGGTGTGCAATGGGGAGGGGGACGCGACCCCCTCCCACACACACACACACACACACACACACCCCAAATAAGTGTCACAAAATTCTGCCATTTCCATTCGTTTGGGGAAACTTGGCATCCTTGGCAGCTTGTTCTGCCCATCTTGGGAAGAGGATCAGAACTCGGCACCAGCCACCCAGCCTCCCCCACCCCAGCCGAAGCCCCCCACTCAAACTAAACCGGAAGATGAATGTGTCTCTTCCCCCCCCCTCCCCAATAGCTAAGCAACCATCTCTTTGAAGAGCTCGCGATGGACGTTTACGATGAAGTGGATCGCCGCGAAAACGACGCCGGTAAAAGCTTGACTCTGTTTTTTTTTGGGGGGGGGATGAGAGCCTCTGCGCTTGCAAAGATTGAGGACTAGAAACTTGCAGAGGCTTGTCGAATTCTTCACTTGGGGCGGCGGGCAGCGCCATACGCAGGCTTCCTGGCCAAAGGGCTAGGGTGTCGCAGGGGCTGGTTTTATGCTCCGATGGGGGTCACCCCCACCCCACCCCCGGGACCGGCCTAATTTCTGGGCGGCTGACCTTGCGTTCCTCCCCTCTGCTTCCTCCCCCGCAAAAGTCTGGCTCACCACGCAGAACCACAGCACCCTGGTGACGGAGCGGAGCGCGGTGCCCTTCCTGCCGGTCAACCCCGAATATTCAGCCACCCGGAATCAGGTGATCCCCCGGGCCTCTCTCTGTGTGCGTCCTTGGCTTACAACGGCTCACTTAGTGACCGTTCGAAGTTACAACGGCACTGGAAAAAATGACCATTGGGAAAATTTCTCACACCACCGTTGCGGTATCGCCATGGTCGTGTGATTGAAATTCAGACGCTTGGCAATTGACTCATGTCTATCTGTCATGCCTGTCAGTCTGTCTGCTTGTTTGTCTGTTTATCTATCTGTCTGTCTACCTATCTATCTCTATCATTTATCCACCGTATTTTCCGGCGTATAAGACGACTTTTTAACCCCTGAAAATCTTCTCAAAAGTTGGGGGGTCGTCTTATACGCCGGAAAATACGGTATATCCTCTGTCTATATCTATCTAATCTATCAATCATTTATCTATATCTATCTATCTGTCTGTATATCTGTCTGTCCATCATCTGTCTGTATCTCTCTCTAGCTCTGTCTAATATTGGTCTGTCTATTTGTCTGTCATCTATCTATCATCTATTTATATCATATATCTATTATCTATCTGTTTATCATTTGTCTATATCTATCTATCTATCTATCTATCTATCTATCTATCTATCTATCTATCTATCTATCTATCTATCTAGTCAATGTATTATCTATCTGTATCATCTGTCTATTATCTGTTTATCATCAAACATCTATCTATATCGTATATCTATTATCTGTCTATCATCTGTCTATTGAACTATCTGTCTATCATCTGCCTGTCTGCCTGTCTATTGATCTTATCTTCTGCCTGTCATCTTGACTTTTTCGACCACCCTTCGCAGACACCCCCCCCCTGTAGGCAGACATGTTTCAGTCCTGGCTGCCTTCAGATTGAGGAAAGAGCGGCAGAGGCTGGGGCCGTGTGTGTAGGGGGGGGGCGGCGTCAAGAGAGGCATCAGCCTAAAATCCATAGCCACCAGCGAACCAGGTCCAACCTGCTCTGAACTCGGTCGACCCTGATCTGACTCCGAGCAGGTGCCCAGAGGATTCCTGCGTGTGGGCTTTTGGCAATAAGCCAGTCTAACCCGACCTTCCCATGTGGATCTGGTCTTTTGAACCTTTACGCGCTGCTCCGGACATTTGGCGCCTGCTCAAGAGTTCAGCATTCTGAGCGACAGCTTGGGTGGTCTCCCTAGGGCAGGGGTAGGCAACCTCGGCTCTTTTATGACTCATGGACTTCAACTCCCAGAATTCCTGAGCCAGCATGGCTGGCTCAGGAATTCTGGGAATTGAAGTCCACAAGCCATAAAGGGGCCATACATCCCCATACTGGCTGAAGAATTCTGGGAGTTGAAGTCCACAAGCCATAAAGGGGCCATAGTTCACCATATAGGCTCAGGAATTCTGGGAGTTGAAGTCCACAAGCCATGAAGGGGCCATAGTTCACCATAGAGGCTCAGGAATTCTGGGAGTTGAAGTCCACAAGCCATGAAGGGGCCATAGTTCACCATACAGGCTCAGGAATTCTGGGAGTTGAAGTCCATGAGTCATAAAAGAGCCGAGGTTGCCTACCCCTGCCCTAAGGGCTTCGGTCTCACCCTGCCCTTTCCTCCCTCGTTGCCCCCAGGGCCGGCAGAAGCTGGCCCGCTTCAACGCCCGTGAGTTCGCCACCCTAATCATTGACATCCTGAGCGAGGCCAAGCGGCGCCAGCAGGGCAAAGGCCTGACCAGCCCCACGGGTGAGTCTGGGGGAGGGGAGGAGGGGAGAGGGGCTCCGGTGGCGGGGGGGGGAAGAGGCTCTTTCCCCCAGGGGTAACCCCTCCCCCCTTGGTTGTTTCTGCAGAGGCCTTTGACGCCTCCGTCCACGGCCCCGGCGACTTGGACGACCAGCACGACTACGACAGCGTGGCCTCCGATGAGGACACGGACCAGGAGCCCCTGCGGAGCGCGAACGCTGGGCGCAACAACCGTGCTCGGGTGAGACCCCCCTTGAGAGGGTGTGAGGGGGGGACGGAGGGAGGCAGGGAGGAGATAATTGCTCTGTTGGGCAAGAACAGTTGTCCAGTGGAACTCCTTGCCTCCAGAAGTCGTGGGTGCTCCATCCCTGGAGGCTTCTAAGAAGAGACTGGACAGCCACTTGTCAGAGATGGGTTAGGGTCTCCTGCTTGAGGGTTGGACTAGAAGACCTCCAAGACCTCCCTTCCAACATAGGATTCTGTGATGAAGGGAAGGAAGGAAGGAAGGAAGGAAGGAAGGAAGGAAGGAAGGAAGGAAGGAAGGAAGGAAGGAGGAAGGAAGGAAGGAAAAGATAGCAAGGAAGAGAGAAAGAAAGAAAGAAAAAAAGGTAAAAGACAGAGACAGAAAGAAGGAGGAAGAAAAGAGGAAGAGAGGGAGAGGGAGAAAGGAAGGAAAGAAGGAAGGAAAAGAAAGGAAGAAAAGAGGAGAAAAGGAAAGGAGATGAGTGGAGAAGGGGAAGGGAAGGGACAGGAAAAGAATGGAAGAGATGAAAGGAAAGGAAGAAAAAGGAAAAGAAAAGAGAGAAGGAAAGCAAAGGAGAGGAAGGGAAGGGAAAGGGGGAGGAGAGGAGGAGAGGAGGGAAGGGAGATGAAGGGAAGGAAAAGGGGGAAGGGAGAGAAGGAGAGAGGGAAGGGAAGGACCCCATCCTGCCAGCTTCCTACCATCCCACCGAAGGGTGGACGCTGTCCCTGCCCTTCATCGCACAACAAACCTAAACTGACCCCCTTCTTTCTCCCCCTCCCCCCCGTGTCTCTCCCCCCCCCCCCCCGCAGAGCATGGACTCCTCCGACCTGTCGGACGGGGCCATCACCCTGCAGGAGTACCTGGAGGTCAAGAAGGCTCTGGCCGTCTCCGAAGCCAAAGTCCAGCAACTCATGAAGGTCAACAACAGCCTGAGTGATGAGTTGCGGCGGCTGCAGAGAGAGGCAAGTCCCTCCCCCTTTTTTGCGGGGGGGGGAGGGGGAGAAGCCGGAGTCTATGGGCTCCTCACCCCCACCTTTCCGTTCCTGGCACCCGCCTGGCACTGCCAGCCTCGGGGATGGATTTGGGAGGGTGTGGTTTCACTCTTGTGGCTAAGCAACCCTTTGAACTTACTACAGCTTTCCTCAGAGCCGCAGGCGGTCCTTGACTTACAGCGGCTCATTTAGTGGCCGCGCGAAGCGACAAGTGGCACTGAACGAAGGGACTACCGAGGACCGTGTTTCACACTTTCGACTGTTGCAGCATCCCCGCAGTCACAACTGACCCACAGTTACGACGGTGGGCGTGTCCCAGGGGGTCTCACACAATCCCCTCCGGCCACCTTCTGACAAGCGGAGGCAATGGGGGGAAGCCGGATTCTCTTAACAACCGTGTGACTCACATAACGACCGCAGTGATTCCCTTGATAATTGTGGCGGGAAAGGTCGTGAGATGGAGCAGAGCTCGCTTGACAAGAGTCTCACTTAGCAACGGGAATTTTAGGCTCCCGTGAGCGTAGCCTTCTCTGCTGTGGTGTGTTGTTAATGCCCGACAGTTCAAAATTTGGACCCACAACTGAGTAGATGCTCTTTCCTCATCCAAGGGGTCATCTTCCAGTCCGGCACCCTCCCTGGAGACCCTCCCCAGACCCCGACCCCAAGCGGGGAAATCCGGGATTCTGTTCTGCCCTGGACAGGCCTGCTGCTTGTGCGGATTCTGGTGGATTCAAGTAAATTCTTGTGGATTCTTATAATCCTAGTGAATTCTTGTGAACTCTTGTGAATTCTTGTGGATTCTGTTGAATTCTAGTGAATTTTTGTGGATTCTGGTTGAATTCTTGTGGATTCTAGTGAATTCTAGTGAATTTATGTGGATTCTGGTTGAATTCTTGTGGATTCTAGTGAATTCTAGTCAATATTTGAGGATTCTAATGAATTCTGAATTCTTATGAACTCTAGCGAATTTTAGCAGATTTGTGATTTTTTGCAAATTCTAATGAATTCTTCTGAATTCTTATGAACTAGTGAATTTTTGCAGATTTGTGATTTTTTGCAAATTCTAATGAATTCTTGCATATTCTGATGAATTCTAGTAAATTCTTGTGGATTCTTATCATTCTAATGAATTCTTGTGAATTCTTGTGAACTCTAGTGAATTCTTGCAGATTCTAATGAATTCTTGCAAATTCTTATGAATTCTTGCGGCTTCTTATGAATTCTATTAAATTCTAGTGAATTACAAATTCTTATGTATTGTGAATTCTAGTGAATTATGAATTCTACTGAATTCTTGAAGATTCTGAATTTTTGTGAATTCTTATGAATTCCTATGAATTCTTGTGAATTCTAGTAAATTCTTGTGGATTCATGATTCTAGTGGATTCTTGTGGATTCTTATGAACTAGTGAATTCTTGCATATTCTTGTGAATTCTTGTGAATTGCAGATTCTTCTGAATTTTTGTGAATTCTTATGAATTCTACTGAATTCTTGAAGATTCTTCTGAATTTTTGTGAATTCTTATGAATTCCTATGAATTCTTGTGAATTCTAGTAAATTCTTGTGGATTCGTGATTCTAGTGGATTCTTGTGGATTCTTATGAACTAGTGAATTCTTGCATATTCTTGTGAATTCTAGTGAATTGCAGATTCTTATGAACTAGTGAATTCTTGCAGATTCTTGTGAATTCTAGTGAATTCTTGCAGATTCTTGTGAATTCTAGTGAATTCTTGCAGATTCTTGTGAATTCTAGTGAATTCTTGCAGATTCTTGTGAATTCTAGTGAATTCTTGCAGATTCTTGGGAATTCTAGTGAATTCTTGCACATTCTTACAAATTCTAGAAAATTCTTACAAATTCTAGTAAATTCCGGTGAATTCTTATGAATTCTTGCTAACCTAATGATTCTTATGAGTTGTTTTTAATTCTTGTGCTTCTTATGAGTTCTTGTGATGATGAATTGTGAATTCTCGCCAATGCTTTCAGATTCACAAGCTGCAGTCGGAGAACTTGCAGATCCGTCAGCAGGCGGGGCCTGTCCACCCAGCGGCCCCCACCCCGAGCGAGCGCCCCGAGCACAGCCACATCCCCTCCGCCCCGACGGGAGCCCTCCGCCGCGACCGTCACGCCTTCTCCATGTACGAACCGGGCGCCAGCACACTCAAGCCCTTCAGCCAGCCGCCCATGGACGACCTGGTCAGCCGTCTGCAGCCCTTCCACCCGGGGGTGAGTGTCTGTGGATCGGGGTCGGGGCCCGGGCAGAACCGGGGAGGGGGCTGAGCCGAAGCTGTGGGTCCCGACTGCTTTTCTGCAGGGAGCAAGAGGAGGTTGCAAAGTTTTTAAAGGAGGAAAAATGGCAGGGGGCTGTTGTGGCACAGATCTGGAAGAGGTGTGCAATTGTCCTAACTGAATAACTTGAGTTGGAAGGGACCTTGAAGGTCTTCTAGTCCAACCCCCTTGCTCAAGCAGGGGATCCTATACCATCCAGGTCAGATAATTGCCCAGACTCTTCTGGAAAACTCCCAGTGATGCAGCACCCACAACTTCTGGTGGCAAGTTGTTCCACTGGTTAATTGCTCTCACTGTCAGGAACTTCCCCCTTAGTTCTTGGTTGGTTCTCTAATCCGTTGATTAGAGATATTGGGCTAGTTGGCATTATAAGAGACCAGACTGGAAGTCGTTTGTGTTAAATACAATAAGAGATGATTAACTGAGGGATTAGTATAATATTTGGGCTAACCCGTTGACTGGTTTTATTATTTTTTCTCTTATTTTTTTATATATAAGTTAGATGTTGGGTCGATTCGATTATCACGGGTGTCAAACTCAATTTCATGGAGGGCCGCATCAGCATTGCGGTTGCCCTCGGGGGCGCCGGGTGGGTATGGCCTGGGTGGGCGTGGCCTACCGGGTGGGCGTGGCCAGAGTGCGTATGGCCTACTGGGTGGGCGTGGCCAGCTCTACATCGTTGGCATCAAGGCTGCCTATGGGGGCCTGGGCAGGAGTGGGACAGATCTGGGGGTCTCTGGCAGGAGGAGGGTCTCTGGGCCGGGGCCAAGGCAGTGGGGGCCGTTCCCTCACTCTTTCCAGGATGGCTTCACGGGCCGCATGAAACCACTTCGCGGGCCGGATCCGGCCCCCGGGCCTTGTGTTTGACATGTCTGATATAGATAGATAGATGTTAGATACAGATATGTTAGATAGATAGATAGAAAGAAATTGATGGATGGATAGATAGATACATTAGATAGATATGTTAGATATAGATTGAACAATAGATATGATAGACAGATCGATAGATATGATAGATAGATACGTTAGGTAGATAGATAAAGATATAGATAATTAGATAGGTACTTTAGGTAGATACATTAGATACGTTAGATAGATAGATAGATGTTAGATTAGATGCGATAGATAGATAGATAGATAGATAGATAGATAGATAGATAGATAGATAGATAGATAGATAGATAGATAGATAGATAGAAAGAAATGGATGGATGGATAGATAGATAGATACATTAGATAGATATGTTAGATAT